>NW_026622830.1:10606931-10927467 GCF_023065955.2 Ursus arctos | reverse complement strand
CCCCCCCACAGTATAAACCGTAAAGGCAAATGTTTTTTGGTCTTTGATCAGACCACCCTTCCGGCCAGGAGAGTAGTTGAATCTTTTGCTTTTTTTTGGTCCCAGCTCTGTCACTAACCGTGCTAACTGGGCCCCTTCCTTTCTTCTCCAGTCCCTTCCTTTGTAAAAATGATCTTGGCCTAACTGATCACTGAGTTCACGTCAAGTAATAAAAGTCTTTAATGTACTCACAAAGAGAATTTAACGTTCCCGAAGTCATCCTTGTAAACACTGCAGTGGTTACTCAGTTTTGTAAGGTGTGTGGGTGTCGGTGAGTACAGTTAGGCTCAAAAATTTATTGGAGTTTTGTGAGTATAGTTAACGATTCAAAAGAATTGAGTATTTTTTTTCCCCCAAGTATTAAACACTTTTAGCAAGCAGAGCTCATTTGATTTAGTAATGTGGGAAAATGAGTAGCACTGACATATGCAATATACTTGCAGTTTTTCTCTAAGTAGCAATTGGGTGGTTTTTCCTGTAAAAGATAGAGGAACTGATTCTTGAGAATTTACGAAAGATTCAGCCCCAGCTAGGTACCCGGAGAGTAGCTGCCCTTTATGATGTAATTTTAGAAAGAAACCTACATCTGGTCTACACTTCATTTGAATTAGTATGATAGTTTACACAGCTGCCATGTTTGAGAAGAAAGTACCTAAGTCTCCGGCATTTTAGAAATAGTACTTTGTAGAAGTGGACTTCATAGTTCACTAGCTGCTGCCCTTTTAGGCAGCTTGATATAATCACGAGTATCTCACTAATGGTTTATAAATTTTGAATGTCTGAAGACTCGAAACAAGACCATTTCACCTGGAAGATTTTTTTTCCCCCTGAAATAAATAGCCAAAGAAAAGTCTAGTCCCCATATCTATTGATGGGTTGTGGTACAAGTCACACTGCAGACAAAATAACAACTATTCTTAAGTGATTTTTGGTCTTTTAAAAAAAATTGTGACATGATTCCGTTTGCAGTTCTGAGTGCTTGAACTGGTGCTTCAAGAAGTTACTTTTACCATATGGACTTACGACGGAAACATGGCTTATTAGCAAAGTGACACTTAAGGTCTGCGTTTTCTCTGGGAACGTACATGTATTGCTTCCTACTCTGAATCTGGTACTGTGCCGGGAAATTCAGGATCCTAATGAGGGGTTACCACTTGTTGAAGTAAACCTCTGGGCCCAAGTGGACTTGTGTCCTGGGCTCCTTCTCTTTTACTTGCAGAGGCTTCTTCCCAAAGACTGAGTGGGGCATGTTTTCTTTTACAGATGAGGCAGGAAAAACCTCGGCTGTGTTTGTGGCTTTTGTGGGCAAGTGACACCACTTGCAAAGATAAGATGAGCATAGCAAAACTAGGTTTCCAAAATTGTGTTTTTTAAATGTATTAGTTAGTGATTGGAGAAGGAAAAAGTCTTCCTGATCTGTTATTCTCATGAAATGTTTTCCCCTCAACTTTTTTTCTTACTTAATGGTTTTCTTATTGGTGCATCTCTTCCTTTTGAGGAATCTCGTTTTAAAATTGCTACACTAAGTTTCACTGAACAGCCTAGCTAATTTTTATTCTGATGAGTGCTGATTACTCAGAAAATTATACACTATGGTGAATTGCTTACAGGAAAGCGAACATCAAGTAATTATTCCAAATAGTTGGAGTTCTCTTAAGAACAGGAGGTTACTTAAAAATGCCTGTGGATGAAATCACTTCTGAATATAACTTCACTCAAGAGAACAAATAGGCAAGCTGCATTTAACGTAATGTGGTAAATCGGCTTTAAATTCCCTTGATGGTTAAACATTTGTCACTGTTATATTTATCTCTCTTAGATTTTGTCCTGCTTCACCATTCAGATAGGGCTTAGTTTGCTTCTGCAAAGGCCAAGGAAAGAAATGCCTTCAGTAGGTCATAAATACTTGTGCAGCTCACTTTTGCAGGGAGAGAAGGTGCCTCTAAGAAGATACTTCGTGGTCTTTGGGGGAGGGTATTTTGTTTTGTGTTTCTTTGTTGCTGTTTTGCTTTGTTTTGTCTCTGATCAGGACTGTATTTTAACGGCGTCTTAGAGTTCGGAGCATCTGGGAACATCGCTGTTATTGTTCACCCCCACCTGGATACCACCTCCCCGTTGCCAGGGTCTTTTGGGTCATCCTCGTCTGGGGTGGGGTGAGGGGGTGCAGCGGAATGGTGCAAGGTCAGGAAGTTGCATGAAGCCACATCAGGTTTACAGGCCCAAAGCCACATTTCTGGAGCAGTCCCCCGTGCACCCGCTGATTTAGCTACACTAGGGGATAGCTGGTCATGTCTTTTGAACAGTCCTTGAGAATCCACATCCCTGTGGTGCTGGGTTTTAATGGATCCTTTATGTACCCATCATGGTACCATTTCTATCTTAGTATGTTAAATATTCCTTCACATCCCACTAACAGCTTTTCTTAGCATACCCTGCAAATATTAGTGTCGTAAGTGGTATTTGATTTCATCTGTTCTTGCCGCAGCGCCCAGGTCTGCTGCTTTCCCTTCTTTTTCTGCCTGCTGGGAAGAGTGCTTCTGAGCGTTTGACTGACGGTATTGAGCGCAAGGAGGCCATCGGCAGGATCTACACTCACCTTTCCTTAACCACTTGTTTCTGTCTTTTGTGAGCTTGTGTTTTCCCCAGAAAACTTACCAAAACATAGTCATCATGCAGAGAATCACTGTAAAAATTTAACAGCCATAGTTGCTGTTTTTTAAGAACGTGTATTTGTCAACTGAGCTTCCTTTTGCAACTTGCTCCGCTACTTGATGACAGGAAACTTTTGTGTTTCCCAACAGACTTTGTTTGTTGGAAGGTGTTGTTTTTGAAAGTAGGAAATAAATGGGTTTAGGCAAGCTTTGGTTTGAAGTAGGAATCTGGTGCATCCCTAGTTCTCGGTGTGAAATGCAGCTGGCGATGGGTGTGGTCCGTGCTCTAAAATTTCCTATCTCAGTCGGAGGAGGCGGTTACCATTCTAACCGCTTAAGAGCTGCGCCGTACGTGCTGTTTTATTTATGGGGCAAAACTTAGCTCGAACGGTTTCCCTCGTACTTGCCTTCAAATTAATAAAATGCCATTTTTTGGTTATGTTTACACGTCAGGTCTGTTTCAGAAGGAAGAAAGGATGCAGCTGAAGTTAGAGGCGTGAATTCGCATCACGCCCTTAGTTTGGTAAATGCCTTTAATGTTGATTTTTGTAGGTTGATCATGAGGAAGTGATAAGTATGTTAGGTTATTTGTGGTTTGAGCTAATTTTAGTCTCCTGTTCACAGCTTGCTTTATATCCTTTGACATTAAAACATGCTTTCTAGAAAGATTTCGAATGTAGGACACAGTCTATATTCTCCCCTGGCCTGCATTTCACAAGATACTTTCTCAGTGCTTTGGAAGTTGGACAGTTTGAAGCATAGTAACATTCTTTTAAAATCATTCGTTCCTTTGCTTAGCGACATCTCTGCTTCTCCAGGGAGTGAATTAGATTCTTTCATAGAGGCTGGGAACTCTTGCTCCAGGCTGGTAGCTAAAAGGGCACAGTTAATATTAGAGGATTTTTAAAAGAGCGTGATTGACCCTGAGAAGTACTCCTGAAGCGAGGCTTTGGTTGGCTGTGTATCAGAAACCTTCCCCACCCTGTGCCCTCGGTCGGTAGGGCCTTTTGCTCCTAAGGGCTGGGCCTTAAATCTCTCCCCAGTGCTGGTCAGTTTCACACAGGGCAGTTGTGTTTCCAGGCTTTAGTCCCAGGCTGCCCCGCTACCACCCTTAAGCAACCACCGTGGACAGAGCTGTCCCCAGGGATTTGTGAGGTAATGGAAAAAGATGGCTGGTCCGGGTTCTCAGTCGGCCTTCGACTGTTGTGGGACCTTGAAAGAGTTACATGCAGGATGTGTAAAATGTGGTGATTAGACGGGATAGCCTTACAGCGTGACTCGAAGCTAACATTCCACAACTGCAGAGTCGCACAAGAAGCCAGGAGGATGGGGCAACCTTTCTGGAAAACTCGGGGCTTCATGTCCTGCCTTGCTGGATTTGGTAGCTTTGTATGTTATGTGGTTCCCCCTTATCTAAAAGTGAGATGGATCTTTACATTTTCACAGTAACTCAACTTAAAACTTTAAAAATCCATTATTAGGTCCTTAAAAATGAAGACAATGCCCAGTGAGGGCATAAATCAGAATATTTTATAAAATTGCTGCATACCACATTGATGAATGTGGTTTCCTTAGAAACTCTTTCCTTAGAAATACTTTTTATGTCTAAAAAGGATTATCGGGTTTTGTAATTGGACTAATACCTCCCATTCAAGGGAGAAACACACAGTCTGATCCATGTTCTACCCTCATTTGTAATAAAACCCAGTAAACAGCTAACATTTATCGAGTTCTGTTCTGTGCTGCAGGCACTGTGCAAAGTGCTTTACATTCACTACCATATATTATGCACCATAAATTGGGCTTTAATAGCAGGAGATGTTTTAGGAGGACAATTAGGTGTCAGAGCCTTGATGTTCTTCTCTGCTTGAGATCTCCCGTGTCCTGAATCCAACCGGACAGCAGTGTTGTGGTCACGCTCACACTGGTGCACAGCTGCAAAGAGAGACAAGGAGTTGTGCGAAGTCTCCTGATTTGTTAGGGCATAGAAGAGATAGTTTGTAGATTCAGACCTTTACCCAATTTTTTGTCCTCTTCTCTACATGTTACAAACTGGCCACCTGCAGTACTATTTTGTTTGGTCCACACAGTGGTTCTTGGTTTTTTGTTTTTTGTTTTTTTCAAGAAGAGTTTAAATTTTTGTCATTGTTTCTAAATCAGGAGAAGTTACATACAAATCTGGATTTCTGGTCTTCTCTTAAAATCTGAAGACTACACTGTCTGAGCCTACCTTGGCAGTGGTCTGCTAGGCTGAGGGGCACCACTCCTGCCAGACGGACACGTGTGTGTTCTTTAGTTTAGCACAGTTCCACGGTGGATCACACTGCTCTCCCTTACACGAACCGCCCAGTCCTCGGATGCTCTTGAGTTTGCAGCTTCTCGTCCAACTTGGGTTTTTTTCTTGGCATTTGTTATTAGTATTAGAATTAAGATGATTTTAAAAAGGTATTTAGCCTTGCTAAGTAATTGATACACTGTCATTAAGAAAGATCAAAGCAAGGGAAGACTAGCCAGAGATAAAGTTTGGTGGCTAGTGTGAAAATGCCTAGGAGAATGCCCTTGACATTAAAATCCAGGATGAAATCTTGAACCAGGTGCTTTTTCCTGCCCTTCCCCTTTCCCTCTTCATCTTTAGCCCCTTTCTGCTATTTTTGAGGAAGTTGGAAGCTGCCACCATTTTTTTTCCACCTTGGGCAACTGAATGTAAGTGTATTTTTGTCCCGTGTTCAGCTATTTCCGTGAACTGTTTTTGATGACCAACATGGAAATTAAATTGGGACTTGATAAAAAGAATGAGTTGCACAAAAACTGAAGAAGTAGTGTTTTTAATGACTCGTTTTGTGACTTGGTTAGGGATGATACCGTTTGTCATGTGTCTGAACTCATGATTAGATGGCTTCTCTATCTTCCTCTGTCAAGGAATGCAATAAATGGTAGTCATGATACAAGTAAAGTAAATCTACAGGTTACAAAGAATGTGTGTTGTTCAGGTCTCTGTCCCTGTTCAGGAGCAGAAGGACCTGTTATACTGTAGGTCATTCTCTTTCTTTGATCCTTCTTGAGCATCTGTTATTCCATAGAGATACATCGTCCATAGAGATATGTTGTATATGACAAATTAGAACAAACAATAGATAAGATTCTTTACCATTATTAAACAGTCTGTTATTCCATAGAGATACATCGTCCATAGAGATATGTTGTATATGACAAATTAGAACAAACAATAGATAAGATTCTTTACCATTATTAAAAGTTCTGAGTTGTGTACCTTTCCCCCCAAAGCTGAATCCCAAAAGGGGATCCCAAAACCAGCTCAGTGTTTTAGTTCCCCTAAATCATGTGACAGGATGGCATTAGCCATTTTATCCTTTTTTTGTATATGTGAAATGAAAATCAACCTGAAGACTAATTTCGCCATGAAGCTTTTCATCCATCCTCATTTCCTCTCTGTTCTAGATTGTAAGCTTCTTGCAGGCAGAGTCCATTCATTCACTCACTCGACAAATGCGTGGACAGCTCCTGGTGCTAGTCCCTCACTAGCCAGTGAGGAGAAGCGGTGGACAAGAGACACTTGGTCCTCGCCCTTAGAAGCTTCGTAGTCCAGCCAGCAAAGGGGCTGAATAGAGACAGTCTCGGTTCAGAGTGATAAGAGCTCTCACAGCCCTAGGACCAGGGCACCCTCAGAAAGAGGGAGGTAGTTGGGATTGAGAGCAGGAAAAACAGATGGAGGAGCTGTCAGGTAAGGATAGTCTATAAATGTAATGTCTAAGTGGAGATCCCAGGAGCAAGCAGGCATGAGCCCCATGTGTTCTCCAGACCCCTAATCTGGGCACGCTCCTCCTTGCCCTACATATTAAGTGTTACATTACCTGCGTTTGAAAGCATGCGAACATATTTAACTTTCTCTTCAGTTTTAACCCTTCCTCCAGCCCTAGCACACAATTCATGTGTATTGTCTGCCCTCCCATATAGAGTTCCTGTCTCCCTTTTCTGTTTCCTGTGCCGTTACTTCTTACCTTGACTGCGCTGATGGCCTCTGAAGCCTTCTCAGGATGGCATTGGCCGTGTGCCCCCACGCAGTGAAGTCATCTGTGTCGATGTCGTCTGCAGGAGGAGGTTGGTGTGCCGTCGGCTTAGAGCCGGAGAGCACGGTGCGCTGTGCTTAGTCGCAGGTCAATGCAGCTTCACTGTAATGATTGGTGACTCTGGTGTAAAGAGTTTATGCAGAGCGTCCTCAGTCTGTACAAAAAGCTGAAGTGTTATATATTTTAATAGGCAAAATAAAGAATCTTTAAGTTTAAGCCTGACTCGCTTAGAATAAATTGAAAATATGTGGTTAGACCCCTGATTTGCAGCTGACACTATGAGAATAAAGGTCTCAATTATTCATTGTGAACTTTAAAGGATATTTTTAATGATGTTGGCTGGCTTATCCCATTATGTGGTCTGTTTATTAGCAGCTTTTAGTACACAGATGGCTTTGTTTGAGGGATTCTTTCAAGTCAAGTACCTTATAAAATAACTTAAATTTGCTGGTAATTATTCTTTAAAATGGCTTAGCAAATAGGCTTTAAGTTTCAGGCATTTAAACACTTTAGGTATGATTACAAATTCTGAGACTACGATTGCTTAAGTTTAGACGCAGAAGTGTTCATCTTGAGAAATTCTGAAGGATTTACCGGTTACTGCCTGTTTCTCATTCACATGCTTACTATGCCTTCCTTGCCGCATAGAAGCTGTCAGAATTGGTATCTGCGAACCATTATGGTTGTGAGTCCTCTTCCCTTTTCCCTTCTTCTAATTCTAGCTGTGAAGATTATGTGCAGGAGTTGTCCTGCATGTGATAAAAAATAGTCCTTGATTACTAATTAAAGATTTGAAAAGGAGAGTTTTTCTTACCAGTAGATGACCAAGTAGAATAAAAGACAAGTAGAATAAAAGACGTTCTGACTATTTCTCCTTTAACGGTGAGCAGGATGATTAAGCATGTGCGTGCGTGTGTGTGTGTGTGTGTGTTTTGTTGTCTTATTTTGAAATCATGCCCATGTCTGTAGAACATAGCAGAAGTAGATGTATGGAGTAGAAAAAGAATAGTTCACGAGCCTCTCAAGAGAATCACTAAAACATAGCCATTAAATGGCCAAAATATTGCAGGGGGTGGCGGGGGAAGCAAGCATTTTTAAGGTGGAAGTGAATAAGAAAGAATTCTAAAAAGGCGTTCTTTATAGAAGTCCAGACTCTGGAGAAGATCCCTGATTCATCGATTATGCTTTGTCTTCAGATTTGCTAAGGAAAGTGAAAACACTTGGGGTTGGAGGGAAGATGGAGGGGGGGTGTGTATCTTAATCTTAGGAGCCGGTCAAGCTTTCCTCCTATTCAGTGAATTGCCATATTGGGGAAGTGTTTTATTACTTGCCTTTATTATGCTAGTTGTAATCATACGTGACCAGCTCTAGCCCTGGACCAGCCTTTCTCTCTCTGCGCGCAGGCTCCTAAGCGCTAAGGGAAGAAAATCTTCCAAGTGGAGAAAATCTCCCAGTCTTGCAGGTTGGGCCACTAGAAATCCAGTCTTCAGCCTTGATCTGTCTCCCCCAGTCCCTGGCTGTCAGATCTGAAACTCAGCTGCCGTCCTTCCTACCTCATTTCTCTCACAAGGAGAAGGGACCTTTCGTTCCTGTTTGAGGCAACCCTTATTAAGTCTGTGCTCTTGACACCTTCCTGTCTCACCTGTTCAAGGCATCTTGCACTAACAGGTTAGTGACCTTTTAGTCAGGTGTCCTTAACCCTCCCTCTCTGTTGTCATCTTACTTGAACCATTGAAACATTCTCAGGCTTCCTCCAGCTGTGACTCTCCCTCCAGCCACTGCTCTTCAGTTTTCTTCTCCAGTTAAAGTGTTTGAAATAAATAGGTCACTGTGTCCATTGGCTCTGTGTTCCAGTCCCTTTGGCTCAGAGAAGTTAGGCTCCACCCTACCAAGCCACTAAAACAATTCTTGAGAAGGTCACTTTTAGCTTCCTTGATGCTAATCCAATGGATTCTTTGCATCCTTATCATAGTACCGTGTAACATGGCTGACCTCTGTTTGCTTCTTCAGTTTTCTCTAACCCCCGTTTCCATAACTTGCTCTTATTTCCTTTTTCTTTCTTTTTATAGCTTCTGTTTCTCTAGCTAGTCCTCGCTTTCCCTCTTGGGCTTCTTCTCTGATCCTCTACTGGGGAAGTTCCTCAGGGGTCTCCCCACACTGCTCCTTTTCATCTGACTCTTTGTTTCTTCCGGGGCTGCCTCAGCTATTCACTCAGGAAGTAGCAATGGCCCTTGAATTCAGAGCATGCACGTACACAGTCTTGCACTCTCGTGCTGCTTTCAAAACACGTTTAGTTCCTGAAATGGTAATGCTCTCTGTCTCTCACAGAACCTTTACACGGCTGTTTCCTCTGCCTAGAACTTTCTACCTTGCTAATTCTAGTTCTTCCTTTCAGTCACATCTTAGGCATCCTCTTTTAGGAGGCTTTCTCTGATTTCCCCTTTCCCCAGATCCAAGTTAGGTACCTCTTAGGTCTTCCCATGACCCCCGTATTTCCCTTTTCATAGCATGTCGTGTGGTTGTACTGTAATCATATCCACTGTTATTTAATTGCCTATTTATCGACTAATTTCCAAGTCATCTGTCAGGTCTTAAAAGAGTCAGGACTGCTTTTGTCTTAGTCATTTGTATCTCTCAGTATCCATTATAGTACCTGGCATATGGAAAGTGCCCAGTAAGTCGTTCCTGAACAAACAGATGAGCTATGCTATTTGGAATGTTCATGAATTGGGGTGCCTGGGTGGCTCAGTTGGTTAAGCGTCCCACTCTTGATTTCAGCTCATGTTGAGTCCCATTTCAGGCTCCACGCACAGGGGGGAGTCAGCTTGAGATCTCTCTCTCCTCCCCCCTCTGCCCCCCCCAAAAAGAAGGTTCACGAACTGCTTGATAGGGAGGCATTGCGTTTATAGTGTCATGGGAACCATGTGTTACTGACCCACCATCAATTTAGCACACACTTTGTTTTCTCTATATGCTTTATATTAATTTTCTGTGTCTGACATACCCTCCCTCCCCCAGTGAGGTTAGAAGCCCCTTCTGAGGGACAACCATGTATAATTCTGGGTGTCTCCCTCACAGTACCTTGTATGTCCTCAGATTTAATTTCATTGGGCCTCAACCCAGATATATTCATGCCTACACATAAACACATACTACACCTAATGGAACAGAGTCTCCTCTGTAATCTGTCCTTGTCTTCCTCAGCTGGCCCAGCCTCTGTGCCATGCACAGACCATGCCAATCTGGAGGGGCAGTTTCCCTGTGGCTTATTAGCTGCTGTGTTCCAGCATGCTGGCCAAGTATGAGGGACAGCCATGGTATGAAAGTCTCCCTCCCTCAGACTTCATGGGTTTGGTAGCCGAGACTGACCAATGCTGACAGGAAATAGAGGCATTTATTAAAAGCCAGAGAGTTGTCAACTTGCAGGAAGCAAAGCTCTTGTTAGCATATGATTTTGTGGTTGGTTTGGTGCAACTTTGTAAAAGTGAAGAATGAGACAAGAATGAGGGCTGTGTGCTTGGGTCTCTAAAGTTAGATCCTTTTTCCTAAGTAAATTGCCTTTAGGGTTTCATTTGTTTGGAATTTCCTGAGATTTGGATCTTGCCAGAAAGTTCAGAGCAAAAAAAATTGTGGGCAGGTGAAGCATTTGCATCTGAAACGAAGTCACGGTTTTTGTTTTTAACTTTTTTCTTAACATATTATCCCTGGTTCAGCCCTGAAGATTTTTCTATTATTTGTGGATCTTAACCTTTCCCTCATCTTCTGGATCTTATGAAACAAGCGGTATTATTTGAATGGAGAAGAGGAGGAGAGGAATAAAAATAAATGTGAAAGCCTTGTTTCTTGCCTGGGCAGGCTCGGCTTTATAGCTTGGAGCGGAATGACACATCTACTCTGGTGAAGAAGGGATACTTAGGGTTGGTTTGGCTTCTTCTTGTATTTGATTTTTTTTTTTTTTTAGGTTTTTCTTTTAAACTGGAATTTTTATGTGACTGTAATCGAATTTAGAATAGAAGCACTTAGTTTTGTAATTTGCAGAGCACTTTTTGCAGAGCACCTATTTTAAAACTGTCACTATGGTACACAGCTTGGGGCAAGGATTGTTTCTCAAGTGAACTGAGACCCCTGTGTGAGTAAGTGGTCACAGAGCAGACCTCTGACCCGAAGGGAATTCTGCTCTTCCTGGTCCAGCAGCCTTTCCTGCAGATGTGTTACTTTCCTGGAGCCCCAGGATTGCCTTCTGTCAGAGTAACTGAGTCTAAACGGAATAGAGATTTCCTATTAGATTATAGCGCTTGCCTGTCTTCACTCTGCTTATGTCAGAGCAGCAGATCTGAATCCTCGGTGTTAATTACTGAGGTTTTGTTTTTGTTTTAAGAAATCTCTACACCCAGCATGGGACTTGACCCTGAGATCAAGAGTCGCATGCTCTACCTACCAAGCCAGCCAGCCACCCCTACTTACTGGGATTTTAAACCTAAAAATGCCTGTAAACACGGTTTGAAGGGTCAGAGGTAGAACAGTTAAGAACAGAATAGAAATAGCTTTAAAGACAGGGCTGTTGGGAGGAGTCTTACAAAATGTGTTGAAGATTGTGTGGGAAGCAGTAAGCATTTGTGTTCCAGTGTGTTGGGTTCAAGCGCGCTTATTCAGTCCCCATGTTGCAGTCTGTGTCACTGAGTCCCCACCCACAATCGTACTCTTTGTCCTGTTTTCCCCCTTCCTTGCTTCCCTTCCTCACCACCCCCCCACCATGGCTACCGCAGCCACCGCTAGCAATTACCGACGTGCTGGATCTTGAGGCTGCTTCCCTATAAGGATACAGGGCATGTGGTGTTGGCTATAGACATGGTAACCGAACTCTGTGGGTTCTCTCCTGTGTACCTCGTGACATTTGACTGCCTGCAAACTAGCAGTAAACTGCCTCTTCTGCTGTCAGGCCCATCTGTCGTTGCTCGCTGCCTCTGCATTTGGGGTGCATCGATGATCTGCCGGTGCCCGTTGAGGAGGCTGGATGATAGAAGCAAGCACAGGCTGAAGCAAGTGGGAGGGGTGTGAATAAACAGCCAGAAAACTAACTACAGTGTGTCTCTAGACTAGAGCAGGGTCAGTTTGTGGCAAAATTTTGTGGTTTTGAGATTTATTTATTTATTTTTTAATATCCCCATATAGTCCTTTTTAAATCGACAGGCCTGGATAAAAGCCATGGCCAGTCTTCTGTGGCGTGGAGTACCTCAAAATTTATTACCATCCAAAGCATCCCCTTAAATCCTATTTGGGTCAGTTCACAGGAACTATGTTCAGATGGACGTTTCTGGCTGGCGTAGAGTCAAAATGGTAACCAAGCATGAACGTACAGACAGTCCCGGATACACAAATGTGTCTGCTTCAGAAGTTTGAAAGTTGGGTGTCTGGGACTTTGAACATGTTTTTCTATAGAATCAGTGTTCTAGTGATTAAGTTCCAGGCTCACCCAGGGAACCTTTTTAATCTGCAGTACACCTGAAATGTTCCTATTAATACAATAGGTAGTTTCCCCATAGAATTAGTCTATGTGATAGTGATTAATATTACACATGATAGTGATTTTACAAATAAGAACCATTCCGGATTCTGTCTAGGGGGTAATATGTATGTGTGTGTATGTGGGGACGGTGGGTAGGGGTATGGCTTAATATCTCCCCTTGCTGTGCAGCACTGGTACTCAGTGTGATTTTGCTCTTCGCTTCCATGTAAGTACGGACTCCTGTGGATTTTGGAGGCAGGCTGGATTCAGGGGTGCAGGGAGTAGATAAGAGCTGAGAGGAACACAGGCCGGAGTTTCTGGGGCTAGAGAGCAATGATAGCTCCCAGGCACTCTGCTTGGGCCTGGCTCTCTCTTCCTTACCCCCTGTTCATTTTCCTCTTGGGTCCCCAGGCATTGGCCTGTTTTTTCCTTGGTTGCCATTTTGTCGCTTCTGAGCAGGGGCTTTCTCTGGTCTATAACCAAATACCCTATCCATCTCCAGCTTTTGGAAGAAATATATAGTCTTTTTGAGGTTTTCTAAATTAAATGTTGTGGCAGAGTTATCACATGTTATTTTTGCTGTGAGAAATTATAGAATCCCAGATGACTAAACTTTATAAACCAAATGAATTTCAATCTCCTTCTCCTCTATCGTATACCCCATTGCAGAAAATAACAGCTTTTATAATTAACATCGCCTGCCTTGGTTGCAGATCTGATTTCTGATTCGTTTTCAGGAAAGACCTTTCCATGACAGTCCACGACCTTATACAGCGCACTTCCTCCTTACCCCTCTAAAACTGCCCGCTGCGGTATTTCAGAGTCCAGCATGTCTTCTGCCAGGAGAGAGGCTAGACGTTGGGGTAGGTCTTGACTATGGTCTCTTATGGCTTGACTCCTGTTTCACGTGGTACACAGATAGTCTGTCTTTTGGGGCAAGGACCGGGCAGCGTCAGGCAGTCTAGCAGATGGGACCTGGGAGGGCTGAATGGCACCGCAGGGCCTGGCCCTGGCAGTGTTGTGGGAAAGCGTCTGCTCCAGGCTTCTCCTCTCCTGCGGATATTACATCCCTCTCCCTGAACACATAGCTCAACCTGTACCTCGTTTTTCTCTTCCACTAAACGCTACCAAAATGCTCGGACATTGGGCTGTTAGCCCAATGATGGAGAGAGCGGGCCCGAGTGTTCCCCTTTAGCAGCTCGCGCTTTTACACTGGCTGCTGGAGACCGCAGAGCTGGAGGTTCTCTGCTTATTCACACCCAGCTTTTTGTCCCTGACTTGATGGCTGCTGTTTCCCTCTGAGCAGAAAAGGACACTGTGCAGTGCACACCCGGAAAGGGGGTTTGATGTACCGCTTCTGAAAGGTTCAGGCTGGCATCATAATCCGGAACATGGGTCAGGGGGAGCGGGAGGAGGAACGTGCGGCTCCCCAGAACTACAGATTGTCCCACAAGTACATTCTGGCATAGTGTGAGGGAAGTTTCTGGCATTTTCCCCCCTTAATCATGGGCACAGAATGGGGGGGGTATCTGGTCATAGAAGCTGTTACAGACAGTGGGTATTGCTTTTTAGCAAATCTTATCTAAATGAGACTTTAGATTTTTTTCTCTATATAATTTACTAGCATTTCTTCTGAAAAATGTGTAATTGTTTTTGCCAGAAAATCATTCAAGCACTTGTCTTTTTTTTTTTTTTCAACCTGTGCAAATACGCTCCATTCTTTTAAAATGGGATCAGCAGTGGGATACCCAAAAGATTTTATGTATTTTCTAATACATCCTATTTGTATGAAATAGGTTTCTGTAGACTTTCATATGCTTTTTGAAGATGTGTTTTGTGATATTGACCACTGCTTTGTCTTGTCTTGTAAGCTTGATTTTTTTTTTTTAACCACTAAGAATTATTTTTTCTGCTCTGAGAAATCCGTTGGGTGATTATAAAATCAGTGGATATTTACATTTATGTCTCTATCCTGAGTGGCACTAACTCAGCCTGATCTTCAGCTCTCTGATTCACCCTTACGTCCTGCTGATGGCCGAGTCCTCCATCTTCATTCTTGGATGGTTGTCTGAACTGCTTCCCCTTCCTGCTCATCTCTTTCCTTGAGGGCGTCCAGGCCCTCCTGGTCTCTGACCTTTCACAGTCGCCTTCAGCTGCTTCACTGTCTTGGCCTTGGTCCACCCAAGGAATTCTCTGCCTAGGGGGAAATCAGGATTTGGTGACAGAAAGAAAGCCACTAGAAAGAACATCCGTCAGCTTCCGATATGCCAAATAGTGTTTTTCTGCAGCATGCTATTCCTTTTTAATACTTAGCATTTTATATGAAGTAATATTCTTATTCCTTGTATGTATTTATTTTCTTCTTAGCTGGCATGTGAACCCTCTGGGAATATGGGATCGTGTCTTTCACATCTTCGTGTCCTCGGTACCTAAAGTACCATAACGTCTGGCCCAGCATTGCCTTGTGGACTTGCACTGAGCACACATTGAACCTTCCTTAGGTAAACTGGACATAGAGTTATCCTCCCTGCCCCCCCACCCCAAACAGAAAGACATTCCTTTAAATACCACATTGTCCTGGCAGACCACACCTTGATATCCTCTGTAGGGAAAGGGAAACAGAAGAGGTTGAGGTCTGGGCTTTAAAGTATCTGAGGCTTCTGTGCTGACAGTTGAAGGTATTTTTTTCCAAGGTTAATCTTAATTGCATATGGTTTTGCTTTTTGCTAACTATAGAGTTTAGCAATATACAGTTGGATACTTCTGTAAATCCTTCAGAAATGTTTGTGGAATGAAATGAACCATATGAAGGACTCAGCACTTAGAGTAATCTACCTAACAATTATTCTTGAACAGGAGAGTCCTCTAATTTTCCCTATAAACCATTATGACAGCCATCTATGAATTCATATAAATCATGCCGGCACGTAATTCATCATGAGTTTATTCGGCACCTGTAGGTGCCAGGCAGTGTGCTAGGCACTGACAAGGACAGGAGTGATCAGGAACATAGACCAGGAACATAGACCTGTGGTCTTTTTCATGGTCCTAGGAGGGAGACAGCGTGAAACCATCACACAAACAATTAATCTTGTGGAGGAAATGCTGGGAGAGAAACATAAGAGGTGCCAGGAGAGTGTTGAAGATTGGGCTTTAAGCTGGTTTGAAGGGGTCACTGAATGGGTAAGTGAGGCCTGAAGGAGAGGATGGGCGAGCCTTTCATTTAGAAGGGGCTTAGCAGTTTTCAGGAACACAGGGAAGGCATGCGTGGCGAGAGTATTGGTCTCTGGAGTATGTCACCTCTTGAGATAGTGACTCCTGGAAGTTTATTTATTGCTAGAAAGTAGTACTTTCACTTTGGTTGTACAGATTTTTAAAATTAAGGATTTGTTTTATAGTAGAATCCTGTGATTTGTTGAACAGTCCTGTATTTACTTTCCTCCTATTCCTTGAGGTTTTATAAAATATTTTTTAAATGTCCAAAGTCTTGATTATATCCTTTCAACCTTGTTAAGAATTCTTATATTTCTAATTTATACTGTGTTTCGTTGTAAAGTGAAAACAAAGAATAAAAATTTGCTTCATCCCTGTCACTATGCAATATAAGTACTATAAACATTTTGTCTGTATTCTGCCAATCGTTTAAGATTTTTTTTTTTGAAGATTTATTTATTTTAGAGAGAGAGTGTGCAGGTGCAAGAGAAAGTGTGAGGGGGAGGGCAGAGGGAGAGCGAGAATCCTAAGCAGGTTCTGCTCTGAGCACGGAGCCTGAGGCGGGGCTCAATCTCACGACCCTGAGATCATGACCTGAGCCGAAGTCAAGAATTGGATGCTCAGCCAGCTCAGCTACTTAGGTGCTCCTAAGATTTTATTTTTTTAAAGGTTTATTTATTTGAGAGAGAGTGCGAGCACGCACGAGTGGGAGGGGGGACAGAGGAAGAGGGAGAAGCAGATTCCTCGCTGAGCAGGGAACCCGATGCGGGGCTGGGTCCTAGGACCCTGAGATATGACCTGAGCCAGAGGCAGACGCTTAACCAATTGAGTCATCCATGTGCCCCTCTAATATTTTATTTTTAAGGGATCTCTACACCCAGTGTGGGGCTCAAACTACAACCCTGAGATCGAGAGTCACATGTTCTACCGACTGAGCCGGCCACGCGCTCCTGTCAGTTACATTTTTAATTGAAATTCTTATGGAGATAGTTGTAGATTCATATGCAGTTGTGAGAGATAATACAGAAATCCATTGTACACTTGTCCAGTGCCCCCCATGGTAGCATTATGCAAAACTAGTACAATGTCACAACCAGGATAGTGACTTTGATACAATTGCCCATCTTATTCAGATTTCCTCAGTTTCACTTGGATTCATTTGTATTGTTTTCCATAGACTTTTGTGTTAGTAATGTTATTTTTGATGCTTTAATGATAAGGTTTTTTTTTCCTGCCCTTAAGAAGCATCTCCTCCCCTAATCATATACCCCTGTCATGCCCCCATGTGTTTTCCCTAAACCTGTTTAAGAAAGCAGCTACCAACCTGTAAGAGAAATAGGTTGAAACAGAATTGTCAGTCTGAATGTAGTTTACCAGTCTACTGGTTATTTATAGACTGTTTAGCTAGTTTATAGTTTCTGACCTGGCTACTGAAAGATACTCTGGATTGTTTCTAACCAAGAGAGAACCATTTAGTGCCATTCAGAATGGACTGAAGTATCAGCAGTGTCTGAAAAAGGCCTGACAGTGATAAAAATGTCAAGTCGCCTCTTAAAAAAGCAGAGTTAGTAGAAGAGTAAACATCCAGGGAAAGTACCAGTAACAAAGGAGGCTTTGAGATCTTTGCTCTTACTCTTGAGTGCACATTCTCAGGTGATAACAGATCATCTGACTGTCCGTGACCACGGCTGTGTGGGACAAAGAACCGAAAAGATCAGCACCAGCCTGGTTGTTACGCATGTGGGCAGTTGATTCTCAGTGGTGATAGGATCTTCATATGTGATCCGGTTTTCAGTGTTGCTTGGATTTTCTAAATGAGAGTTTTTCAATTTGGGCTATAAAAAGGAAAGAAACAGTAGGTGTGTGAAAAGGAAGTTGTTTTAGAGTGACTGAGTTGAGAAATCATGAGGAGAGCCGGAGAGAAGCCAGGGTGATCGATGCTGCTTGTCCGGTTGCATGAGTAGCTCCAACGCACATGGAGCAGAGAGTCAGCTGCAGAAGAGTTAAAAGCAGGAGATGACTGCCAAGGGACTTGATCCAAGCAAATGGGAAAGGCCCAAAGAGAAAAAACGAGTTAGGTATGATTGTGAAGTTAGAATTTGGGCAATGAGAGAAGGCAGGGAGCTCTTTCTGTCCAGAATAGCATCTCTCTGTGAAGGTTAGACTCTCCCTGGTAAAAAAAAAAAATAACTGTTGAGTTCTAACCGGCCTTATTTAGCAGTCTTAATGATTAAAAAGTAATGACATAAGAATAGAAGGAAGCTACTTAAATAGGAAAACTTATATCTCAAGCCTAACTGGTAAAATGCTGAAGTTATTTTTAACTTAATCCAGCTTTCATTGAACATTATTTTGGAGGTTTTTAGGTAAAGTAATAAGATAAAATTAAATTATTGCTGAAGTACTGGGAGAGGCAGATTTAGTCTATTTGCTAACATGATTGATACACTTAGAAAACCAGTTTTTAAAAAAAATGAGTAAATGCAGGCAGGTTAGATGGCCGGATTACGAGATTATATTATAAGATAATGTGTATAGTGTGAGCCTGTCTGTGTAAAAACAAGCAGTAAGAATTCATGATTTATGTTTGCATGTGTTTGGAGAAAAGTTTGGAAGAGGGGACAATGACTAGACTCTTAACCTTGTTTAAAGTTTTTTGTTACATCTTTGTATTCTCTACTCTGAACATGTTATTTTTATAATTTTTGAGAAGGAACTTTATAAATGGTTTAGTCTTTTGGTATTTAAGAATGTGTTTTCTGGGGCGCCTGGGTGGCACAGCGGTTAAGCGTCTGCCTTCGGCTCAGGGCGTGGTCCCGGCGTTATGGGATCGAGCCCCACATCAGGCTCCTCTGCTATGAGCCTGCTTCTTCCTCTCCCACTCCCCCTGCTTGTGTTCCCTCTCTCGCTGGCTGTCTCTATCTCTGTCGAATAAATAAATAAAATCTTAAAAAAAAAAAAAGAAGAATGTGTTTTCTTTCTTTCTTTTTTTTTTTTTTTTTAAGATTTTCTTTATTTATTTGTCAGAGAGAGAGAGCACAAGCAGGGGGAGAAGCAGGCTCCCTGCCGAACAAGGAGCCCAAGGTGGGATCATGAGATCAAGGACCCTGGGATCATGACCTGAGCTGAAGGCAGATGCTCAACCGACTGAGCCACCCAGGCGTCCCAGAATGTTTGTATTTTCTAATGATTCCTTCTGTACCAAATCTTCATTATGTACCCTTAGTGCCCTCCGTGTTTGGCTATTACTGTGATGCCTTCTGTGAGCAGTACTGACGTTACCTAGTGGCCTTTTATTCCTGTTCCCTTCCTCTTCCCCAGCATCTGATTTGAGCTACTTTCAGTTGGTACTTGAAGATTCTCAGTCGATATCCATAAAACCGTCAGCAAGATAAAAACTCTTTCCGTTCTGCCTCCCCTACTTCTCTGTGATCATTTGCTCTACGTTATCACACAGTGCCCAGTCTTCCTACCACTGTCCTTGTGTCTTAAATCTACTAGCAAATACAAAGGCTAACTACCCGTTCTCCCCCAAATCTCCCTCGTCATTTTGGCTGCCTGATGCTCATTCTCTGTCAGATTTCTCAGGAGAGATTACGGAACAATATTCTGTGAATTGATGGCGCATGTTCTTAACAGTATGTCTGAAGCCTTTAATTTGAAGGCCACTTTGCCTGACTATAGAACCATTTGGATCACATTTTTTTTCTTTAAGTAATTTAAAGTTACTCCGTTATTTTCTGGTGCAAAGCATTGCTGTGGATGTTTGACAACCTAATTATCTTTCCCTTAGAAGTCACTGGGTCTTTCAGCTAGATCCTCTTATTGCAAAGTCTAATCATTTATTAAACCATGCCGTGGTCGCCATTTTCAGTCATTCTTCTCCAAAAAATCAGTGTATTCTTTCAGTGAAGAGTTTCAAACCTTTTCTTTCTTTTTTTTTTTTTTTTAAACCTTAGTAAAGTCTTGACTTAGAGTTTCCAGTATTTCTTTTCTTACATTGCTTTCGTTTCCTTTTTCAGGGACTCAGACTGTTATGTGTGTGTTTGATCTTCTTTGCCTGTCATCTGTTTCTTTCATTTTCTCTCAAAAAGTTTAAAATCTTTCTTCATTTATTAAAAAAAAAATTCCTGGGCACCTGGCTGGCTCAATCAGTAGAGCACACAACCCTTGATCTCAGGGTCATGATTTCAAACCCCATGATGGGGGTAGAGATTACTTTAAAAAAAATATATTAAATGCAGCTTAACATTTTTTTTTTAAATATGGGGCACCTGGGTGGCACAGTCAGTTAAGTGACTCTTGGTTTTGGCTCAGGTCATGATCTCAGGGTCGTGAGATCGAGCCCCGCCTCAAGCTGCATGGAGTCTGCTTGAGAGTCTCTCTCCCTCTCCTGCTTGTACCCTCTCTCTCTAAAAAAGTCTTTTTAATTTAAAAACATTAAATATAATTTCAAAAAATTTTACAGAAAAATTATAATAGTACAAGGAACCTATCTCTGTTTATTTCTTTAAAATTTTTTTGACTCCCCTCTTTTTTCTTTTAAGGCATTAAACATGTTTATTTGCACTCATGGTCCTCTTTGGTCTTCATTTCTGAAAATATCTTTTCCTTTTATTTTTAATTCTTTCCTGATTTCTTTTACTTCTCTTTTCAGATCATTCTTTTTTTCAGTGACCTTGATTCTTGATTTCTCATTCTCGTCTATATTGTTCTTCCATAGCTTCTGCCACTTTCTTAATTTCTGTTTGCTAGTTAGATGAGTTTTCATCTGCATGGTTGTCTTTCTTTTTTTTTTTTTTTAAGATTTTATTTATTTATTTGACAGAGATAGAGACAGCCAGCGAGAGAGGGAACACAAGCAGGGGGAGTGGGAGAGGAAGAAACAGGCTCATAGGGGAGAAGCCTGATGTGGGGCTCGATCCCAGAACGCCGGGATCACGCCCTGAGCCGAAGGCAGACGCTTAACCGCTGTGCCACCCAGGCGCCCCTGCATGGTCGTCTTTCTAACTGGCTTTTATTTTCTGTAGAGATACTGCTGTGTCCCTTACTGTCTTCCTTAGAATAATGCTGTGTGGAACTCAACTGCCCCTTGTCTTCGCATCATTTTTAAGTGAACAGTTTCCTTGTAGTTTTAGGAAGGAAGGGGTGGGTCAAATAGTCTAGCTTAGTGCTCTGCAGCTCCCTCTTCAGATGTCTTTGTGGAGTTATTTTAAAATGACCTTGTACTGCCTAAGATCTGCTTCCCGTTCCTCCCATCAGACTTACTTTATCGCAGCCTCCTCTGTCCTTAGCCCCCTTTTGCCTGTATTTGCTCAGTGTGTCCTACTCCTAGAAGTTTTTCCTCAGTGTGGGGCTTTGTCCTAGGAGGGCCTTTCTGTAAGCAGTTTTGAGAGTCTGTAGGGCCCGGAACACCCCAGCACCTTGGATGGCCGGAGAGCTTGGCCTTGCCTGTGAATCGGAGCCTACAGAATCCGTTCCTGGTGTGACTACTAACACACACTGGCCATCACACTTTGCAGCGAGCACCTGCTGGTGATTTGGGGGTTCTTCCGATCTCAGAGTTGTCAGAATCACCTGCGATCTTGATTCACCTTCGTCCCACACAAATGCTGATGCCACATGGGTCTCAGTGAGTGGCTTGTCCCCACGTCCTTGTACTTTCAGAATCATATGGGTGCCTTGTCCCGGTTTTGTTTTAGTTGTCGTCTGAGTTAGGCTTCTGTCCTTCTTGCTCTCTTCACTTATGTGGAGGAACTTGGGAGGAAGGGAAAACTGCCATTGCCACTGCCACCTTCCCAATGCTAAAACCAGAGTAATCACTCAGAAACATACATCTCAGTATACCATCCCCTTACTTTGAAAAACTGAGCTTTTAGACTCTCCTTCCAGAAAATTTTCAAACATGTAGAATTAGAGAGATTAGTATAATGAGCCCTTATATATCCATCACCTAGTTTCAAAAATTATAAACTCAGGGCCCATCGTCTTTCATCTGAACTCCCCACACCCCACCCCATGAACCCCTCCTAGCCCAGATTTGTTTTGAAGTAAATCCTAGCACCATAACAAGTACTTTTTTCAAAGAAGAAAAAAAAAATTGAATGGTCCGGGATCGGAGAAGCCAGAAGCACCTGTACTTTGGACTTTGAGAGGAAGGTGAAAGATCAAGGGAAGGAGGTGATACCGTCCAGGGTCTGGGCTGAGGTGCCCATCAGCCTGGAAGTACAGTCAGAGTGCAGCTTCTCGGGAGCTGATGAACTTGGCAAGCCCTGCTGGGCACAAGGAGCTAGCGAGACCACGCTTGCTCTTCCTGCCTGCATATTGTTTGCAGAGAGTCCCAGTATGTCGTAATTTGGGAGTGCTTTGTACTAAACTGAGTCCCTCCTCAGCCTGGCTTGGCAGTTCTGTGGAAGGTCCTTCTTGATATCCCAGCCATTGGCCTGCTCCATCCCAGATTTGTAGGGCGGGTGTACATTCATGGATGGAATGTTGCCTTCTCCAGGAAGGTATCTCATCAGAACATGGCTCTGCCTGCAGGGGAAGGGGGGCTGGGAGAGGCACATCCTTCCAAGAAATGTTTCTCTCACGCGCAGCCATTCCCTGGGTATCCTAGGCAGGAAATTACTCATTACTGGAAAATCACCCGTGAGCCTTGCATTGAGGAGGTCAAAGAGAGAAGAGAACTCTCAAAGTTAGCTCGGCTGTCAGTGCTTTCTTATTGCAGTCATTTTGTACGCACTGTCACCCTTAGGCTGTAGCTCTTTTCTTAATTCCAGATTCGTAGCTCTCCCCTGCTGCTTTCTGACCTCACAGCTAGTAAACCCTTACTGAGGGCCCTGCTGCAGGAATTGGGTTGTGCTGCCTAACAAGCTAGACCTGGTGAGTGTCTGCTGCTTTGAGCAGGGGAGACCCCTCTCTCATCTCTTCCGGAAAGCCTGTCTGGCCCTGTTGAATGGAGGTAGGAAGTTTAGGAAGTGTTCTTTGTGCCCTGGGCATCCCTAGGAGTCTGGGCACACTGACATGGGGCACAGGCCACTGTAGTGCGGTGCGGACCCACTCTCCTTCCTGACCTTGCTGTGATGACAGGGGCTTAGTCTGTGGCCCAAGCAGCAGGCTTCTGAGATTGCCGAGAGGAGGAATGGCCATCCCTTCTGTACCCCATGCCTCCGTGCCAGGGTTTTCTTTCAAGCAACAGTGCCGGGACAGACTGGGCAAAACAGCTTGGACATAGCTGTGTGATTTATTTCCTCCAGTTGACGCCAGTCAAAGTCTGCAACGAGAAGCGACTGATCAGCAGGTCCAGGAAGATCTCTCTTCTGTGCCAGATGTGGCTGCTCAGCACTTAGTTACTCCTGAATTTACTATTCCCATTTTTACTAGCTGACCTTGGTGCGGTGCCCCTTTTCCTGCGGAGTAGATTTCCCCTCTGATCAGTACTTCCTGCAGTATTTGTTTGTGGCCACAGGTGGTCTTCCCCCTCTAAGTGGGAACTCATTGAGGACGGGGACCATGACCTAACTACCTGCCTCATCAACACTTGGCACAACTTGAAATGCAAGGGCAAAAATTGGCTCCAAGTACAATGATATATTGTGGTTTTGATTCTGAAGGTCATTGTCAAAACTCGACTTTGGCATCTTGTGGAAGAGTTTGCTTTAAGGAATATATTTGGGTGGCAAAACCAATTACCTTTGAAGAATTCTACAATTCTGGCTTTTTAACTATCCTGTCCTCTAATGAATATAACTTAGGGAGATTTTATACTGTTCGCCATGAGTATTCTTGTGAAGCTTGCTTTTCAGCACAGTAGGGAAACAAACACTCCGCTAGTGATTTTTTTTTTTTTTTTTGAGTTTATGTATTGCTGTTACATGAAAGTGTCCCTAGATTTAGTGCTTCTAAAGTTCTTTATTTATCCTGATTTTTGCAAAATGTTTGATCCATTTGGCCCTTGGGATTTATTTTCCTGCTAGTCATTTAGTGAGCCTTGGAAGGAAGAGTATTTAGCTAATTGTAGTATCTTTAAAGGATATTACGTCTTCTGTAGCTTCAGTTATTTCTGTAACAATAGTGACCCCAGTTTGTGTCTAGCAATATGTATATGGATTTTGGTTCCTATTTAGTTTTAGTTGTGGCATTGAGATATTGAGCAAACCCTCTTGAGGAGGGATTTGGCATCTATCAGCCTTAAAAAGCTTCTAAAAATTGATCGCATGTTATTAGCAAAGATTCACTGCCTCTTTCCGTTGTGTAGAGAATGTGCTTTTCGTGTATTCAGTTCAAAGAAGGCAGAAGACCAAAAGCCCAAGGCTTGTGAGTGGAGAGGAGGAAGGGATAGAACCCTTAAAAAAAAATCTCATCTCACTAAATATGTTGACAGGGCGGGAAGATGTACTAATTTAATTTGTTGAGAAACTACTACCTGGATATTATCTAAAAGGTGCATTTTAATTAAATATACTTAATAATAGAGTCAAATTTGCTTTTCCTGAACTTAGAAGTCAGGCAGTTGATGTGTTAAGCAACACTTTGCCCCCCCCCCTTTTTTTTAAACAGAACTGCTTATGAACATGGTGACTAGAAATAATTTAATGTTTTTAATTCTTTCTTTTATTTTGCTACAAGTTTATATACATAGTAATACATACTAGATAAATATGGGAGAGATTTTTGTATCGGAGCCATCCTGGCCATTCTTTCCTTACAGAAGAATAAAGTAATAGTATTCATTTTAACTACAGAACTACTATTGTAGGTTTTTAAAATTCCCCATATTTTAATCTCTTGTGTTCCTTTTGATTTTTAATTTGCTAAGTAGTTGCAAAAAATGAGTGTAGGCTGCATCATCATTTTTAAAAAACAACTCTACGTAATTGTAATGGTTCGTCTATCTCTGAAAAACAGTGATTTGTTCATTCTGAAATCAGAATTATCAGATGCAGCTGCATTTTGTTACTATTTCAATTTAGGGAGAGGGAGGAGGAGCTCTCTGTAATATACAATTTGAGCTACTGTATACACAAGCACAAAGATTGCACTGAGTGTGGTGGGACTGGTAAGCTGATTGAACCAGAAGCACAGTGTGAGGCTTAAAGGCTAATAATGGGCGTAGTTGAAAATTGTTGCAGGAAAATAAACTCCAGATAGATTAAATGTTTTTTTAAAAAGTGATATTACCATATTGAGGAAGAAAGACTTTCTACTGCTAGGAGCAGTAAAGGAAATTGCACAGGAAAAGGTCAATAGTTTGGAATGCATGCAAATTTAAAACTGCTTTTAAACTTTTAATTACACAGGCAATGCATGTTCCCTGTAGGAAGTATTGGAAAGCAATAGAAAACTAAAAACCCACTCATCATCTTGCCAACTAGCAGTAGCCTCTCCACTGTTAATACATTGACAGCTTCATGATCATCCTCCCACACTTAAATTTAGTTTCATACATAAAAGTTTTTAAATGTACAACAAATAAATTGGAAGAGTGGTTTCCGGCAGAGACAGAATTGGTGGCTTTAAAATACATAAAGAAGTTATGGGAAAAAGAAAAATACTGATATTCTCAAAGATCAGGCGGCAAAGGACAGGAGAGATCACTATGTGTACAGCGTCCAGCGGACACTGAGCACCAAGTTAGGCCAAGTTAATTAGGCTTTCTTACGAGAGCTGCACTTCCGGTGCACGTGACCAGCTGTTGGAAGGGATATAGACCTGTGACATTGTTGCCTGTACCTTCTCTTCCAACATTGTGAGACATAAGATATAAAGTAAGATGTGTGGAAAACATTTTTCTTCTTTAGTTAGTTTCTCAACAATGTAGGAGACTGTATTTATGAATTCGAGATGGGCAAATATTTCTTAAACAAGACAACCCCAGAAAGCGAACCTTAAAAACAAAGAAAAGATTGGTAAATTGAATTACATTGACGTTAAGAACTTCTTTCTGTTCATCAAAAGATACCATTCGGTTGTTTGCAGATTAGCCTCAAATTCTCACCCCTGTCTGCTTGCCCCTCTGAGTGTGGTTCCCAGAAAGAGGTTGAGAACCAGTTTTGAATTTGTGTTTGGCTTTGTGACTTGCTTTGGCCAATGGAATATTGGTGATCATAACACAAGCAGAAGCCTGAAAAAGTACTTGCATATTGAGCCTTGCCCTCTCTTGCTGCTTTTGAGAATTTTATAATCACTGCCCCATTAATAAGCCCAGGCTGACCTGTTGGTTGATGAAGGACATGTGGCTAAATGACTGCCATCACCCTTGTTAGTAGCCAGCCAAGCACTGGGTATGTGTGTGAATGAGGCCATTGGGCCACCAGCTGACCGTAAGTGCATACACTCGAGCCCAGTCAACAACACATGGAACACAGACAAGCTGTCTTGCTTATATAGAATCATGAGCAAATAAGCAGTTGTTGTAAGCCCTATGTTTTGGGGTGGTTTATTACACAGCAAAAACCAACTGATACAGAGGAAGATATTTGCAGTATATATGACCACCAAGGGACATCGTGCCTAGAGTACATAAGGAGCACTGCATATTAAGAAAAAGACAGCCTAATAGAAAGAAGTGGACAGAGGCTACATATGATATCATTCCAACTATATGACATTTCTGGAAAAGGCAGAACTATGGAGACAGTAACAAGATTGGTGGTTGCTAGGGATTTGTGGGGAGAGAGGGAGGGATGAATAGGGAGAATTTTAGGGCAGTGAAAATGCTGTTTAATATTGTAATGGTGGATACATGTTGCTATACATTTGTCAAAACTCATAGAATTTACAAAACAAAGTAAACCTTTCTCCAAAACACTTCAAGGGCCCCTGTGTCCTGTAGCAGTGGTATCTTGTGCTGGTGGGGCTCCTTGTCCAGATGTCTTATGAGCAAGCGTGCCACCAGTTAACAATTTTTCACTGCTGATGTGATGAATACGTTACTTTAAAATAACTCAGAGTGGCTGTAAAGCCATTCCCATGATGTTACTTTCACTTGCTGCATTCAGATATGCTTTCTCGGGTAGGGATTTTAAGTCACCCTGAGTATCGCCTGAGCAGAAAACCACAGGCTGTGGGCTCACAAGGGTTTTGTCTCTTGTAACCTCATGACAAGACTAGCTTGTCTTGACATGGTAAATAGTAAGCGTACACTAAACCGATGACTTTACGTTTTGTCAGGAAGCCCTCTCTCACCAAATTGGCCTGAGGAGATTTTCTTCTGAAGCCCTGAAGTTTTTAGGACCTTTGCTCTTGGCTGTAGCAACATCCTAAACTAGCCTTATGTCTGTGAGTTGCATCTCCCTCATGGATTGGGGTCTAAAAAAAAAAAGATGAGAAATTTGTGTTTAGACCAGGTTATCCTTTAATTGTGCCTAAAGTCTGATGCACGTGTTTTTACGCATACAGCCTGATACTATTGTTCTTAGGCACATTTCAGTGCTGAAACCCTAAATTTAATCCACAGGAAGAAGCAAAAAGATGCAGGTGCCTTTCCAAGAGTGAGCAGACCCTGATGGTGGGGTGGGGGCGTAGGTAGGGCCTTAATCTGTCTGTTTCATTGTTAATGCCGTGTAACCCAGATGAATGGTTGTGGGTGTGTTTGTGGGAGTGACATGTGACAGCACCTAGCTCAGAAGGTAACGTCTAGTGTATCTGACTGTCTTCCCCAGTGGAACTCAAGGAACTCAAGGATCTGCCTGTCTTGCTCATCCTCATATCCTTAGTGCCTGCCACATGGTCAGTGCTCAGTTGATACTTAGATGAGTTGAAGGGACTCATATTTTGAATCTAAGCCTACCTTCCTTAATCCCTCTACAGAGTTCTATGGAAAGTCATATTGAAGAGCTTGGTCACCTGCTTCCTCTCTTCCCCAAATCACTTTATTTTTGTGGCCTCACTGAAGAACTAATACAGTGCTTTGGGGGCATTGGTAATGTCTTCCTTCTTCATCCCTGATCCCCTAAGTGGTATATAGAAAAACGTATTACCTCTAGAAAGTATTTAAAAAGTTTATTTGTTCGATGATGATAATGCAAAAAAACCCTTGGTTAAGGCCCCAGGATCTTGTACTTTTGTCGCAATATTTAAGGAATTTTTAACCAAAGCTACTTTCATTTGGACATTGTGTCTTCCTCCCATTCCCCCTCCTAAATTATCCACAGAAGTACCATATCCATTTTATAAGCATGGCTCTCAGTTATTTCAGAGGGAACATCGTGTGGGTTCTGAAGGTCCCTCCCTGTGACCACTGAGCTTAGGGGAATTAACCGTGGAGGAAGGAAACTGGTGGTTGGCAGTCCGGTTCCCTGTAAAGGAAGGTGTAAGCCTTCCACTCTCGTGTCTGCCGGCTACTTGTGTCCTTAGTCAGCTGTACCACTGTCCTCCGGCCAAGTGCCAGCACCCCAGGGCCTGAAGTACTTAAACTGTCCTTATGGAAAGCAGAAGGTAAACAAAACAGAAGCGAAAGTAGATTCCGTTTTTGAGACTGTTCTCTTACAGGAATGGCTTTGTGGTTCTCAGCATTTAAAAAGATACTGGTTCCAGTGTGTTTTATTGACATCAATTACTGTAAGTCTGATTCATTTTCTGCCTATTGATTTCTGCCCAAGGTGAAAGTCATGACATTTAACAGAAAACATAAGTGATTTTTTAGAAAAAACAGGTAATAAGGACTGTAAAAATAGGCTTTAGAATCAGTGACACTTGAAAAAGCAGTTTTCATACCTCTTTGTTAATTGTTCTACTTGATGTACAAATAATTTAAGGTTGTAGTAGCTTACTGTACTGAACTCAGAATGCTGTTTCCAAATTAATTTTATCTGCATCAATGTTTTTCAGTAGTAGAAGTCCATATCGATATGCTCTCGCCAGTCACAGAGCTTTCTTAAAGGTCAGATCCTCCATTTCTAAATGAATCCTATTATTGCAGCTGGAACATACTCAGTTCTAAAACTGCATAAGACCTTAGGAATCAAAAATAGCTACTAACTACAAATACATAAAGTGGCTTTGTTCTTGTAAATGATTTAGGGTCATCGTCAATGACGGTGGTCCCTTTCTATATTTTTAAGATTCTTTACTTTAAATGGCTGTGTAACTATAGAGTTGTTAAAAATTGAGTGATAATGTTAAAGCTCTGTTAAGCTTCCAAAAGATAATTTGTTTTGAAGATTTTTATCCTTAATATTTTGCAGCTTAACTTCACCCTGATGTTTCTGGGTACTGACTATTGTTTGGGTGTGTGTTGTGGCCTCTCTCCTCTGTGTCCTATTTCTCATGCTCTGTTCCTCCGTCCTGGCTTTCAATTTACTCCTCCTTTGACTGTGTTCAATCTAGCATTTATCCTCTCTTTTGAGGTTTTGTGTTTTGTTTTTGTTTTTAAATTTCCAAGATTTCTCATTTGTTCTTTCCTGTCTACTTATTCTGGTTTCATTTCTCCCTGTTTTTGTTGATAACATCTTTTTTAAAAGGTTTCTTTCTTTTATCCCTGATCTTGTGTCTGTTTATCTTGAAAGTGTCTGACAGGGTGTATAATACATTTCACGTGGAATGGATTTATTTCCTAGCAGATTTGTCGGTTATCTTTTTCAAAACTAGTCATCTGCTGTGTTTTGGGTACTGTGTTTACAGGCCATTTTGAGTGGGAGGGCTTTTGTTTCCTTTGCATTCATTCTCATTCTGGTTTTGAGCCTAGCTATGCCTTTGTGCTTTTCTCTGTGTTTAATGGACCATTGTTCTGTGTTCCGAGTGGAGGGCGTACATCAGAGCGTGGAATCGGCTCCACTGTCTCCACCAGATGTTCCCCTTGCCAACTTTGTGAAGGGCATTCCATACCCCCCATCCCGCCTCCCCTCACTTGTGGGGAGTATGTAAAGCAACTTGATTATGCTTTTTTCCATCTCATTTCCCACGTGGGCATACTTGTTCTATTAGTGATTTGTAACTCCCTTATCTTAACCTTGCCCGGGACTCGTGTAGAAGACTCAGCACTTTCTCAGACTCTGGCAGGAAAGATGATTGTACATCCTGCAGCCTCTTAAGTGCTGACAGTTTTCCCTTCTTTCCCTGTCTCCCTTTCAGCCACCACAGAAGGTTCTTAGGTGCTTGGTTTACTTCTCAGCATCTTTTCTTTTTATTCAAGACACAGTCATTTGAAAACTTAAACCGAAACAGGCTTGGTGTTGGTTAGCTAAATTTTAAGCTATTATCTCAACATTGTAGTTTATCTTAAAATTCAACAGTATTGAGTATGTGATTTCTTGCATGTTGATTTTATAAAGGTATGAGTATAATAAAAATATTTTCCTAAGGTTTTTATAGTAAATGATACTGTTCCACTAATTTCCATATATAAAGGACACAGTATTGCTTTCACCTTGGAAGGCATTTAACCTCTGACTTGGGTAATTTTATATTTCTTAGAGTGTATATAAAAATATTATACTTTGTTATACAGAAATTTAATGTTCACTTTTATAATGAGATTTATAACTAACAAAATTTGGTCCACACGTTACTTTGAAGATTTGGTTTTTTAAATTTTAGGTTAGCACTCCCTCCCCCCGTTTATATATATATCTGCCTGTTCGGCTGGCAACTGCCGCGAGAGTTCCAGGAAATGTACACCCCTGTATGCTCGCTTACTGCATTTTAAATTACTGCCTTTACTGTACTTCAGCACTTCCCTTCAATCTAGCTTGCTATGTCCATTTCTGAGAGCCAGGACCTCCATAAAGTACTAGGTGACAGCTCGAACAATCAAATTAGGCCACCATTTGTAAAATGGGGGTTGGGGTAGATGTCGAAGATGTGAAGGGACTTTGCAGATCACCTCGGTCCTGGCGAATGCAGAGCACCACTGGAGTGTTTTCTTCCTTTAGGCTTGTAAAACAGATCACTGTCAGAGCCATTAAAAAATAACCCTTTCTGCTTTGAATCCATATATTGGTAGCTGTTTTGTTTGGTACTATCTTGTCATGAGACTGTCCCAATTGCAAAGCAGAATATTTATTATTATTCCAATAACTTCCATTCTGTAACAGATAATTGAGAAAATAGGATCGGATCAGACATTTGCTTAAACATACTCCCTCCCTTTCAGGAGCATTTCTGTCCCACGAAATGAAGCATTTGGTATAGAGGTAAGGACTCTGAGTTTGGGGAGCTTTTGGGACCATTCGTTAATTCGTCGACAGAATCTGGTTGTGTCCTCCTCTGGGCCTGGGCCTGTGCTAGGAGGGGTGGAGAGGCGAGGACGCAGGCACTTCTGTCAGACTCATAGCTGCTGGCAGATGGCCATGCTTGCTACCTCGTCACGTGTGGAACAGTTTAAAAGTGACTAATGCATTTTACCACAGAGCCAATAAGGGACATTGACCCCGTTGTGGGACTGAAGAGAAAAGGGTGTTAAAACCAAAATTGCTATGCTTAACTTAACGATGTGCTTACTGTAAACATGAAAATATTTCTGCAAGGCTGGACTGGCTTTTATGCCTGTGTGTGTTAAAAAAAAAAAAAAAACCAGAAATCTCAATAAAAAATTATCACCCAAGTTTTACTTTGCATAGTTGGATTTGGGAGGTATTTGAATAATGGATAATGAGCTTTCCTGAATGGTACGGAAATGAATTCACCCTGGGCCCTAATTCATTCTGTTACCAGAGCTTTCTAAGTATGTTAGCCCTTTGTTATTAACTGAGAGATTATCTGTTACCTCGTTAAATGAGTGGGGCAGGATGGGGACACCTGGGTGGCTTAGCCGGTTAAGCATCCAACTCTTGATTTCTTCTGGGGTCAAGATCTCAGGGTGGTGAGATCAAGTCCCATGTCAAGCCCAGCCAAGCCCAGCATCAGCCTGAGCCCGCATTGAGAGGAGGGACGCTCAGTGGGGAGTCTGCTTCTCTCCCTCTGCCCCTCCCCCAGCTCCCGAGTGCACAGGCCCACGCTCACATGCTCTCTCTCTCCGCTGTCTTCTTTCTCAAATAAATAAATGAAATCTTTCTTTTTTTTTTTAATTGGGTGGATAGGAATCAGGGACCAGCTTTAGAAATTATTTAGGTAATGTTGAAGTCCTAATCACTTCCTTGCTCTCTTTTAAAATTTCCAATTCTGATGTTTTGTTTATAACTTATCAAGCATTTGTAGCACAGCTTTCTAGCTAAGTCATAATTTTGAAAGAACTTAATTTTTTCTGATGACAGTAGTTCACTATAGAGATGATTCAGATCATTTGGGTGCCCAGTGCCTGTATAAAATGATACAGTGTAATTTCAATCATTTGCCTGTAAGTTTTGACCAAACGTGAGCCCCCGTTCAGTAGCATATTATCACATTAGTTCTAGGAGAGCATGAACCTTTAACATCTAGTCCACGTGCTCTTTTATTCTTTCACATTTCTGAAATCTACACGAAGAATAGGAAGTAGGCTCTTGAAAACCCAGTAAAGAACTGGCTAAGAGGAGGGGCTAGATAAAGAATCTATTTGTTATGCGTTAGTATATTTCATTTCTTACTAGTATAATTTTTCATTTAATGTGATCCTGTCCCCAAAATGCTGAGATGTACACTTTTTTTTTGTTTTGTTTTTTTTGTTTTTGTTTTTTTTTTTAAAGATTTTATTTATTTATTTGACAGAGACAGCCAGTGAGAGAGGGAACACAAGCAGGGGGAGTGGGAAAGGAAGAAGCAGGCTTATAGTGGAGGAGCCTGATGTGGGGCTCGATCCCATAACGCCGGGATCACGCCCTGAGCCGAAGGCAGACGCTCAACGACTGCGCCACTCAGGCGCCCTGAGATGTGCGCTTTGATCTGGACATGTTGGTATTTCTCTTTAAGGGATGCTTCTGGGAACCTGTTTCGTGGCACGTTCATTATTTCCTTTTTGTCTTGACTCCCAATTTACCCTGCATTCATTTTCTCATCATCAGCTTTAAGGCCTTTTAGTTTATTTTTTATTTTATTATTATTTATTTTCTTTTCTCTGGGTGGAAATTCTAAACACTTCTTAGATTATTTAATCTTGATCAGCATGCTGGTGATGGAAGTCTCCTTAAACTTGTTCATTAGTCAGTAATCTGCTTTTTCTACAGCTCTTAGAAAGTTAGCTTACCTTTGATATGGTCTCACAATGTAGAAATCTTGTTTTGCTGTAATTCTGTAAAGGTTTTTGGTCTAGTCCATTTTACTTTCAAACTACTGTTATTAGTTACCTTTAACTTTAAAGGTACTTTATCACTCCTCGAGTTCAAGACTGTAATCCTGGCACTTTATTTTACTAAATGAAATAAAAATACTTGCATTCAGAGCGTGCATGTATTTCCCATATGCCACTGTAATGTGGAGAAACACTTAAATGGGTATATTTTATTATTTGTAGGGAAAAGTTGGTTAAGAAAGCTTATTGCACAGAAGATCAGTGCATTTTACTCTGTGAGTTTACCTTAATTTTAAAATCAATTTTTAAAAAGTGTTATGCGAATACCTCTTATTTTCTCAATATCTTTACTAAATGACATCTCCAAATTTTACTTTCTTTTTTTTTTTTTTTTTTTAAAGATTTTATTTATTTAGTTGACAGAGATAGAGACAGCCAGCGAGAGAGGGAACACAAGCAGGGGGAGTGGGAGAGGAAGAAGCAGGCTCATAGCAGAGGAGCCCGATGTGGGGCTCGATCCCATAACGCCGGGATCACGCCCTGAGCCGAAGGCAGACGCCTAACCGCTGTGCCACCCAGGTGCCCCCCCAAATTTTACTTTCTTTCCCCCTCTCTTTTGGGGGGCGGGCACAACAAAAAAGTACATATTAAGATAATCCTTTGGCTCAGTAAAATCAGTTGCCCACAGTTACTGATACTTTGGCCCTTCTTTCCTCAGAGCGAGTAGTTGTTGGTTCAGTGGTTTAACCATGTCAGTGATTTCTTCCGTCTCTTCAGTCACGCCAGCTGAACTGACCAGATTGTTTCACCTCCCAACAGAATTCCTCCTTGTTGCTAAGTGCTTCCAACCAAATAGAACAACATATTTGAGACTTAGATTCGTGTTCCTTCAAGTGATTTTTCCGTGTTGTATAGCATTTCCCCGAAAGCTTAATCTCACCCACAGATGACATGGTGAGTGTGTTATGCTGGATTATTTTGCTCATCGCAGGTAGATTTATCATCTATAAACATGCTTTTAAATTATTAGCTCATCTCCAGTGTGAGTCAGAAAGGCCTCCCTGTCATTTTGCAGCTTTTTAAAGTATGTAGAAGAGCAGAACGTGGCGGGGTTTTTAAACTCCGTGGCGTCTGCACACGGTGTGAGAAGCGAAAGCCGACCTTGGTAGGTTGCTGATACAGGCCGCTGCTGTGCCGGCCGCGCCTCAGCCCGTGCCCCGGCTCTCTGCTCGCGGCCACTGCCAGTTCTTTGAGCTGCTGCTCTCACTTGGGTAGATCTTCATATTGCTAAGGAGAACGTTTATTTTCTGATTCATTAATTTAGACCTTTACGCAGGTGGAGGATTTCGTTTTCTTGAACAGCCATCCTTTCTGCTTCTCCTCCCCTTTGCTTCCCCTTCCCTGGTCTCCTACTCTGTCCCACCTCGCCATCCTTTACCTTAATGCCTACGCACGTAGCCACAGCTGCTGTCGTACCGTAGTTTCCTTTTTAAAGTTTTCCCGTAGTTAATAATTGCCTCATATACTTTCACCTGCAAAGGGTTCTTTCTGCCTGTCGCTAATTCTTCCCATACCTCTTGGAGCCTCTCGGGCAGTTTTCCACAAGGTCAGCACTGGCCAGTAGGAATACAGGGCACCCTGCCTGTATAATTTCACGTTTCCTACTGGCCACAGGAAAAAAGGTAAAAAGAAGCAGATGAGATTAATAGTTTATCTAACCCAATATGTTGAAAATGTTATTTCCACAAATACTGCTGAAAATATTTGAGATATTTTACTTTCCTTTTTTAGTACTGTCATCACAATCCGATCTGCATTTCTGCACTTACACAGCACCTCTTTTCAGACTGGCCACCTCTCGTGCGCTCTCAGCCACATGTGGGTAGTGGCGGCTGTATTAGAGCAATTTCAGGTGATTTCTTGTTTTCAGGTTTTGTTCTGGAGACCTCCATTCTCCTTCTGTCTGGGTTGCTTGGTCTGTAGGCCTGGCAAACATAGCTATCATCCTGAAACTCCCCTATTTTTCTTGATTGGATTCCATATTTCTTGGATTTTAGGTCTTCTCCTTTTTCCCTCTGGTGGTTTCGTTCAGTCATGGGGGGTACGGTGGACAAAGGCATGTCGCTGACACATCTGTCTCTTGAGTCATGCTGCTCTGGTCTGGCCCTCTTGCTCCTAGGTCTGGTACATACTTGTCATCCTGAGAGCTCCTCCCTCCACGGTTTCAGTGGAAGTTTCCTTTGCCTTTGCTCTTGTGTCAGGTTTTTGGTTTTGTTTTTGTTTTTTTTTGTTTTTTTTACTTTACCATATCGTATATTTTTCTTTCTCAGTTTTATTTCTTCCCTCGGGTGGAAGATATGCTCCAGTGGATTGCTGAGGACAGGAGCATGGGTGTGGTCAAGTGTTTGAGGCTTTGCCTCTCTGCAGTGTTAATTTAGTTAACTTATTGCCCCTTCTCACTTGGTGATAATTGGGCTGGATATAGAATTCTAGGCTAGAGATCCTTTTGCTTCAGATTCTAAAAGCATTGCTCCATTGTTATCTAGCTTTCAGTGTTCTCGCAAAGTCTGAAGCCATTTCTGATGAACTTATCCTTTGAAAGTGAACTATTCTTTCTAGGAACTTACAGAATATTTTCTTTTCTTTTAAAAAAAATATTTATTTATTTTAGAGAGAAGGAGAGAACATGTGTGCACATGTGGTGGGGAGGGGCAGAGAGAGAATCTCCAGCAGACTCCCCACTGAACACGAAGCCTGATGTAGGGCTCAATCCCACAACCCTGAGATCATGACCTGAGTCGAAACCAAGAGTCCAGTGCTCAACCGACTGAGCCACCCAACTGCCCCCAGAATATTTTCTTTGAAGGATTCTGGAATCACATATTAATGTGCCTTAGTTTAGGTCTGTTTTTATCATTATGATGAGCGTTTGATGGGTCTGGAAGATTTCCTTGAACTATTTATTTCTTTCCTTGTATTTTGTTTTGCCTAATTTTCTACTGTGGGTTTTTGGGGACAGGGGGTGCTTTACTTTCTGGGAGGATTTCTTCTACCTTTACCTAACATTTTGTTCTTAATTCATAGATATAATATCTTTTTTTTATCCTCACTGAGTATAATAATAATATATTTTTTAAAGCTTTCTTTTCTCTGTAGTTTATTTCTTCCAAGGGGTTTTTTCCTGTTTCATTTTTCTTATAAATCTGTTATATTAGAAGCATTCTTCTTACATCTTAGAATCAGTGGTTGTCTGTGCGTGATGAAGAGTTGGGGCTCACAAGGCGGATTGAGAGCTCTGAGAAGGTGTAAGGGGCTCATCAGCACTGATCTGGCCATGAGTCCTCTAGCTGGGCTATTGGTTGCACGCCCTGGTGATAGTATCTTCTGGTCTTTCCTCTTGTCTGACCAGATCACATAGAAAGCACTCTGCCTCCTGATTTATATTCTCCAGAAAATGATTCTCCAGAGTTCTGTGGTGTGGGGTGGCAGTCACCCAGCAGCACCCAGCAGCATGGAAGGGGGCGGTGGGGAGATCCACTGCTTCTCAGACAGCTCCAGCCTGTCCCCTGCAGTGAATCCCACTCCTCCATCCAGAAGCAGCATTTCCTGCGCCTCTGCAGGATTCTGTGGTGGAAATAGGCTGATGCTCTTCTTTCTCCACTGCTGGTTTGTAATTGAGCTTTCTCAGACCTGCCAACTACTAATAAGATTTCCAGCTTCCAAAATTCTCTCGCTGCTATCTTCTCCTGTTCTGCCCTCTCCTGTGAGTTTGACTTTTTTTTTTTAATTTTAATAAAGTATACATAACAAAATTTACCACTGTAACCATTTTTAGATGTATACCTTAGTGGCAGTGAATATATTCACATTGTTGTATGGGTTTATCTTTTAATAAGAATAAAATACAAATTAAAAGGAAAAGATTTTTAAATGGGATTATAGTGGTATTTTAAAAGAGCGAAACTGGATGCCTATGATCAGTCTAACGGGAAGCATAATTTGGGTCTTTTGTTAACCCAGGCACTTCCTTTTTCTGACAGTTTGGTGTAATGGGATTTGTCTACCATCTTGGAAAGCAGTTGAACAATTGTTGGCATAAAAGTGCATTTTATCTGCTCTCAATAACTGTAGCTTTTATACAAGGTTACAGATGGGACTCCCAGGCGTGCCGTTCAAGGCTGTCCAAGATCTGGCCTGCCCACCTGTGTGCTCCAGCCGTCTGTCATTGCTCCCGCCAGCCCACTCACTGTCCCTCGCAGAAGATGTGCGCTCCAGCCTTTGCTGTGCTGGATGTTCCTGAGCGAAGGGCCCCCCGCCCCCACCCCTTTCCGTCTCCTGCCCTCCTCCACATCTTTCCAACTCCCAGCCCCATGCCTTCCTCCCATTGCAGTCATGTGGTTGTTCCTCTTCTGTTTTCTCTTCATGACCTGTACATGCCTCTGAATTATCACCTTGCATTTCCCACACTGCTCGTTCTCTTTGATGTGTTTCTGTCCCGGGTCCTCTCAGTGCCTGGCACATAGCGCACGCTTGGTTAAATGTCTGCATGGATTCCTGATGCCAGAGATTTCAAAAGAGAACTCTTTATCTTTTTTTTTTTTTTTTGTAGGATATCCGACACGAAGCCAGTGACTTCCCATGTAGAGTGGCCAAGCTTCCTAAGAACAAAAACCGAAACAGGTACAGAGATGTCAGTCCCTGTAAGTATTCACATTGCCGTTACCAGTCTCACTGCTTCCACTGGGCGCGCCTGCGGCGGCGGCGCCTCTGCTTGCAGGGCCTCTGCGGCAGGACCCCTGAGCCCCGGGGTGTCGTAATAAAGCGATAGCAGTACAGCTTTATGACTTGGTTGTTTCCTATAATAAAGGCATCAGAGACTTAGAGTTAATGGTTCGTTTTTTCCACAATTGTAGAAGGAATAAGGTTTCAGTTTCTGGAAAATTCAGCTCAGTTCAAAGCACTTTTTTTAGCTTTGACTATTTTTATGATGAATCATTTTCCTGCCAGCTGAAGCAGAGTATAGTAGGCATAATATAACCTTTTCTGGATGACTCAGCAACAGTATTATTAGACCCCAAGCATTGTATTGAACTGTGATGGTGCCCCGCTCGGACACTAAGGAGTGGGGGTGGCACTCCCCCTCTACTAAAGACAGCTCTGCTTGTTGAGTCCCACCCCCACCTCCGTCCTCATTCTTCTAGCTCTTTCTTGCCATTATCTCTCAGCATGCCTGCTGGCCTCTGACAGCCTCCTCTGCCCTTTGAGTAATTGGCTCTGAATCTACTGATATTTCAAAAGTCGAGAACTAAAGGTGTTAGAATTTGTGTAAAGCAAGAAAAACTGGAGCTGAGTAAAGAGCATGGACTTTGCCATCTCCTCTAGGCCACAGAGAACCTTCTGACTCACCTCCGGGGATTTGAGACCCTGTCCGTCAGAGAGGGTTGTCGCTGCCAGCGTCTCCCATGGCAGTCCCTTCCATCCTCCAGGGACACAGGACGCAGTCCGTCCTCCCTCACACAGGCGCTTCCCGCATGCCTGCTAGGTGCCACCGCCCCCGCGGGCGAGTCGGCAGCGCCTGCTGCCCTGAGCCCCGCAGCACCCGGTTCCTGGGAGGGCGCAGAGATGGACCTAGGTTGGTCCCGGGCAGTCTGCCTCTGAGTGCTGCCATGGTTCCCTGCCCGGGTGTGTATCTCAGCCTGCCGCTTACAGCTGTGTGGCTTCGGGCAGATTCGTCTGTTCTCTGATCTCCAGTAAAGCAGGAGCCGTGCAGATCTCAGGATGGCATGAAGACGAAATAAAATAACATGAGCCACTTAGCCAGTGTCTCGCTCATAAATATTTGCTGTGGTTGAGACGGCTGTTAGCTGAAGGCACACGCCAGGCACATCGGAAGTGTAGTGCTAGGTCATCAAGCGGCACACGATTGCGCCCCGACACCCGACGCTCTTGATTCAGCACGTCTGTGCTATGGCAGACCTCCCCTCCGGTGATTCTGTTGGGAGATCCCGAACAGCTGCTCTGAACTTCAAAGAAAATCACTGTTGGCATCTTTCATGCAGAGCCGGGAGACCCCCTTGCTGTCCTTGCTCTGCACTAGGCAGTGATGTCCTCGTAATATTCCTTTTCTACGTTTTCCATCAGTGCTCGTCTGAATGGTTTTATGAGCCAGTCTTTCAGCGGGGGAAAAAAAATCATTTAAAATATTCTTCCCAGGAAACAACTCCCAAACCTTTTCACCCCCCATCTCACTCCTGTTTCACTTGTTTTCCCCCAACTCCAGTGTCCAGCAGGACAGATAATTTGCTCTTAAGGTCATGGGGGACATGGGGAGAATGATTCAAGATAGAAGTGATCTTTTTCTGTCTTCCATTTGGCCAATGAAAAGCCCAGTGCTCAGGGGAGGAGTTGTTTGTCCAGGGTCACCCAGTACTGTTTGAACCCATTCGTGTAACCCACCCAGGGGTTACATGGTCTCGTCATCTTTTTTGAGATCTATCTCCATGACTTAAATATCACCCAGGTATTTCAATTCGTGTCAATCCTCTATGATGAGAAACATCATTCCAAATGGTGGCTGATTTTTAAAAAGATTTCAAGAGATTTCCTTGAAAACTTTTAGAACAAAAAGCCCCAAACCATATGTCCCCATTAATTTCTCCTTTCCCATTGGGCTAGGGGAGAGAAGATAGTATTTACAAGTGGTCACCTGTGCTCATCATCCCTTGTGTTGTACCAGAAATAAAAATACCCACCTGCTCTTGTTAGCTGCACTAGCAGGCTAAGGAAAGTGGCCCTCAGGGAACCCCTGCTTTTGTGACAAAGTCATGGTAAAAGGAAAAAAAAAAAAAGTGGGGGCGCCTGGGTGGTGTAGTCGTTAAGCGTCTGCCTTCGGCTCAGGGCGTGATCCCGGCGTTATGGGATCGAGCCCCACATTAGGCTCCTCTGCTAAGAGCCTGTTTCTTCCTCTCCCGCTCCCCCTGCTTGTGTTCCCTCTCTCTCTGGCTGTCTCTCTCTGTCAAATAAATAAATAAAATATTAAAAAAAAAAAAAGGAAAAAAAGTGGATATGCATTTTCAGGAACCTGGGGCAGACCTTCCAAATGAGAGTTTATTTTTAAAAACTATTCTGAAAGTTACATTTAATGTACTTTCGGTGTTTTGGCTTCAGAGTTTATTTTTCCAGTTAATTATCTTTTGAATGTCTTTGATCATGACAGTTCCTGAATTTGAAATATTAGAATTCAGTTTTAATTGAATTCTGTTCATAGATTAGAATCGTTTAAGTGTATTACACTCGAAACTTAAAAAAAAAAAAATTTATATAAAGGAATTCAAGTTAACCCTTTCCACACAACTATATATTTAGGTCATTTCAAACCATTAGACATAGGTTAGGTGGAGATATGGTCATAAATCCTACCTACTGTGGCTCATTGTACCAACTAGAACTCTAGGGATTGGGTGAAATTTTTGATGGATTTTTTTCCCTTTTAAAGATTGAATCTACTGTATTTTTTTACCTTATGAAAGTATGTATTAGGCATCCAAGAACAGATCCCTTGGCACCCCCCACACACAGCCTCCTGAGTTGTGGGGCAGTGATGGTGTAGGAAGATAGGATCTAAGAATAGATTGTCCAATTAGGACAGAACCCATGTTTTAGTGTAGTTTGTCTCTTGCTATTTAGCATTAAGTTTCAAACACTTCCAGAAACCTTTCTGAAAATACTAAGTCATCCTCATATTGATGACTAATCTGAATTAAAATAACATGGCCTCAGCCAGTGTGAACGCCCTTAATGCCACCGACTCACCTTTTTTTGCTTTCCCCATGGGTTGCACTACCTGTGTGGACACTTCGATCATCCAGGACTAACGTCCGAGTTCTGGCTTGCCTTTCAGTTGACCATAGCCGGATTAAACTCCATCAAGAAGATAATGACTACATCAATGCCAGTTTGATAAAGATGGAAGAAGCCCAAAGGAGTTACATTCTTACCCAGGTAAACGGATTGTCCAAAAAAATTTTTAATGGGTTTTTGCCTTACTTGATGTCAACTTAAGAATTTTAGAGTACCGTCATCTGTACTTCAAATAAAATCTGCCACATCCTTTAGGAGGCCAGGTTGTACACAATCCGAAAAAGCAACAAGAAAGGAAAAAATCTTCCTTCAGGGACTTGGTTTGGTTGTAACATGTATCTTTTTTGGGAAGTATGCCACTGCTGGGCTTCTAGAAAACAGCATGAAGTGCCGGCATTGCCTGTGGTCAGCTAACAGAGGGAGCAGGACCGTGGCAAGAGAAGGGCCTGTACCTGTGTCGATTCCGTAAGCGTTCACTTCAGAGCATCAAGTGCTGCTCACGGAAATAGAAGAGGGTTAGCAGTAGACCAGTGATCTTCATGCAGGTGTCCGTTTAGGATTCCTCAACACGGTCTTCATTCTTCGGCCCAGAAGAAAGGCATCCTTAGGTTATGTGGACAAGCATGCAAAATCATTTAAAATTCCCATTGGCTTTTGGCATCTTTGTGGAAAAAAATCATAAAAATGATTTAATACTTGACCTTCTTGTGAAACACTTACTGGCATATGACCCCAAGACCATGGGTATCTGGGAAAGAAGATAGAGAAGTTTCTTTTTAATTCATTTTCTCAAGTCTTAGTCTGTTACCTGTAAGTTGCTCTAAACACTTGAAGTTTCTCTGTCTTTTTAGTCATAGTTTTTGCTTTCTCATTCCATATCCGTTTACCAGTGTTCTGTATGGTTTTGGCGGTATAAGGTGATTTTGAACTTCCTACTTCTGTTTCATACTGGGAGATTAAAATGACAGTGAAGCCAGAGAGCGAACGAGCAAAGGCTGCCCTGGGGCAGGAAGCTGGATCAGGGCATACCTACCATGGCCCTTCTTTACTGCCTCATCTTGTCCTGTCCCAGTTCCTCAGCCCATGAAGAACATCAGCCCAGGTGCCTCCCAGCGCATGGAACATCAGCCACTCCACGTTCAGTCCTGGGGCCATTGAGGAAGTTCTTGGTATATGTGCGGGGGGCAGGCCCTTTACCAGGCCTCAGCTTGTGGTCTTCCCAGCACCTCTGGCGTGGTTGGGGTAGGGTGATAAGGAGATCCTGGTGGTGGCAGGCTGGCGGGAAGAGGTTGAGGGAAAAGCAGCTTCTTGGTAACTTCTCTTTTTAGAAGAAATCAAGTTTCTTACTTCCTGATTTTAGGCTTTCAACTTTGGTGTGGGGTTAGGAAGTCCAAAGCAAAGACAGGGGTATAAAGTCAAATGGAGTGCTAAGATATCACCATGGAAACTGTTACACCACCGTCCTCCCCACCCCCATGCTCTAGCAATTACTTGGCACCTCTGAAGGTCTCTGTTTTTGTCAGGTGGTACCGTGGACATACCTAGCTGCCTGTACGATCATTCTTTGCCCTGGGATTTATAAAAGGGATCGAAGTAGCCTGACCCCAGTGTCGTACCTCAAGACAGCTGAAGTGACATGTTTTCCAAGGCACAAGACCATGAAAACCCTGCCCATTTTTTAAATTTTCACTGTTATTCATTATGCAAATAATATAAGTCGATAGTCTTTTTTTTTTTTTTTTTTTTTTTTTTTAAGGCAGTGGTATGGAAGTGTAGGAAATAATGTCAGAGGTGCACTCTGTCACTTCCACAATGAACTGTTTGGCTAAGTTTGGTGTGTCTCCTTTCAGATCTTATATGATTTTTCATCCCTGAAACCCATCCTAAAGTTGGGTGATGGGGAGGGGGGTCGGTGACAGGCTGGTAACTGGTGAGAGCCGTAGCTGTGAGACCTGGTCCTCGTGCCCAAGCTGCAGGATGAAAGACACAGGTGGCTGCCAGGAGGCCCTAGGACCCTTGTCTTCTAGGAGCCATTTTTCTGTTAATTGGCTGGCAGGGGTTATGCATCTGACTTCTGTTGTCTGAGGCTTCGTGTCTAGCACGGACGGATGTGTCTGGTTTAGACAGCAGGAGGGAGCAGAGTTCAGGAAAGTGTGTGGGTGCTGAAGGCTCACGTGGTCAAGGAAGGTGTGGTGGGACTTGAACGGATGCAAAGAATCGGGAGAATTTAGGTGAGAAGAGGTGAAACTAGAAACCATTCTCGACATGGTACTGGCCGGAGGAGGTGACACACTCTGTCGTGGAGATGAGAGGTGATGTCCCTTCCAGGCAGTACTAACACTTGACACAAACAGAGGCATTCGTATTCTTGTATCCAGTAAATGTCTGTACCCATTGTTGGGTTGGCAGGCAGCCCACCATGTCCCAGTGCCCACACTGGACCCTTTGGGCCCTCTGACCCCTTGGGCCCTCTGACTGATCGTCACTTATGTTCCTTGGTCCAAAGATGAAGGCAGTCCGTGATCGGCTCCATCATTATTAATAGTAATAACAGCTAACGTTTTACTGGCTGTTTACTCTGTTCCAGGCCTTCACATGTATGAGTGTAGTTAACTTTCGTAACCCTGTGAATAAGGACTGTGATTAGTCAAGAGCAATGGGTGGAGAAACTGAAGCAGGGAGATGTGAAGTGACTTGTCCAAGGTCACATGGATGATAAGTGATTGGAGCTGAGACTTGAGCCACCGGAAGTGTCGCTAACGATCGCTTCCCCATACTGCCTCTTGCCTGCACCCACTAGCTTCGTTCCATATTCCTCCCACGCTCCAGAGGGACCTCAGTGGAGCCCCTCCTCCAGTCAGCTCACACCAGAAAGCAGAATCAGCCTTTTTTCTCCTCTGTTGGTCAGCCCTGAACCAGCCCTGAGAGGCAGAAATAACCTTTCACCACGTGGCAGAAAATAGAATTGAGGTTACTGACCACTAGGCAGGGAGGGCGGTCCCTGTCCCAACCCCAGTCACCACTCTGCCGAAGGGCACTGTCGTCTGCTAACCACCAGGAGTGTGCTCGCATTGGAGCGTGTCGGTGTGTAAAATGGTATACACTTTGTGGATTGTGTATTTGCAGGGCCCCTTGCCTAACACGTGCGGTCACTTTTGGGAGATGGTGTGGGAGCAGAAAAGCAGGGGCGTTGTCATGCTCAACAGAGTGATGGAGAAAGGATCGGTAAGTCATGGATTTATCTCCTGTTTACCTCACCGTCCATGTGTGTCCCAGTTCATGAAGGTGACGTCTGAGTTTCTTTCTTTACATTACTTTTGTATTTCTTTCACGTGGTATCTTCTTTATTAGAAAAACGTAAAGAAGCAGTATATAAATACATGTTTATTAGTCAGAAAAGTAAATGAATTAAAAAGAGGGGGAAAAGTCCAATTGCCCTGGACCTCTACCCCTCATCAGTCGGTCTCTCTCCAGAGTGCACGCGTGCGTTCTGCTTTCCTCCGCCCGTGGTTCCCAGGCTGCTGCTGTTCCATTATGGAGCTGTGTAAGCGTAGCTGTATTTTGAAAAGCAAGTTTCTGCTGTACCCTCCTCATCTCGGCTTTTCTAGCTGGTACAAGTTCGCCTTCTGTTGACTGAGCTGTGGGAGCAGCCGCATTCGGGGTTCGCCTCTCTCGAACACCCAGACGCCTGACTCCTGGCCGCCTCTTTAACGTGGACGCTGTCTGCCTGTGCGTTCACTGCAGGATTTGTGTTAGCGTTTCTCCCGAGTTCTCTGCAACTCCTAAAACATCCCCCGGGATAGCATGTGGACTGGAGGTGTGTGATGGTTCAGGCAGCACCCTCCACACATCTGTCCCTGCAGTCGCTGCTGTGGCCTCTCAACTTTCTGTCCTCTGTGTATCCTGCCCCTGGGTGTCCAGAACAGTCTTTCAAAACCAAGTGTCACCACACCTCTTCGCAGCCGAAAACCCTTGTGCGGCCCCCACTGCCTCCTGGGATGTGCACATGTGGCTACAGGACCTAGTTAACCTGGACTCTGATTTCCCACCTCCGTCTCCACCTCCAGCCAGAACACACTTCTGATGTCGGTTTCTTGCCAGGTTCCCGGCCTGCCCGTCCGAGTCCCCGCCCAGCCCCACCCCTCTGGCAGGTGTCTCCAGGCGCTTCCCTCGATTAGCCGCCGATCAGCCGCCGCTCGTGCTGCCGCCACCCCTCTCACTGCAGATTGCCTGTTGGAGGCCTGTCTCCCGTGGAAGGCAGGGCACAGTGTGGCAGCACCGTAGCGAATCGACGCCGCACCCCTGCTACCCTGGCTCCTTCCCTCCTCTCCCGCCACAGCCAGCGGCCAGCACACTCGGGGCTCGCCGGCCTCAGAGGGGAAGGCGCTGGGATGGGCTGAGGAATGTGGACTCCAGGCGGCCCAGGCGCAGAGAACTGCGTGTGCCCGGGCCTTGCCAGGTGCTGGCACCGTGCTCAGGCTCGAAGGGCCGCTGCTCTCCCAGCTGGCCTGGCTGCCTGGGGACCGGGCTTGCCAGGAGAACGTGCAGGCTCCGGAGAAGCCGCCCCTCCAAAGAAAGCACAGTCACGGCCCTAGAGGGAACGAATACGAGTGCAGAGAAGTCACACATCAAAGGAAACGCCAGTGGTGAACCAGGAAGCACTCACCGCAAAGCCCCTCCCCTCCCCCACACAAAGCGACAGTCTGCGTCACAGCAAACCCTCCTCTTACGACAGCACAAGTTTAAAGTCACGGGTTTTGCCTCAGCCCCCTTTTCTTAAAGCATTTCTTTGCTTGATAATAACAGATGAAGGGCTTACCTGAGTGTTCAAGGAATGAAATAATGCTGCTGAGAACATTTTTTTCAGTGAAAGTGGTTTTTCATGTTTTCTGCTTCAGTGGCTTGATTAGTAAAATGTGAAGTTGCAAATGCGAAGCCAACTCCCTCCCGTCACCACTCTTGTCAGCAGTTTTGAGCAAAGAAACAAACTTCAGGTTCCCACAGCACACACTCCGCAAGGGAAATGAGACAAACATGGCGGCCGGTGCATGTGTTCGGCGCTGATGAGCGTTCGGGGTCTCAGAGCCTCGGCACTGCCCACAGGGGGACCACTAGCACACCCACCCCCACGTGTGGCCATCAAAAATGTCTCCAGACGTTGTCCAGGGTCCGCTGGGACGCAGAATTCCCCCCATTGAGAAGCAGTGTTTTAGATGGTGTTGAGGGTTTGGGAATTTTAAAATCGAGTTATTTATTCAGAAATCACTGGATATGGTAACATTTCCTCTTTATTTGTTACTAAATTTGGGTGAAACCCCTTTGCTGTTGGCCCAGTCTAGCAAGGGTGCGGTCCTGACTCTCTCCCTGCATGCTGGCCCCCTAGGCCTGCTGTTGATTGTCTCCCATCCAAGGCTGACCATAAATGAACTGCTTTTCCCCTTGGCCATTTAAAAAAAAAAAGGAAACCTGGCTAGTTGGTTTCCATGTAGTTTACTGTGGTCATGTGACAGTAGTCTCTGTTTTCCTGTGTAACTACTCTTCCCGCTCAGGGGCATTCAGGCATGCACACTGGTGTGGAAGGAGCAAGTGGTTTGAGATTCTTAAAAGTTTCTTGGGATCAACAATTTCAGTTCGGCATCAACATTATCATCCCCATTAGAGCTGACTGGGGAGAATTCTAAGTCACAGTGTCTTATTTGCTCGGCTGATCTAATTATGAACTATGCATATAGCCTGCGGTAAGAACCAGCTCGCAGAGCGTTTCCACGCGATGCATATTTGTTTTCTGGTTTCCTTCCTTCTCTGAATAGTATAGGATGTGCCCCTCTTATTTTTGGCAGACCTGCCTTTTACCCTTTTGGGACCATGTGCTTCCTGGAAAACAGTAGTGCAGAAAATGATTACGTGTGTTAGACGAGGCTCAGCCAAGTTCTTGTGGGTTCGATTTAAAGATTGAGTTGGGACATGTCCGTGAAGAGTGTGTGTGTGTGTATAAGGGCGGGGATTGTTGTTTAGGCAGGGGAAATAAACAAACAAGGTGGTGTTTAACCAGGAACATCGCCTGTATCTCTCTCCCAAAACCCTGATGAGAGATGCTGTTTGACTTCAGTGCTCTTGTGCACAATGAGACTCTGGCTTTGTGTTGCGGGAACGTCAGGCTTCACCCATGTGCTTAGTTAGCTCTCTGGTTCATCATTCCTTGGGAAAGCCAGATCCTGCCTCACAGGGTCACCCCAGGTGACATTCATGGATTTTCCTGGAGATTGCCTCGCTGTTTGGGAAGGCGCCAAGGCCTCTCTCTCACATCTAGCTTCAGGGTGGGAAAGGCATCTGTGAGAGACACCCAGCATGTTGGCGCTGCCATTTGCTGCCGACCCAGCACACGGCACAATTTGAATCCTGGTGAAGGACTGCTTTCTAATAATATAAATCTCCTTCTCAGGTTGGGACGGATCAGTTTAACAGAATAGCAGCAAGTAGTGCTCTCGAGTTTATTTTTGTGTTTTGCTTTATTTTGTGTGTTAAAACAAAAATGTTTGCAGGAAATGACAGCAAGCAGAGCATGGCATGTTACTGTGGCTGCCTGAGAGCTCTGAAAAATAAATATTGCTTGATGGGCACTTAGTGTGCACCAGAGTTGCACGGTAGTGGAGTTTCTAGAATCTTGGTCTTTACCCAGATCACAGAGATTTGTTGGGCTTTATATTCGGTTTTGAAAGTGAGTGTTTGCTGTGTGCAAGTGAGATGTAAAAGACTCTTCCCTGCCCGTGAGACTCGAAAGCACTGGCCTCTTCTTTGGTAGCACCCAGCCATCCTATGTTTCTGCTTCTCTGCTCGTGGTGTTGGGGACGCGCTCCAGCACACGTGGTGTCGAACCTGCCAGGGCAGTCTCTCTGTCTCTGGGGTCTTCAGGAATTGCACGGGTCTGATTACTGGAAGTGTGGGAAGGAGTGCATCCTCCAAGTGTCTACTCAAGTCCCCCTTTCAGCTGCCCCACCCCCTTGGGCTCAGCAGGGGACCTTGCCATGTCATTGACGCGTTCGTGTGTCCTGAGTGGCCGAATTGCTTTGATGCTGACAGACCGGTCCTGTTCCAGGGGCTCATTGTTGGTAACGCCTCATCGTCGTTAGGAGGGGATGTGGGTGAAACTGGCCAATCTTTCAAACAGGCCCGGTCCAGGCCCTGTTGGCCTTCCGTTTCAGGACCATGACGTTTGATGCTATGTTGGCGTCCCAGGCTGGTGTTTCTTGGTTTGTTTCTTCTTTTTCTGTTGTTTTTTGGGCAGCATGCAGCTTCATTAGAGCAGGACCGGTGGGCCATCCTGATTCTATCTTCACTCTGCTCAGGAGCCTCCTGGCTCTTCACTGCCCAGGTGACACCGCAGCTTCCTGGGCCTGCTGCCAGAGTCGCTGTGGTCTGCTCTTCCCTTGGCCCTGCTCCCTGTTGCTCCTCTGAGACCGGCTTCTGGGCAGTCACTGCCTAGGAAATCCTAGTCACCCCTCCAAGCATGCCTCTGTCAGAGGCCGCTTCTTTTTTTTTCTTTTCTTTTTTTTTTAAAGATTTTATTTTTTTGAGAGAGAGAGCACAAAAGAGGGACGGGTTGGAGACCAGAGGGAGAGGGAGAAGCAGACTCCCCACTGAGCAGGGAGCCTGATGTGGGGCTCGATCCCAAGACCCTGGGATCATGACAGAGGCCACTTCTTCTATAGGGTTTTCTCTGATCTCTTGCCTATAACCTCAGCCGGCCTGGACCTTTGCCTCTTCTGAATTCCCATAGCACATCCATAGCGTTTACTCCCGCCACAAACCCTCATCACCGATCTGCACCAACAGTCTCTTCTAACAGACAGAGGCTGGGCGTGGAGGGACTCCCTCCACCTGCTGTGGCGTTTCAGGCGGCTTGTCCTGCATGTCAGAGCAGGTGCTGGTGGGCCCGTGCGTGTTCAGGTGCAGTGGGCTCGAATTTGTAGCGCTTCCGACAGAGCTAGTTACACACGCTGATAATTTCATGTGATGGAAATCATAATGTCTTTGGGGTTCCCTCTGTCCGGGCACATTGTCCGACCCTCTTGCTCGTAGACCTTACAGCTTAGCCCCCATCTGCCTGCTGTTTTGGTCCAAAACGTTCATCACCAAACAGAAAGGTCTGGTGTAGAAACTTGACTCAAAGTGTGCCGCTAAATTTGAGTCAGATTTTCTTTATCAAACTCTAAGTGAACCGAGTCTTTGGGAGGTGCTTGCTTTGAAAAAAAAGTTGATGAGCTATATTTAAATGAAGACCATTGAATAGTTCCTGAAATTATTAAACTAGAAAATCAAAAGGATTTTTTGGGACTGAGCCAAACAAGAATGAAAGGGGAGATGGGGCAGCAGGTGACCTCAAGCCTTGGAGGAGCCCCTCTCCACGCCTTCTTAAACATTCGGTTGTAGCCCTCCAGCCTGTTCACAGTGTCCCACAGTCTTCTCTAGACTGGGTTCTGTTCCCCTGGGTAAGGGGTCTGCATTGTGCCCACAGCACCGATCTGGTTCTTGGTAATCTTTGAAATGGCTACACAAAGTAGTCCGTGAGAGACTAAAACTTTTGTACAGTCTGGCTTCACCTCATAGAGGTTCTGGAAGGGCCAGACCCCTGAAGCACCTTCTTGTGTGGGAACGGCTGCATTTGGAGGCCTGAGCCCTCTCTGCCCAGCTAGCCCTGGGTCTTCACCCCGTCCCCCCATCTCCCCAAGAAGCAGGTAGGTTATGCTTATAGTGACTTCCAAGGTCAGAAAACCCCCGGTTTTCCTTTGGGTTGTCCTGAAGCTCATGGAAGGTACTCCGTACCTCCCTTCATGGGAAGACAGTCCGTTGCTTATAGTAATTCATCATTTTCTCTCCTAGTTAAAATGTGCACAGTACTGGCCACAAAAAGAAGAAAAAGAAATGATCTTTGAAGACACAAATTTGAAATTAACCTTGATCTCCGAAGATATTAAGTCGTATTACACAGTACGGCAGCTAGAATTGGAAAACCTTACAGTGAGTATGGCATGTACTTCTGTCCTTCTGACAGCCACTGGTTGAGCTGTCTTTTCACTTGGGTGATATTACCTATTGCCAGTTTGTCTGAGGCTTGTACACTCTGAGCAGGATGTAATCTTAGCACTGTGGGAAGCAGCGCTTACCCACTAACGTGCCCGGTGACCAGGGGAGCTGGGGGAATGGTGAGTTCGGGGGCGTCCTCAGTTCCTCCTCCACAGAGCTCTCTCCCTAAACTGTAACACTGCATCACAGTCTCTAGGGAAAAGGGAGTTTCTCACCTAAAACTTCTCTGTTCCTGTCTTTGCAACTGCAGAGGGACTGAAGTGGTGGCCTCAGGTTACAGAGCAGCCGCTGCCTTTTTTGTGGTCCACAGTCTCCAGCTTGGAGCGAGGGAAGAAGGGCCCCTCAAGCTGACTCCCAAGGTCGTAGTCAGTGTACGTTTTCTAAGTGAGGTCTTGAGTTTACTTGTCATGGGAAGACTTCTAACACCAGCTGCTGGCTCTCATTGGAAGATGGTTTCGGAATAGGCCAAGGCACCGTGCTAAGAAGCAGCACCCCAGAAGGCCCTGCCCGTGGGGATTCTAAATAATTCACCAGGAGCCATCACCCTGAGGACCCTGTGCCAGTACCGGCAGCAGCAGGAGGGAGCTCACGGCAGCTCCTGGGGACAGCCTTGGCTGTGGCAATCAGCCACTCCCTTCTGGCCCACTCCCTGGGGTAGATTCCTGGCCCCTCCATGTCAGACTGTCCGCCTTGGGGTGAGGGGCAGTACGTCTCACCGTGTCTCGGGGTTCAGGAGGTAATACAGGGAAGTGTTAGGGCAGCACCGGGCTCAGAGCACATGCCGGGAAGGGCTAGCAGGTTCTGTGGGGTTGAAGTGACCCGATTATCCAGGGCAGTGCCCACCCGGACTGGAGGGAAGGTGGGAGCAGCGCTGACGTGGATGGGGGCTTGCTGGGGGGCTGCCCCCGAGTTCTGCTCACATGTTAGTTTTCAGCTGACTGCCTTCCAGTCCACGTGACTCCTGTTGTTGAATTACTAACTGAAGTAAGACCTAGAACTTAGCGCAGGTTACCACGAAGCAGAGGAAAGTCAGTCTCGTGGCTTTTTCCGGAACGCAGCGGTGCAGCTCCTGGGCGCGGTCTCTGGTCTGTGCGAGTGCTCTGCAGCCCGAGCCTGCTGGGGCCCCGCACGCGGCCTCCGAGGCTGTGATTTATGGAGGGGCTTGACGGAGGATTTTCGGGAATAATGTTGGCAGCGTGTTGGAATGTGCCTGGAGGATTATGTCGTAGATGTTCCTTTTCATGCTTTTTAAAATTTGCAAGCCTGACATTAAGGCGGACTTCTGGTAAACTCGAGAAAAGTTCTGCCGGTTGTTGAGGGAAATGAAATTCAGAGCAGAAGGGGTTCGTGCTGTTCGCATGGCGAAGCACCTACGGCAGCGTGGAGGTGTTGATGTTGGGAAGGTCTGTTTGCTCTAACAGACTTTGTTCTTGAAAATTCTTTACGCCGATGAGTATCAGTTCAAGCACAGGTTTAGAATGAATTCCTTGAGGAAGAGGCGGCCAGCTGCGCGGGAGGGTGTCAGCAGGAGATGATCCACACTTTTTTTTTTTTTTTTTAAGATTTTATTTATTTATTTGACAGAGACAGCCAGCGAGAGAGGGAACACAAGCAGGGGGAGTGGGAGAGGAAGAAACGGGCTCCTAGCAGAGGAGCCTGATGTGGGACTCGATCCCAGAACGCTGGGATCATGCCCTGAGCCGAAGATCCACACCTTTTTAATGATCAAAGAAGGAACTTGCTTTTGGTGTATTTTCTTCTTACTCCATTTTTAAAATCTATTTGTAAGTGTTGTTCTTTCCCTGAAAAATAGAAAGGGCATCTCATTTGAAGCCATACAAGGAGGCCATTTTCTGGGGAGGGAAAAATGGCCTTGCTTAGGGTAGTCCTGTAAACGATCCTCCTGGCGTCGGAGCTGGCGCAGGGCTCCATACGTGTGGTCTTTGCTGACGTTAGGTCGTTGGTGTGTAACGTAGGCTCTTTCAGAAGTTTTCATCATCCTGGGCCCAGGGAGGTGGTTAGAACTAAAGCTGTAAGCTCCAGGAGGGCGAGCGCAGTGTCTTTACCGTATCCTGCCGGGCACAGTGGCTGGCACGTGGTAGGCATGTTGTGGACGTTTTGCTAAGTGAAGGGAGACGTTTGTAAGCAGGCCTCGGGACTCGTCATAGGTCCCTTAGAGCTGGAGCTGGGAAGGGCACCAGAGACCATTCTTCATTCTGTTCCACTGCGAGCAGACTGGGCCAGGGGGAGAGTCAGCTGGGGACAAGGGCCAGAGCCCTCGTTTCAGAAATTCCTGCAGCAGGCTCTGAACATGGGCTTTGGAGTCCAGCAGACTGTGATTTTAACTCGTGCTTCACGGAGGGTTGGCCTCCGAGCCTCTGTCTCCTAGTCGAGAAAATGGGGATATGGGAATAGAGGCCTTGGAAGGGTCGATGCGAGAATTCCGTGGGCTGATGTGTGGAACACAGCGCGGCCAGCGGGGCCGGTGGTGTGGACGCCCCCCTCCTCAGCTGGGTATTGTGCCACACCTGACAGCTGCTAGTCTTTGAAGACTGAGTTGGTTACTTTTTTCTCTAAAATGACAGTCCTCTGAGACTTCAGATAGTCTTGTAAAGCCCTGAGTTCCCCAGAGCTGGTGCCGTACACATGCAATTACGTTTTTTACTCTTTCATGGGAAACCTCACGGTGCTTTAGGACAGGATTGCCGTGGGCGGCCACGCAACGTCATTGTGACTTGTGGGGCGGAGAGAAATCTCTTGTCACCGTGAAGACAGCAGAGGGGATAGGGTACCAGAGGAGAGATGTGGGCGAGAATGTTCCATGCTAAAGGAACGGAAGTCGAGGCGGGAGCAGCCTCCGGGTCCAGTGTTGGGCACCCCCCAGTGCTTGGTATTTCTTGGCTGGGTGAGCAGACGGAAGGAACTCTGAGAAGGGAAGCTGTTCTTTGAGTTAGATGGGGGGAGTGAGAGGGTGGGGTACACTTCGTGCTTACTTGGAAGCCATGATTTCTGTACAGATGATTCTCTTAGAATCATCATGAGTTTTTTGTTTGTTTTTTTCTTTCAGTCTCAAGAAACTCGAGAGATCTTACATTTCCACTATACCACGTGGCCTGACTTTGGAGTCCCCGAATCGCCAGCTTCATTCCTGAACTTCCTTTTTAAAGTTCGCGAGTCGGGGTCCCTGAGCACGGAGCACGGCCCTGTCGTGGTGCATTGCAGCGCCGGCATCGGCAGGTCGGGGACCTTCTGTCTAGCTGACACCTGCCTCTTGCTGGTAAGGAGGCCCCTGAAGGCCCCGGAAAGAGAAGGGAGCCCATGTTAGCCCCTCCTATGGCCTGCCCCCAGCTTCTGTGTCATTGTCTCTGCAGTGAAGTAGCCGGCATCTTCCATTTTTAACAATTTCCTCCTGCGAAAGTAGCTCTAAGCCAAGTAGCTTTGTTCGGAGGGGTGTTCCTAAGTGGAATGTGGAATCAGGAAGACCCAGAGAATCCCTTTCTCTTACTCTTTCCCCTGTGCTCCACTGGTCCTGATTTTGCTGCGTGTTTGCACATTTGCTAGAATTCTGCCTCCCTGCTGTGGTTTTTCCTGAGTAGAAACTGGAGGACTCCTCCAGAACATTGAAAGTCACAGCCATTTGGGGTTGGCTGAATGGTGTCTCCTCTCTGGCTTTCAGATGGACAAGAGGAAAGACCCTTCTTCTGTTGATATCAAGAAAGTTCTCTTAGAAATGAGGAAGTTTCGGATGGGACTGATCCAGACAGCAGACCAGCTCCGTTTCTCTTACCTGGCTGTGATCGAAGGTGCCAAATTCATCATGGGAGACTCTTCAGTGCAGGTGAGCCTTGCTTCTCCTTGCATCCGGGTGTGTTGATTTTGAATTTTTGTCTCTGGAGAAGGAGGCTGTCAATCGTAAAAATTCAAATATTGTATCGTGTCAGAAATAGCTCTCCTCGGTGGCTAAATAGCTAGAAAGTAGTGGAAATGTTCACCGTGATCCAGTTTCTGCCTTTCATGTGCTGACATAGAGAATGTTGATAGGGAGAAGAGACTTTATTTTCAGAAGATTTCATCCTCCCAAGTATACATGTCTGTAGCCCCAGGAAGCAGAGAGAGCCCCTCACTTCTGCTCACTTTAAGGGGGAGCAGATTTCTTGACAGATCAGCCCACTGTGAATACTAACAGGGCTTTCTCTTGCTGCTTTCCCTAGGAGCAATGGAAGGAGCTCTCCCATGAGGACCTGGAGCCCCCACCGGAACACGTCCCCCCTCCTCCCCGGCCCCCCAAACGAATCCTGGAACCACACAATGGGAAGTGCAAGGAATTCTTCTCCAACCACCAGTGGGTAAAGGACGAAACCGGGGAGGATAAAGAAGCCTGCTCCATCAATGAAGAAACCAGAACCCCCTTAAATGTCCCTTGCAGTGTGGAAAGGTAAGGGCAGAGGGGCCTGGCTTATCGGGGACGTGGGGGACTGACCCTCCGATCCAGAAACACGTTGATATTGAAACCCTGAGGACACAGCCTCCTCTTGGCAAGCATTGCCTCTGCGTCTTTGGGGATTAGGACCCCTGGACCATTACGACTCTTCCCCTGGCTGTAGGAGCCAGGGGCATCTGATGTGGCCACAGGTTGGCCGGGGTAAGGGACCTACTTCAGTGGGGTTCTAGCACCACCTTGTGGTGCCCGTTGGAATCAGGGATTCATGTAACGGAGCCCCACAGAGAGATGACCATGCCCTGCCCCCGGCTTCCAGCCAGTCCTGGAACGTGCTGTTCAGGTTAGACCATGTACTTTCAGCCCCCAGAATGGTCCTGGGAATTTAACCTTTTTGTATATTCTTGATTAACTTAATGCCATTTAGCAAAGATTATTGAGCACGTATTGATGTATGTGAAATATTGAGATCGCTAGAACACGGCCCCTGGTCTGCATTCTGGATCATCATCAGTGGATTATGGATGGGAGCCTGTGGACAATAAGGACATCAAAGTGCACTTAGTCAGCCTTCGAGAAGAGATACCCTGCCTTCCCAGGGTGCGCAAGGAAGGCTGCCTGCATGAGGCGTGGAAGCTTGAAGAATGAATGGGAGTGAGCCTGAGCCTGTGGAGACAGTGCCCTTGGTTCCTGCTTTCTGGATGAGTGCATGCTTTGACCCAGCATTTGTACACATCTAGAAATTTGGTTTGCAATGGTTTGCAAACAGGTGTCCAAAGAGATCTGTAGGCAGAGGTATTCATTGAAGCATCATTTGAAATGGTGAAAAATTAGAGATGAGCCAATGATATATCTAGGAATTAGGTAAATGATGCTTTCTCCCTACCTCGGGATATTTCGGAGCTGTTGAAGGACAGGATCGGGAATGCACTGATGGGTCTAGACACTGGAATTGTAATACTCAAGAAGGCAGGTTATACCTGGTGTGTGCCTGAGTGGTCCCCGGGCTACACTGATCATCGGAATCTTACCTAGGCACCTTGCCAAATGCACCTCGCCAGGCCCCAGTCCTGACCCATGTGCCTAAGTCACCAGGGTCCTTCGTGCAGCTGGGTCCCTATCACAGCAACATCACATCTGGCTCCAGGGCTTAAGAGAGACTCGTCCGACGGGGCCTCCTAGAGCAGGTGCCACGTGATGTGCTCAGCCGTAGCTCAGTGACAGTCCCCCAGGGACACTGTGCCTAGCTTCCCAGGGCGGTGTTCTCAGGGCGAGCCAGTGTGCTCCACCTGAGGGCCTGCCAAGGGTTGAGGGCGAGAGAGGTGAGAGTCGGCACGTGACTGGTGTCTAGTCCGTCATGTGCTCTGTGTTTGCCAAGACCGTGGCGGAGAGAGGGTCCTTTTAGGGTGCGTATGTGAAGGCGCCGAGGAGAGCAGTGTGGCTCTGGGAAGCTAAAAGCCAGAGACTTCCAGGAAAAAGTGGACTTGTGCCAAGAACATAAGTGCCTCTGGACACCAGTGGGGGCCCACGTGCACGTGGGCCTCAGCCCTGCAGCCGGGGCCTCACGGGGCGGGCGGGGGCGTCGCCGAAAAGCACGTGCTTTGCGCCGCCACCTCCTGTCTCCTGGTGGTGGCTCCAGGTGGTCCTGCCTGCCATACGAAATGCTGTTGGGGTACAAAGGCTGTGGAGATGCATGTGGGGAGCAGGACATCCTGTGGTCAGGGCTCTGAGGGAGGCAAGGGCGAGGGGAGAGGGAAAGGGAGCTTGCAGGAAGAGGAAGGGCCTCCACTGGCCTCTCCTGAGACAGGCCCGGCCTGAGAACACAGTGCGCGTGACCCCCGCGGGGGCTCCGGCTCGCCACCAGGAGGGCAACCAGTGTGCTGCACATAGGATGCCCGAGAAACCGTCCTACTGGCGGGATTGCACTGATGCTGGGGACTCGAGCCTGGGACGGTGGGCTGAGGGGCGGAGGGAATGCGTGATGTCCTCACGTCAGCAGCAACGAAGGCTCCTGTGTAGGGGGCCCGTGGAGGGAGTGGTAGCATGTGGGCCACACCATCGCCTTCCCTGATCTGAAGGGGAACATTCTCCAAGCAAATCCCAGGACAAATTAGCACCTATCTTTGTACCAGTATGTTTCTCAGCAGAGTCTGACCTGCCCTCCATCACTAAGGAGTCCATGGGTCTCCAGAACCATACCCTGGTGGTGGGGGCCGCCTGGGTCTCTGCGGGGAGAGGTGTGACAAGTGGGCTTCAGGCCAGTGTCCATATTGCCAAGGTCTGTTGACACGCGGCTCATTTTTTCCTGGAATTCCAACCATAATAATAGCATCCTCGCCATCGGTTTTCCCCAGAATGAGTAACTGTCTCTGTTCCCCTCCTCCCTCAGCACGAGTCCAGACACTGAAGTCAGAAGGCGGGCCATGGGGGCAGGTCCCACCCAGGGGGAGCCCTCGCCGCCCAAGGAGGGGCAGGACCAGACGCTGACTCCCTGGAAGCCCTTCCTCGTCAACGTGTGCATGGCCACGGTCCTCACGGCCGGCGCGTACCTCTGCTACAGGGTATGTTTTCACTGACGGACGTGCTGGCCGACAGCCCGGTGTTAGCTTTCAGTGCTGTGGAAGGATCTGAGCCAGTCTCGGAAGAAACAGAGTAAAGGTTTTTAAAGTCTGAAACTGTGAAGGGCTAACGAGAGAATTGAGGATTGATGCACTGGGGTTTTAAGGAGCCCTGTGGTCCCAAGAATATATAAGAGTCTAATCTCAGGGCCTTAACCTATTCAGGAGTAAGTAGAGAAAATGCCAAATATGTGTCTCTCTCTCTCTTTCTCTCTCTCTCTTTTTTTTGTTATTGTTATTTGTTTTTGAAAAAAAAATAATAGAATTACAACACATTGTTGTTTTTAACCTTTATAAAAAGCAGCTTTTGTTATTTCTGGAAAAAAAAGAGACTAGGCACTTACGAAACTTTCTTGTACCCTTAGGTGGTGTCACCAGATACACAGTTTATATTTGATTTCCCAGGGAAAGATTCCCATGCTTTTACGAATGTAAACTCCTTTGGAGAAGAGGGTGTAAGGGTTTAGGGCGCAGTCTCGCTCAGTCACTTCCTCTGCTGTGCGCAGACTGAGCTCAGCGCAGTGCCTGCGAGCTTTCCTGTTTTTAGAAGGGAAACAACAAAAGGCCATCTCTAGAAAACAAAGCCCGGCTTCTGCTTTTGCTCAGGGTGTCCCCACCGGTTTCCCATTGCTCATTTCTCTATTGGTCCCTTCTCGTTAGGGCCATCTGGGTCAGGCCCCGCCCTCATCACCCCACCTCCACAAACGGGGTTCCTCGAGGCCCCTGCCTCAGGGTGGCCACCAGCTTTTCACCCTGCCGTTGAGGTCCAGAAGGAACCATTTCCACTGCCTTCGAAATAGAAATGCCGTTTCAGTAGAAATCCACCCGTGAGCAGTGTGCCGCTGTGGGCGTGAGTGGAAGAGCGAGGATTAGCCTCAAGACTAGTCATGGAGATCACCTCACAGGACTTTCTAAAAATCATTTTAAAATACTTTCTCTCTTTCCAGGCAACCATCTTTGAGTACATCGGATGGTTTAGCAACATGTAAACAATGTTTTCCTTAGGGGTGATTTTTGGGGAGAAGGGCTGTCGTGGAAGAGAAACGCCAAGGCCCTTCGCTGGTGGCGGGGTGGCCGGGGTGCTGCCCGAGTCCGCCGCTCTGCGGGGCGGGGCCAGGCTCACCTGGAAATGTTTGGTTTCAGCCCAGTTCCTGCTCAGCAGCAGCATGTCATCTGACCCCCTCCACTCCACCCGCACCCCACTGTCCGCCTCCGCGGCCGGGGCCCACGCCCGCCCCGCTGGCATGCCGGGTGGGTACGCGCCGAGGGCAGCCTAGCCAGCCGCGACTTGGACGGGTGTTCGTTCTGCACTAGAACCACCCTCCCCGGGCTGTTGGTTCTTTTTCTGACTTTGTTTCCCCTCCCTTTCCTTCAAGTACCAAACCCACAACCCATTTTTTGAGGAGAGCAAAGGAGAGTCTGGTGCTGGTGGCCTGCGCAAGTCGCGAGGCTCGCCCCGCCGCACGCCCCCCCTTGGTGTGGCCCAGCACATCCCAGGTGGGCAGCACACGGTGTCCTCTCTCTTGACCTCCACGGAGACTGTGTGTAGTGAGCCTCTCCACTCCATATTTATTTTTTTTGTTGTTTTTGTTTTTTTCCCCAATGGCGTCCATAGTGCACTAGCATTTTCTTAAACCAATAATATATTAAAAATTTTTGATGTCAGCCTTGCATCAAGGGCTTTATCAAAAAGTACAATAATAAACCCTCAGGTAGTGCTGGGAACGTGAGACTTTGCCGTGAGCCTGCTGCGTCAGACCAGTACTAGGAAGGAGGACGGTTGTAAGCAGTCGTTATTTCGTGACATTGTGGGTAACGTGAGAAGAGGTTTGGCATATGTTTATAGAACATGGGATAATATATACTGAACGCTTGGATATTTAAGATACATGACGTGAGATTACTTTGTCCCAGTTACCCCCTCCCGGTTATCTGCTAGAACCTTGTTCTCAATCACTGCTTTCCCTGTGTGTATTAGAATGCATGTGCGGTCGTCTTGCGTCCCGATCAAATACCATGTGCTTGAAATACTTAGCTCTCTGCTTATTAATGTGCCCCATGTACAAGTCCAAATCTCCCTTTGCATGATCTGATCATTACATGGCTGTGGTTCCTAAGACTTGCTGAAATCATCGCCATTCAGCAATGGAGTGATGTTTTCCGGTAACAGATATTTGCCGAATTCCTGGCATGACACTCTGGTGACTTCCTGGTGAGGCCCGGCCTGGCCTTGTCCAGCCGGGTCCCACTGTAACTCAGACATTCCAAGGGTATGGGAAGCCGTAGTCCCACCTCACGCTCTGGACATTCAGGCAAGCAGGGTCCCCCCAACACCCTGGGGATCAGCCTCCACGGTCAGAAGTTCACGCTCTTCTCGAGCAGACTGTGATTTGGAACCAAGGCACCTGTTGGAAACCACACGTCCTGAAGCAATCTGGGTGACAGTCCCTCGGAGTCCACCTGCCGCCGTCCCGTTCCGGGGGCCTTGCTGAGAGCCACGTCTGCCCCCGCCCTTGAACCCTGGGGACTGATGGTGCTCACGACTCTTCCTACAAGGGAACTTAAGACCTCCACATTAAGTGGCTTTTTTAACAAGAAAAAAAAAAAAAAAAAAAAACCCAAGGCAGCCGTAGCTCATGAGCTGCTCTTTCGCCAGCATTTTCACATTTTGCCTTTCACGTGTTAGAAGCCCGTGCAGAGAAATTCTGTGGTGGGAACATGTGAGGCATCGCTCCGCAGAGCCGCGGTGAGGGGTGGGTGAGGCTGAGGTGCCAGGCTGGAAGCATTTTTGAGTTGGGCTTGTTTGTTTGTTTTTTGAAGTCCTGTATATGTATGTAGTAGTTCGGGTGTGTGTATATAGTAGCATTTCAAAATGGATATACTGGTTTAACCTCCTATCCTTGGAGAACAGATGGCTCTCCATCTTGTTACACGTATGTTAGAGAAGTAGCGAGCTGCTCTGCTATATGCCTTAAGCCAATATTTACTCATCAGGTCATTATTTTTTACAATGGCCGTGGAATAAACCATTTTTACAAAAATAAAAACACACAAAAAAAGCGAGGTGTTTTGGTATAATACCTTTTCAGGTGTGTGTATACATGGATGCATGATGGGGGGTGGGGGGCGCGTCTCAGGGTCTTCTGTGACCTCACAGAACTGTCCGACTGTACAGATTTCCAACTTGCCCTATAAATGATGGGTTTGCATTTTAGTTGCAACAATAAAAATTTTTTTCTAAAGAACATGGATTTGGGGTGCCTCCCGTGCCTTTGTTTAGCGGGCCTAAAGCAGGACAGGTACCTCCTGTTTCTTGCCGCCGCCAGGAAACAGGTGCTGTTGGTCAGGTGGCCAAGGGTTACTGTGGCCTCCTGGGGTTGTGCGCACCTTTGAGCTCGGGGACCTTTCCCTTCCCGGTGAGTTTATTTGACACTTCGGCCTCAACCCAGCTTCCTGGATGACGACAAAACCCACCCTCTAATCCACCCAAGTTGCTTGGAAGACTACTCAGAATGTGTCCCTAGCCAGCTGCCTGTGAGACGCACGGTCACCACGTCTCGGTACCTCCGTCGAGCCACGCTTGATGGAGAAGTGACAAGATAAAAAATTCACCTAGTCTTCCTTTCTTGTACACCATTAATCTCTAAAGTGATTGGTTGACTTTTTGTTCTGAAATAATTTCAGATTTATAAAATATTGCAAAAATAATACAAAGAATTCCCTTATATCCTCCAGGGTTGTATGACTGGCCCCTGGGCCTCCTGGCAGGATCCACAGAGCTGGGGAGTAAACACAGGCTCTGATCGTGTGACCACGGAATGCCCGCAGAGGACTGTGGCCACTGGATGGTGGTGTCACACCCACTGTCACTTCAGCCTTTGTTTCAGATACAGAAATGACATCTAAGCTTTCCAAAGAGGTGGAATGCCAGTGTGGAAAAAAATAGCTGAATTCTTAACTTTGGCACAGAAATCAGACGAGGCCAAGGGCTGGACAAAGAGAGGCCGAGCTGCTTGGTATCTGTGTAGGAGCGGGCACTTTGGGAGCCTTCTGCGAGCACGGGGAGTACCAAGGGCACTGAGCCCACAGGCTGCCCTCAGAGTGCGCGTGGGGGAGCCCGGCTGACCGAGCTGTCCACCAGAGAAAGCCCTTGGGACGGAAGGGGCCACTTTTTCCCTCCCGGGAGGTTTGGGGAAGCAACCACTGCTCTCTCCTCCTTTCAGGTAAAGGGAAACACCCATGGGGCGCCTGGGTGGCACAGTCATTAAGCATCTGTCTTCGGCTCAGGGCGTGATCCTGGCGTTCTGGGATCGAGTCCCACATCGGGCTTCTCTGCTGGGAGCCTGCTTCTTCCTCTCCCACTCCCCCTGCTTGTGTTCCCTCTCTCGCTGGCTGTCTCTCTGTCAAGTAAATCTTCGGGGGAAAAAAAAACACCCATAAAAATCGCTTTAATGGAAATTTCAGAAAATTGAACTTAGGGGCAAGGCAAATAAATACTAATAAGTTCAACGGAAAAGCGCAAAATATATACAGGAGCTTACGTGAGAAGGTATCAGTCACAGAGTCCCCAGTGCCGGTGTCGGGCGTTGCATTCATGCCCCAGGCTGTCTGCAGCTCAACACAGCAACAGTTTGGGGCATGTGTGAGGTTTTTTAATAGGTTTAAATAGGAAACAAATTTTCTTTCTTTAAACATGTTCTCCACTGAAGTCTTTTTTCAAACCAGCTCATGGCTTCCGAAGCAGTTTATTTAATAGGCCTTCCACTGACCTGCTTCCAAAGTTTCATTCCACGTTAATGAGAGAGGTCAAAGTGAATGCTCTCCTGACCTGACACTCAGCGTTTCTCGGCCAGTGGCATTTTCTTCTTTGTGCTGTTGAACACGGGGAGACTACGGTCCGTGGTCAGCAGGCTCCATGGCAGCATCTGGGCCGCAGCTCGGATGGAAAGCATGACTCGTGAAACCTTGGCTCCGTGCCTTCTCACCGTCCCCAGCTTGCCGAGGGGACAGCTTGCTGCTGCTGACAGGACCCGCTGCGTCCTCCTCAGCAAGAGCGGTCGGCTCACTTGCCAGTTCACCCCCATTCGTTACTGAAGCAGAACCCGCAGGGAGGCCCTAAGTGCCGCACGTTCCCCTTGGAGCCTTTCACTCCAGGCCGCATCCTGCCTGGCCTCGGCCCCCTCGGAGTGCAGCTGACTGGGGAAGGTCAGAGTCTCAAAACCCAAAGCTGATCATGTGATTAAAGCCGCGCAGCCTTCAGAGCGCCATGCATCCCTCTGCTCCCGTACGAAAAGCCTCATCCGTGTAACTGGTTTGGAAATGGAGGGAGCAGCTCTGGCCAGCTCACACTTACGGGGGAGCACACGGCGTTCCCCCACCGCAGACTCCGTCCCTGTGTCAAGGCGGGGCAGGAGCGAAAACGGAGATGCCAGATTGGAGCTCATCAGCTGAGGCTTAAAATATCGTGATTTCAACATCCGCTTCCTGGCAAAAGGCCTCTTCTCTTTGTTCCAAGTAGAGTTTGTCCATCTTCTCAAAAGCCAAGCGTCCTTTCTCACCTGAAATATTAAGGTGCTCCGTCACTGGATTGTGTCCTGCTCTGGTGAGCCAAGATGGCCTTAGTGCTGACTGACACCTGGGTCTTGGGTGCTGCTATAAGGGGCACAGGTGGGGAGCATTGGGGAGCTCCTGCCAGCCACTCACATGGGCCCAGTGCCTCGCCCCTGCATTCAAGACAGAATTTGCTGAATTGTATTCCTGCCTTGCATCTGGCTTTCATTCCCCAGGATCATAAACTAAAGTTTAAGAGGGAAATAAAGCACTCCTTGCTACCTCAACTATGAAGGAAACCCGTCTTGGCCAAATGCAGTTAAGCGGGTCGCTAACAGTGCCCCCAGCCCATATGCTATTTTGCGTCTTGGAGGGCTGGCCGTGGCCTCTCTGGCACAGCCTTCCAGAGGTCCTCGGGCACCCCACTGCACCCGGCGTTTGGTGCTGTACATTACCAAACGACAGTGTGGCTTCCCGGGCTGCTGTTCTCACGGCCTCCAGGTCAGACTGGCACAGGCTGGCGATCTGATCGATGCTTTCGATGCCCTGTTGGAGGTGGGGGGGGGGGAGGATCCATTAGGGGATATTTTAAGTAGCAGGTGGAATCTACTTTTATAAGCTCTGCAAGACCCCAGCCCTGGCATGGTCTTTGGGGCTTCAGCCCTTTCCTTTTCTGAAGGCTTATAGGTTTCTGATGTGGCCTCGAGTTCATCAGAAGTGCCATTGGAAGTGCCTCACTTTTTCCATCCTGACACCTGCTCGTGATCCAGGCCATGGGCAGAGCTTTATGGATACCTTCTAGAAGGCCTATCTTGAAAATGGGAAGACCTGCTTCCCTCTGGACCCTCCTACCTCCTCCTCTCTCTCATGACTGTCCCCTCCTGGTCAGACCGTGAGCGCGTCAGTCAGGGCCCAAGTTTGGGCACAGCTGACCCTGGCTGCTCTCCTCCAAGGCCAAGGACCAGAGCGCACTTCGGCTGCTTCTCCAGGGTCCCCACCCCTAACCCCTTACTGGTTGGTTGATTATAACCAGGTGGTCCTCTTAGAATTTCTCTTTGGTTCTTTCCAGAACGAATGGGGTGAGTGAGTTTTAATCTATTTTTCATCTAGCAGATTGGCAGTGGTTTTTCTGAAACGAGAGTTCCAGATGCAGGGGAGGTAGAGGCAAGATGGACATCCGCTCACATCTGCTTTTGGGAGTGTCGGTGGCTGAGCTGTATCTAGAAATTCCAAAAGTTCCATATTCTCTGACCTGGAGTCACGCTTCGGAGAGTCCAGCCTAAGGAAATCATTCAGAACTCCATATATTTTTTTTAAAGGCTTGGTACACAAAGATGCTCATAACGACACTATTTATGATGAAAAAATGGATGATGAACTTCAGTTTTCTACCACACGAGAGTGGGGGAGTCCGTTAGCTTAAGACGGCCCCTTCATAGAGACTTCGAAAGCACTGCCAGCCTGCCACTGAGAGTTCCTGTTTTACTCACTGCTTTTATTTTATTTTATTTTTTAAAGATTTTATTTATTTATTTGACAGAGAGAGACAGCCAGTGAGAGAGGGAACACAAGCAGGGGGAGTGGGAGAGGAAGAAGCAGGCTCATAGCAGAGGAGCCTGATGTGGGGCTCGATCCCGTAACGCCAGGATCACGCCCTGAGCCGAAGGCAGACGCTTAACCGCTGTGCCACCCAGGCGCCCCTACTCCCTGCTTTTAAATTGTATTTAGCATGACCCACAATTTTAAATGCTCACCCACACCCACAAACAAAAGAAATACAGCAAAATGCCAACAGTACTTTCTGCTGAGTATTAGGATGATGGGTAACTTCTGCGTTTCTGTATGTCGCACCTTTTTTTTCCCTACAAGTAGCTGAGGGTGCTTTTAGAATTTTTCAATTGAGGTTAGTCAAACGTAGCATCCAAGGCCTCAGAAGTGAGTCCCTGGGGCCACCTGCTTGTTCAAGCACAGCCAGAGCAAACGCTCCTTGACTACTGTCGAGGGGCCACTGCGGGCGGAGCTGACATCTCCCCTAAAACGAGCTCTTCGGGGGCTGTTTTTGGGTTTTGGTGGTTCTGTTTTGTTTCAGTTTTTTGCTGGTGGTAATTCCAGTGGAATAACGTTGGCATGAACTAACTTCGGGCTGCTCCCCGCCCCAGCGAGGACAGGTTAGACTCACCCTGAGGTGTTTTAGCGCCATACACGCGGCCTGCTGGAGCTTGGCGTCGTTCTCGGTCAGGGCGTTGGTGTAGAAGAGCAAAGCCTGGGGAAGGAGGCTGCTGTGAGCGGGGGCTGGCCAGTCCTCCCAGTGCTGGCCCTGATCTAGTCATCTTTGGGCCAGGTGCACCCAGTCTTGGGGTGTCTGCTGCCACATTTGGTTTATCTCTAAAAACACTGGTCCCTGGGCTGATGGTAATCAAAGTGAAGAAGGCTCTGTTTGTCTAATAATACTTCCCAAATCGAGAGGAAGTGTGACCTTAGAGAAATCAGATGTCCGGCCGGGGCCAACGGAAGAATTACGCGTCCAGAGGGAGGCGGCCTTGTGGGCGGAAAGCAGAGCTGCTGCCTAAGGCCCGAGGGCAAAGCCTCCCTTCCCTTCGGCCCCCTTTCCCAGTCACGGCGATGGCCCTGTCCCCTCAGCCACCTCAGCCAGAAGAGAGCTGGCACCGGCTTCCCAAAATGGCACAGGTTCATTAGGAAGCATGTGAGAATGCACCTGGCCAAGGGGTGGCCCAAGAGACCTTAGGAAGGCCTCGATCTTGCCCTTCTCCACCCTGGGCGCGGCTACCTTAAATCTAGGATAGTCATGGGTCCAGAAACCTAAAAGGCAGAGGGGTCCAATTTCTTGGTTTTCAGATCGGCCAGATACAGTGAACCAGCCAGCCGTACACATTAATTGGAAGTAAGTGAGGATGACCGTGAGAAGCCTAAAGAAGAGATACTCTACATGCAAGCGACCTCTCAGACCAAATGGATGGGACATGTGTCGGAGGCACCAAGAGGAACGAGGGGATCAGGCGGTGGCGGGAGGTTCTGTGGGGTCCTCAGGTGACCGCGCCAGCCCAGTCCAGCCCGGATTCCTCCGCAGGGCTGGTGTCGCCCAGGGCCACGGCAGGAAAAGGGCTGCGTTTGCGCCGTTGGGGCATCCCAAAAGCAAAATGTCTTGGGGTACCTGGCCGGCTCCGTTGGCAGAGCACGCGACCCTTGATCTCGGAGTTGTACATTAGAGCGGGCTCAGAGATTACTTAAAAAAAAAAAAAATCTTTAAAAAACCAAAATATCTTGCAGCAAATGCAGCCCCCTTCAACACATCACTCACTCCTTTGGAGTATTTTTCTGAGAGAGAAAGCTGACCTCCCCACAACACAACGTGCCCACATGTAGCCAGGGGGCTGCCATCTCCTGTCCTCATGCCATACCTTTTCCCGAAAGCTCTTGTTCCTGGCTGCGCCGGCCAGGCGAGCACTGGCTGCCCTGCACACTCGCGGGGTCCCGTCCAGCTGGAGCAGTGCCCAGGCCTTGAGTGTTTGGGGCAGGGGCTGGAGCTGGCGCAGCCGCTTGCCCCGCAGCTTCCTGACCGCCTTGCCCTGCCCCGCACACTGCAGCTCCTCCACGACTGTCACTGGAAGAGAGAAGTGGACCAGGGTCCCTCTGGTTGCCGTGGCCAGTGCAGCTGCAGGTCTGTGTGGCCGCTGCCAGTAGCGGTGGGGAGCGAATCCCGGGGCAAGCCCATGTGATCACCAAGGCTCAGTCTGGATTGGTTTCAGAGGGGCCTCCTGGAATCTCTCGGAAGGCTTTCTAGCAAAGGATCAGATACACCCTGAAAATTAATAAAACCTCAGCCCGTACTTCAAGGACGCTGGCCAGCCGCGCGTCACCCTCGTATCCAGCTCTGACCCCTGCTCTGAGCTTTGTAAAACCTTCCCTTGGAGCTCACTGCACGACGTGGGATCTCATTAAATCTGGGTTCTCCAAAGAACAGCCGGAGGGGAAAGATGCCGTGGCTCGGAGAAACCGGCTTCCAGAGAGCCAGGACCGAGGGCTCCACGGATGGGTATCCCTCCGTTCTTCCGGGGTTGCTTGGAGGCCCCCACCCGCCCAGCCCCTACCTTCCTTGGTGAGCTGCACGAAATGCTTCTCCAGGTCAGAGACGCCGTGCCTCTGCAGGTAGCTGTGGAACTGGAACCAGGTGACCGTCCGTTCTTCGGGAGGCCCGGCTCCGGGGAGCAGCCCACCGCAGCTGACCACCTGCTCCAGGAGCCGCCTGCATGCTGGCGAGACACAGGAGAAGGCCGTGAGGAGAGGCCCGGCCCCCTGGCTTCTCCGCCAGGCGCAGCTGGGTCCGTTGAAAGGCTAACGGCACGTGGGCCAGAGCATGTCGTAGCTGGGGTCTGCAGGCCCCAAGGCAGGCGTTCTTGGGGTGCATCCCCTGCCTCGGGCTGGGCCAGGAGCTGGTTAGAGCGGCCCAAGTTCCAGAGCCCCTGGAAGGGAGTACGACTGTCACCCTTCAGTCATCGACAAAGGAAGACGCTCTGTACCCTGGGGAAGAGTCCAGCCAACATTGGAGGACACCGTTTCCTGCCTACCTTCCCATAAACGTTCTTTCCTAACCCCTTAAGATTCTGGTGGAAGCTACGCAGAAAGCTACGAAGCATTTTCTATGCGGAAAAATGCACGACCGGCTAACATTGGCAGCCTCAGGGTTTCGCAGACCCCTTCCTGTCCCCAGTGAGAGGAGGCGACTTGTGGGCGAGCTGAGAACCGTCCTCCCTTTGGTGTCATGAAGACACGGGGATGCGGGCGGGCTAGAACTTGGCCCCGGGAGGACGAAACACAGCGTTGCTTGGGGCGGGGGGTACCTATTTCCAGCTGCCCTGGGTACTTCCCTCGGACTCTGTGCACGAACGTTTTCTTGAGCTGGTTCAGCAGCGTCGTGGCAGGGCAGGACAGGACCCTGCCGGGCTCCGTGCACCCTCTCCACAGCTTCAGGCACCCCTTCCTCCGAGCGGTCTGCGGGATGACTGAAAGCCCGGGTCAGGACCCCGCTGATGGTGGGGAAGGGCCAGGAACGAGGCAGCCCAAAGTTTCCTCCCGCTCTAAGGCCTGAGACGTCAGGGAGGTGAGGCATGACCGGACTCCATGCAGCTTCCCTTCCCACATCCCAGTGCGACCCACGAGGACAAGCAGCTTCAGCTGTGAGCTCCTTGCCCAGCTTGTCCCCACAGTCCCCACAGCAACTGAGACAGCTGCCGCCTCTAGCCTCTCCTTATGGACACGGGGAGGTTCCATGGGGGGCAGAGGCAGGACTGAGGTCACAGGTACTGTTTGTGTTTGAGTGCATGCTCTGTGCCTCGAATGTGTCCTGGGGATTACTTCATTGAACACTCTCCCGTGGCCTCCCCTCTATACAGATGGGGGAGCTGAGGCCCAGAGAGGTGAATCATTTTCCCAGTCACACAGCAGACGGAAGAGTGTGTGCCGCCGACTCCAAGGCTGTGTGGCCTCCTCTCCCGGCCCCACAGTATGTGTGTCAGAGAACAGCCCAGCCGCCACCACCCCAACGCGTCCGCCCTGGGCTCCAGTTAACTTTGGACATCAGGAAGGAAGACGAGCACCCCCCCCCAGCCCCGGGCTTCGAAAACCATTGCTTCATGCCATTCACAAGAGCCGCCCGTGGGTGGTGGGCAGTCACTTACTATCTTCAATGGATGTTGCCTTGCTGGCCTTCTCGAAGTCAAGCACAGAAAGCATCTCCAGAACCTCCTTTTGCTGCACAGCCTCTTCCAGAAGGCACTCCTGGACCATCGTCGACAAATTAGGAGAGGCCAGTTTCTGGAAAGTAGCCCACAATGCTCCAGGTTAGCACAGAACATGCCCCTCTGAGGTCAGCCATCACGACTGCAGCTCCCGCCTCCCCCCTGCCCATCCTTTCTATACCGACGGTAGCTCTCTGTCGTTCTGGGATTCCTGATTCACCCAGGTGGCAGAGATGGTGGGATGGGGGCTGTGACTGCCGGGGGCCACCTTTGCCACCAGAGAGGGCTAGCCTGCCTGAGGGTGCAGCCAGCCAACGCAGGAAAGCAGAGCGGCGAGAGACCCAGGTACGATGATATCTGAAACCCTGGATCCAGCTGGGCCTGAAGCCTACCCCTGGGCCTTTCAATTCTGTGAGCCAGAAAGCTCCTTCTGGTTGAGCCAGCTTGGACGGGAGTTCTGGTGTCTGCAGCTGAAGGAGCCGCGGCCACTGCTTTTGGTTCAGTGCTTGGGATGCATAAGAGCCACGGGACTATTCACCCAGGCCTGAACCTTCCACAAGGAATCTCCTCAGTCTCCCTGGCTCTCAGGGCGGGGGGTCTCTCTTCCTGGCATCACGCTCCCCACCACCATCAAGAGCAGTTCTTTGCAAAGAGGACTCCCAACCCCCAACCCGGTTTCCCAGCAAGCCGTCCCCCCGCCCCACAGCCCTCAGCACCTGCAGCAGAGCTCTGCAGACTTGGAGGTGGACCGTAAGCAGCCTGTCCAGCTCCAGGGTCCCGGCCGTGAGCTCCGTAGCAGACGCCTTCCGTGGGGGCGGCGAGGGCGGGGTCCTGTCCTTTCTGAGTTGGATTGAGAAGAACCGGGTGACCATTCCAGTTAGCAGTCCAGCCCCCTCCCAGAGTAGAAGAAACCCTCCCTCCCTGGACAGTGCTGATCAGGGAGGCCCACTCCGGGTCCCAGGGAGATAGAGTTATACCAAGGACAAGACTAAGAGAAAAGGAAAAGCAGCAAAAGCCGGCAACAACTCAAAACAGGTGGTGGGATGGTGTGGGCCCTGGACACGGGGAAGCTCTGGACAGCTCTGCCCCCCTGGCCTCAGTGTACTCATCTGTAAAGTGGGGACAGGAATACCAAGCTCGGGGCAGTGAGGGGTAAGTGCGGCCCTGCCAGCCAGCAGGCCTGCCACCATGTTGGCTTCATGGTAGGAGCTGGGCCCGAGGACACTGTGACACTGGGATGTCGGGTAGAAGTGCCCCCCCCTCCCCGTGGGATCGTGAGAGGAGAGGACTGAGTTTACTGGGTATCCTCTTCAGTGCTGCTGAGATTTGGTACGGGAGCCAGGCATGAGCGGGGCAGTTGGGGGCTGCCTAGCTGAGAAAGAAGCAGGTGTCGGAGGTGAGGGCGGATGGCTGGGCAGAACAGGGAGCTCAGTCACTGCTCACTGCTGCTCGTATGTGGGCCTTATCGTCGTTCTTTAAGGTAAACACAAAATAGCCCGTTGCTCAGAGCTCAGGACCGTGCTGGGGGACTGTCACTCCCTCAGTGGTCAGTATAGGCCTGCTCTGCGCCAGGCAGGGGGCACGCAGGGGCGGGCGCACGATAGACAAACACGGTAAGTACAAATTGGGCCCAGGGCAAAGGAAGGCACCAGCCAGGAGGCCGACAGGAAGCGTGGAACTGAGGCTAGTCCCAAGGGTCAGCACTGGGAGGGGAGTGCACTTACCGGGGACCCTGGCAGCCCCCAAACAGGGACAGCTCCTGCGGGGCTAGGTCGGCGTTGAGGAAGGCGAAGCTCTCCAGGATGCACTCCATCAGGCTCTCAGCAGAGGCGTGCTCCTGCCGGGCTCCGCGGGGCTGCGGACGGAGCGGGAGCCCTTAGGGCAGACCCTTAGGACGGGGGCTCACGAGCACCGTCCACCAGCAGGGCTGCGAGCCTCAGCTGCCCAAGGGCGATCCCCCAAGTCAAGGACGGGCGCAGGGGCGCGGCACTCCCCGAGGTCCCTCCCAAATAGCCTGCGACGAGGTGTGGCTCGGGAGCACAAGGGACGTGGATCTGAAAGGCCTCACCTGGCTCACAGAGCCCACAGGGACAGGGTGAGGGGAGCGAGTGGGTGATGCAGGTGGGGAGCAGGAGAACGTGCGCCCTCCCCCAAGAGGCCGGGCTGCTGCTCTGCCCTGGCGGACACCTGCCACTGGGGAATGTGGGGTCAAGGCTGCCAAAATGTTCGATTTTCATAAAAAAAAAAAAAAAAAAAAAGCTGGAAACCTAGATTTTCGCGGGAAGCTGCCAGTTTTTACATATTGGCAACCGATTCCAAATTATTTTAAGAAGATGGCGTGGGTCAAGCCAAACACCGGCTGCCGGGAGCCTCTAGATCTCAAGTGTCTCTCCTCCCAGGGAAAGGTGGGAGGAGAGGACATTTGAGGCCCCCCTGACTGGCAGGGGTGGGGAGAGAGTGCTGGTGCCACGGCGCCTCCACGGGTCACGTCTCCCAAAGGCAGGTCCCCTCCTCGGCATCTAGAAATCCACTGCTGGAGATTTTGGTCTCTCCGTTCGTGGCGGGACTCCGGGGCTTGCCGTGTCCCCATCCCCGCCGCGCCCAGGCCTTGTCCCACACAGACTGCACCCAGATTCTGCCTTGAGAGCCGGGACGAGGCTCCCAAAAGTGGAGCCCGCAGAGAAAACCTTGAGTAACAAGAGAATGACAAGGCTAGCTGTGAGATTCCCTCGCCTGATAGAAACACACACACACACACACACACACACACACAGCCGGTTCTCCTGACTCCAGGTGTCCCGAACATCACTCCTAGGAGAAGCGCAGAGACCGCGAGCCTCGGGTCACGACGTTCTCATCAGCCCGTCAGTACAGAACCCGGTTTTATGTGTGTTTCTGGGTAAAGACACCGTATTGAATTTGCACCGACGATTCATCCGCACGGAGCCAAGCCCCCCGGCGCGGGGACTCACGCCGGACCGAGGCTGAGCTTGCATGCGCGTCGTCGCGAGGCCCATCCCGGCCTCCCTGTGCTCGGGAGTGCTACGCTGAGCTTTAGCGCTGCGGCTGGGGCCGTTTTAAATCTTGAAATCCGCCCCCAAATAATATTTGAAGAGAGCCGTGAAACTATTTCAGTACCAGTGTGTCCTACACCAAAGACGGAGGATCCATCAATCAACTGATGTTTAAGTCAGTGCCGGCGTTACGCATTTTATTGTCCATACATTTAAAATCATGTAATTGGAAAATGGAATGATCTGCCCAGACCGGCACCCCTGAGAACCACCCGAGGACGGCCCTGGCCACAGGCCCTGCCGAGGAGCCCGTTCAGGGGAGGGTACGCAGCTGCGTGGGGCCTTCTGTGGCACCAGCTCTGACCCCGAACACATCCCAGGTTTGGGAATGGAACACCAGCTTCAGCCCCACCTGCCTGGGTCAGAAGATGCCAGATGGGGCTGGGTTCTTCCTTGGCCAGACGCAGAGCAGGTTATCTACCCTGATCCCCAACGTCCTCTTATAATCCCCCTCCCAGCCAGTGAGGGCCATTATTCTCCCCACTTGACAGATGAGCAGACTGAGGCCCAGAGGGAAGACCTTGCCCAGGATGCCGGCCCAGGCTGGCCGCCCCCAGAGACTCCGCCCCCTTGTAAGGCACCGGTAAAGCAGGGCTGCCGCCCCTCGGTGAATAAACGCACCTGCAGCCGCTCCCGGAGGCCGAGAACCTGGTACTCCAGCTGCCGCAGCTGCGGCTGGGCGGGGTCCACGGACCTCAGTAAATCCAGGACCTCTCGCAGGGGCCTCTCGAGGGTCGCCTCAGGCCCATCCACTCTGTCCTCGGTTTCTCCTTCATCGTGCTCTTTCTGGCTACCCAGGGCTGTATGGTCGTGGAATGGGGAGCCCCGTGGCAGCTCGGGGTCCCCTATTCCCAAATTCCTCCAGCCAGGCTGCTCCACAAAGGAGCCTCCCGCCAGGTGGGCCATCTCTGGCCGGAGGCCCAGGGGCTGGGCGTCCTCCTGGGCCTCCTCTTCAATGGAGGTGTTGGGGCCAATGGCCAAGGGCAGGAAGCCCACGTCTGAGGTGGATGCTGACGTGCTCGTCTCCGTGTCTCGGGGGTCCTCGGAGCTGAACGAGTCCATCTCGGGCAGCTCCTGACTCCGGCTCCGCAGCCCAGGGCCCCGAAGGTCGTTGTCAGATAGGTAGCTGAGGATGGAGGGGGCCCTCGGGCCCCCCAGCAGCAAAGCCTGCTGCGCGGGCTGCTGTAGGACAGACTGGGGCAGGGGACACAGCACCAGCCTTACTGCCACACCCGGGACGACAGCAGGGCCCCCAGCAGCGCTTCCCTCCCTAAACACGCTGCATACCCACCCTGTCGGCGTGACTGAGGCCCACCAGGGTGACCGGCGGTGCTGACAGGACCCTGCAGCCTCTCCTCACTGATCCCCCATCATCCCTCTAACTCACTCTTTTCTAGCCGCTGAGGCCACCGTGCTGTTTCTCAAGTCCTCCAGGCTCCTCGCCTTCCTGTCCCAGGGCCATTGCAGTGACCGTGTTCTCTTCCTGGAACATTCTTCCCCCTAGGTCTCTGGGGTCGTGCCCTTGCCCCCTCAGGCCCTCACTCAAATGGCACCTTCTCTGGGGACCTTCCCCTGCACACCCTATTTTAAGGAGCAAGTCCCACCTTGCCCCAGCAGTCCCCTCCCCCTTCCTGCTTATGCTCCCACGGTCCCTACCCCCTTGGGCAGGCGGTGCTCCCTGAGGGCACCGTCCTCACCTGGCCTAGAACAGAGCCTGGCACAGAGTTCTGAATGAGTGACGCGAATGGGCGAGCCCTTGCCCCCTCTGCTACAGCCCTTCCCATCCCCTCAGGCAGACCCCTAATAACGCTTGATGTTCCCACAGCACCACCTGTTCTCTCAGGCCTTCTTTCAAGCACTTCTCATTTATTAACTCGTTTAACCTTTGCAAGCTCCCACCGAGTGATGCTGTTGTTTTCAGTTCTCTGATACAGAAATTGACGGCCAGAGAGGTTGAGTGACTTGCCCAAGGTCACACAGCAGGGGAGAGGCATAAGCAGAATTTGACCCCCACTTGTGTGGCTACCAAGTCCATGCTCTGGGACAGATGTGATTTTTTTTTTTTTAATTCCGTTAAAAAAGTATGTCAGGCCAAAATATGGAAGAAGTTGACAACAATAGTTGGCACTAAGGAAAGAACCTAGATCTCTCGAGGTCACGGGAAAGAGATGTTTTACTGTGCACTGCGTCAAGGTATTACGAGAAACAAATTAAATTTAATTTTAAAACAAATAAATTGGAGGCCAAGGCTATGGCGGGAGTGGTAGAACCATCCAGAGAACCCCAATTCCAGACATCCAGGAGAACCAGCCAAGCCCAGAACCAAGTCCAGAGGCCCCCAGAATGGAGGGTTGACAGTGAGGAAGAAAAAGTACCGAAAACCATGCAGGTTGACCCCAAAACAAGGGAGGCTGAGTCCAGAGCTTGCTACCCCCGGAGGCGCCAGGCTGCTCTGCCCAGCCCCGCATGCTGGCCCCTGGGGAGCTGCCGCAGTCTGCAACCCCAGCGTGACCGCAGCATCCCTGCCCCCGCTCACTCACCAGGTAATACCTCTCTCGGAAGCTGGGGGTGCTTGGGGGTGTCCAGTTGTACAAGGAGCCCTTCCTGCTGCCCATGGAGAACTTGCCTATGGGGCTGGGTGACATCAGGAAGCTCTCAGTATCAAACGGGCTGGAGGAGAGAGCAGAAGGGCAGGGTGTCAGCAATGCCTGGGAGGACACCGGAGCACAGACCAGACCCGGGGGACTTATAAGAGGGATGGAGGCTTGGTGGGGCCCTGGCCTGGGGTCACAGGCACAGCCTGGGGACTCTAGGTGCACATTCTCAACCCCCTTGGGAACTCAGACTTCCACCACCCTGAGTGCTCTGAGCCAGAGGGCAAGGGGCAGCCATCGGCCACCACTCATGTGAATGGGACCCCCTTTAGAGGTCCCCTCAGAAGCTCAGCAGAGGCACAATGGACACTCAGTTCTGCCATTTCCTGGGTCAACAATGTCACCACCCCTCTCGTCCTCATCTGTAAAGGGGCGCCATTATCTATCAAAGGACCTCTGTCGGTCCTGGTCACAGGTAAAGCTGGGACTCCAAAGGGAACATGTGAAACACAGGGCAAGTGGAGCTCAGCTGGGCCCTCACTGAGCCTGCTTGGGGAGCCAGGTCTGGGCAACCTCCCCGCCCCACCGAAACCTGCTCGCTCTCCTTTGCACAAAGGCCTGGCTCTCGCTCCGCGGGGCCCAGACACTGCAGGCACCTCCTGGGAAGCCTCCCCTGCCTGCCTAGGGCAGCTGCAGGCCACGGGATGCCTGCGGCCTTGCATTTGCCTGGCCTCCAGCTGGACAGCACGGGGCTGCCCACCACCCTATAGACTTGAGGGGCCTCCCGGGGAAGAAGTGTGCTCAGCGCCCCCAGACAGATGAAGACACTGAGGCTGCAGGGACTCATTCGCTCCAATTCACCCAGCTCACTGGGGAGAGGGCAGCATCCAGTGACCCCGGGCTCCAACGCCCACCCCAGAAAGAAGAGACTGGCCCCAACCGGTCAGAGCAAGCACCAGAACAGAGGAAGCATGTTTCAGCCCTTAGGTCCTGCTGCCTTGGGGGGCAAAGAGAATTCTCTTGAAACAGGTTTCATTTGGAGGAAGAGCAAACTACAAAGCCTGCGGAGACCACTAGCATTCATGGAATGGCCCAAGAAGGTGATGAGTCAGCCGCCCCGGACGGGCGTCCCCCCCTGGTCCCCTGCGATGCCTGATGGAGAGCCCCTCACCCCCGGGGAAGTGGTTGTTTTCACGAGTGTCCCCCATCCGTGGAGTCTGTGGTCCAGGGGGGCTAAGTGACTGCTCGGGCTGCACCTGCTGGACGGCAGGGGCCAGTGGGAAAGGAGGTGGTGGGAGCAGTAAGGAGACCCCTCCTGGGCAGAGGCCAGGCTCCTCCATGCACCCCAGCCCAGGAGGCCCCTGGTAAGGGCTCTGGCCGGCACGGGTCTTTAGTTGTGAGAAGGGAATTGGAACTCAGAGGGGCGGGGAAGGTGGGGTGGACAGAGGCCACAAAGAAGTCTGGGTTCCAGACTATCTGTGGGGCAGAAGGAGCGCGGGCGCGCTCACGAATGGGCGCTAGGGTGCGGTCAGACCACCAGGGGGAGCCAGGGAGGCCCCTCATCTCTCCACTCCAGGCGGGAGTCCTGTGGGTGGGAGTTTGGGGCTGGCCTTGGGCAGGGGCCTCAGGACCCCAGAAGGCGGTGGCCCCCACTCACTTCCACAGCACCTCCAGCTGCAGCTTGATGGTGCCCAGCTCTGTGATGTCCACCACGATCACCTGCGGCCTGGTCGTGAAGAAGTCAGTGATGTCGCACGTCACCGAGCCCACTGCCAGTGAACTCAGGCCCCTCAGCTCTGTCACCTGGGGGGTGGGAGTTGTGGATGGTGTCTGAGCTGAGCCCCTGCACACCCCGGCCCCGCCCCGCCTCCCAGGCCCCACCCACTTTGATCTCGAAGTTCTCGTGCAGGGTGGGGATGAAGGCCTTCTCCTCCTCCTCCCAGGTCTGGCTGTCGTCTGACTCGATCCGGCCCTTCAGCTTCCAGCGCTGGCGGCCCAGGCGCATGAGCACCTGTGGGCACGGTCCAACGAGGGCTAGGTCAGCTGCCCCAGGTAGGCACTCCCCCTTGCCACCTGCCTGGGGGCCCTCCCTGCTGGCCAGGGGTGGGTGGAGACAGAAACCCGGCTGGGACCCTGGTTCCCAGCAGCTCCCAACCCCCAAAGGCCTGGTGGGGGACCCTGAGGCCTGACAGTGGAGGTGGCCATACCTCATACTGGTCTCCGGGACAGAGGCGTGCGTAGCCCACCAAGCCTGGAACACAGAGACGGGCTCATCTCCTCTCTGGCCTGTTCTGCCCCTGCCCCATGGACCACAGGCCCTCACTGGGGGATCCCCTGCCCAAGAGGGGGTCCGCTTCAGGGAGGGATAAATCATCAGGATGGACAGTGGACAGGACTGGGCCCTCGTGTCCAACTCAGGGGACGGGACTCGGCTGAGGTCACAAATCCCATGAGTGGAAACCCAAGGTTTTGCCGGGACCCCTGGGATCCTGACCAAACCCCCACCCTCAGCAGAAGTCCCGGGGCCCCCAAGAAGGCCTGGGGCCCCCCCCAAGCCGCCTTCTGCCCACCCGCTCTCAGCTCTGTTACCTTTCATCCTGATGTGGAACTCTCCCAGGTGAACCTCCAGGGCCCCCTCAATGAGCCACATGTCCTGCAAAGCCCCACACAAGGTGGCTCACCGCCCAGCCCCGGGCTAGGTGAGGTGGGGGGAGGGGGCATGCAGATCCTGCCAGCCAGAGGCCCGGGGGCAGAGAGGGATGCTTCCTCGGGTTCCAGCGCCCCCCCCCCCCGCCCCGCACAGGCTGCCCTCCGCGGCCCCCACTGCCCACCCACCTCGGTGCACTCCTGCAGGCTGCGGCCCAGCTCCTGCAGGCTCTCTCGGGAGGCACGGCTGGGCGGGCACCTGGAGAAGGCTCTCTGCATGTTGGAGGCACCGTCCCGCAGGCGGCACTGGAGACAGTAACCCTCGAAGAGTTCCTCCACCTGCAGAGGCCGCACGCGCGTGCTGGTGGACGCTGTCCGTGCCGAGGCTCAGGGCCCCGGGCCTGCCTGACATGCTCACCCCCACGAGCGGCCACACAGCCCTGCGCTACTGGGCTAGCGGTCCTGGGTCCCCATGAACGCGAGCCCGGGTCAGGGACCACATTGCTCATCCGCTCTGTATCCCCAGCGCCTGGCAGCAGCCGACACACAGCATGCGGTAAACACTAGTGAACTGCATGGGTGCACGCATCACTTCCCCTCTCCCTGCCCAACTTTTGGGCTGTAAAACAGGGGAGGTGGGTTTGTGACACCCTGCCCAGCCCCTGGGCCACCAGGAGAGCAAAGCGAGGTCGTGGAAGAGCTGGCAGAGTATAAAGCTTAAAGGACTTGCTCTGTGACCTTGGGCCCATCCTTGTCCCTCTCTGGGCCTCTACTCTCCCATCTCTGCAATGGGCTGGTTGGACTCTGCCTTCTCGCCCTATAAGATGGAGCATGAGGTCTTTCCATTTAAACCCCACACTCCTGGGGACCCCAGCGCCCCCTCCCCCGACTCCCACCTCAGGGCCGAGCCCCTGCAGTCCCTGCTCCTCCTCAGCCTCTCCCCTGCTAACCCACAGGCGCTCCAGCACGCCCCTGCCCTACCCGTGACCTCCGGGAGGCAGGCTGACCTTGCTGATGTGAAACTCCATCTTCCGGATGTGCCTTTCCACAGAGCGCGTTTGCTTCTCCCGGAAAAACAGAAGGTGCTTTAAAAGTAGCCTGGGCCACCCCCCAGCCCCCAGCCCCAGCCCCCTCCTCCAGGTCCTAACACACAGAACTTGGCTCAAAGCCGGGCCAGCCCCTCACCATCCTCAAGAAAGGCTCATCATTGAACGCATCATTGAACCTTTTCCCCCATTTGTAAAGTAGGGAGGAAACCCAGGTATCCCTCCTGCAGGATGGCCCGAGGGACGAAATGCGAGCAACGACATTGGTCCCTCTCCCAGCAGGGCCCAGCCCTGGCCCACTTACGGCTCTGCAGACAAAAAGTCACACTCACCTTGTCCAAGTCATAATAGAAAGCCTGTGAGGGAGAAGAAGGGGGGGAGGGACGGGGTATTAGGGCTCCAGGTGCTCCTCCGAGACCCATGAGGCTACATCCCAGGGGCACCTGAACTCAGGTGACAGAAAGCCAGCAGCCACGCCCTCCTGCGCGGCCTGCAGTCAGTGGCCTGGTCCAAAACCCCGGGGGAAGAGCGATACACACGTGCGCTCTGGGTTGAGGCCATTCTCAGCCTGACTCTGTTTCCCAGCTGTGTGTCCCAGGCCAGTTACCCCACATCTCTGAGCCTCTGTCTCCTTGTGTAAAATGGGGTGGCCATTGCACATACACCCACCCCATAGGGTTGCCATGACAAGGACGAGGTAAGCCCTCAACAAAATGGGGACCGTTGCGGTCTGATTGATTAAGGGGTGATTTTGGCCAGAAGAACTGAGGGAGGGTACCCCCACCCCAGGGAGGGGTTCAGGCTTGGGAAAATGCAGATCCAGACGGGTCCAGCCACGCCAGGGGCCAGGGGGCAGCCAACGAAAAGAACATATCAACTGGGCAGACCGTATGAAGGGCCAGAGAGTAACTACTTTTGGCCTTGGGGGCCGCGTGGTCTCTGCCGCGTGGTCTGCACGCAGCCACGCACAGCACGGCAGTGTCAGCCACGGCTGCGTGCAGAGAAACTATTTCCAAACGGGCCGTCGGTTGCCCACGTAGCTTGAATCACCCTGCCTGACCCGGGAGGATTTTCCACGAAGTCAGAGATTCGCTAGAGAGAGAGCGGGACGTGCGACAGTGGTAAGTTGCAACTTCATCTTTCTAAGACGACTGTTGACCGAAACCTTCTGTCCGCGTTTGTGTGTTTATGTGACCAGGGAGAAAAATAGGGAAAGAGAAATGCTAGATTGTCCTCAGGGGTTAAATAGGGTGGGACACTGAAGACTGGGGAGGAGGGGGTGTCAAGCAAAAGGAAAGGTGGGTTAAATCCCCCCTAAAGTGTCTGTTTTCCCACATATGCATTTATAAGAAATTGTACGTGTGCACTTGTGAAATTAAGACTCCACGTAAGCTATAGAGAAATAAGAAAGTTCTCAAGCCTTTTCCTGGAAGGAAGAAAAACTGCACAGGAAGCTGAGAAGCGGCAGCATCCAGGGAGACAGGACCCCAGGTCCCCAGCGTGGCCACCCCTTCCCACACCTCCGCGTGCCCACCTATGAAATGGGAGCAGCGAGACCGCAGGAGCCTTCATACGCTGGCCTACCGTACGGTTACTTCTAGAGCCAGAGTGGAGGTGAAGTGCTGGACCGTGAGGGGGAGGGGGAGGGGGGCAGGAGAGTAGGGGGAAGGAGGGTAGAAGTTTCTAACTGTCTGTGAGGTTAGATCTCTCAGGGGCCAAGTGAGGTGAGTTCATCCCAAAATAAAACAGTCCATTCCTTAGGCCTCTGAGCTCTGAGACTGAGATTTACACCCTTGATGTGGGCAGGGGGGTGAGGGAGAGTCCATTTTTGCACCCCACCAAGGCTGCTTGGGTGGGAAGGGGCAGGGAGAGGTCTCACCAGCCTTGAATTCCTGCGGGTGTCCTTGTGGCGACCTGACAGGTAGTCCAGCTCGGCCTGCTGGACGCACAGATACTCCCTGCGAGGACAACGAGGAAGAGGAGTTTGCCAAGGAACAAGAAAAGGAAAAGAAACTGCCAGATGACCAGTGTTCTGGAGTGGAGGCAGCCACAGCTGCCAGCAGGAACGGCGGTGGTTCTCAGCGGGGTCAGCGGTCCTAGGGGCAGAGCCATTCCGCCCACTGGAAGCCTGGCCCCAGCTCGGTCAGGCTCCAGACCCCACATGCTGAGGGCACAATCTCTCCATTAATTCACCAAATAGCCGCACAAGCAGGTTTTACTGTTATTATACCCATTTTAGAGATGGGCAAACTGACCCTCAAAATTGGCAAGTAACTCCGCCCAGAGTCACAGCAGGGAAGAGGCCGAACCCAGATCTAAACCAGGCAGTCATCTCCATTCTCTTCGCCCCAGCCCATGCGGAGGTCAGCAAGAGCACGCCTCCCTCACCGACAAAGGCAGGCCATCCTGCTGTCTACATGTTTAGGACCAAAGACCAGAGAGGGGCTGGAAGACCCATCCTGGGAAGCACAGAGAACGCTGTGGGCCTGGAGGGGACCTTTCATGTTCTTTTCCAGCTAAAGCGCCTTAGACCTAAAACCTGAGGTCTGGACTTGGGGGCCAGGGTGAGGCCCCATCCTGCTTCATCACAGATTTACTGGACCACCCCAGGAAGGGGACTCACCCTCTCTGGGCCCACTTACACCACCATCTGCCAGGCCACTGCTCACTTAGGGGTTGGGCTCCCCGGGTAGAAGGGGATGCTGTTGAGTGAGCCCAGACAAGTCCCAAATGTGTGGTCCTTAGGACTCAGCAGAAGCAGTCCTGAGAGATGAGCCGCTTAAAGATAGGCTCAGGCACACACCCCAGCTCCCACTCCGCACCAGCACTGGGCCAGGCATGCAGTGTGCATCGTGGGCGGAGGGCGACAGATGCCCCCTGGGCAGGAGTCAGGACCTGGCAAGTGAGGGAGGCGACATTTACCCTTAACCCCAGGAGGAGGGGGGAACAGAGGGCAGGTGGGCACTGGCCCTGGAACCCCACTCCCTGCTTCCTGGCTGTGGGACCCTGGACAAGTTGCTTCCAACTTTGGGACTCAGTTTCCTCTCCTGAGGAGGGGAGGAGGTTAGGAGATTCTCTGGTAGCGTTCTTCAGGGGTTCAAGGACGTGATGTGTACAAAGCCCCAAACGAGCCACAGCTGCTGCTGTTATTATTATTAATCAGTGAGGCACGAAGAGCAGGACAGGCATCCCAGCGGGAAGGAGCAGCGTTTGATTCAGAAACTGTGCATGTGTGCTGATCCAGGGATATGGGCGACTGGCAGCCTGCGGAGACTCCCCACCGCCCAGGAGCCGCTCAGGAGAGCCACGGCACAGGCATATGGAGGGAGATGGCACATTCGGGGGAACCGGTGAGGATGGAGAGTGAATAATAGAAGAAAAGTCTAGAAAGGTTGAAGGTCAGAAAGGACCCTGAATGCCCTCCCAAGGGCAGTAGGGAGCCATGGGAGAGACTTGAGCAGAGCCTGGCGGCAGGTGGAGAAGGGGTGGGTGGGGGCGGGGCTGGGACAGCAGCAGGTGGCTGCTGGGAGCCAGAAGGACCCTGAACTGCGCGTCCAGGCTTGAGAGGCTACTGGTAGCAGCCCCTCCATGTGACTTGCTCTTGGGGCAACACTACGCTTAAGCCAGGGCCCTGACCTCTCCTGTGAATCTCAGGTTTGTGCCCCGACTACCTCCTTTCAAATCCCTCTTCACCCCCAGCCCCTCCCTCAGTAAATCCTCTCTGTTCCACCGTCAAAATGTATCCTGAAACTGACCCTGTGCCCTGACCGCCCAGCTGCCACCTGGCCAAGTCCACTATCGTCTCCCGCCTGGGCCCTTGCAGTCACCTTCTCACCGGCCTCCCCCCTCTTCTGCCCTGGCCCCCTGCAGTCCATTCTCCACATACAGCCAGAAGGATCTTATTAAAACCAAACTCAGATCACGTCCTTCCCCCACGTGGAATCCTCCGTGGCTCCCAGCCCTCCCCCAGAGTGAATGCTGTGTGCTCACAAGGCCCCACATGATCTGGTCCCCAACATCCCCCAGACCTCCTCACCCCTCCCTCCCTCTCTCAGCTCCCAAGCTGGCCTGCTCACTGAGCTCCTAATGTTCTAATCATGCTCCTGCCCCAGGGCCTTTGCACATGTGGCTTCCTTGGCCTAGAATGTTTTTTTCCATTATCTGGTGGGCTCACTCCTTCACCCCTTTAGATTTTTGCTCAAATGTCACCTCCTGAATGAGGACTTCCTTGAACCCCTTATTTAAAATCAGCCCCAAGCCTTCTTACCCTAATTTGTTTTCCTCCACGGTATTTGCCACCACCTGACTTACTCTGTATTTTGTTTATTGTCTGTCTGTCTCCCGTTAGGAAGCCCCATGGCAGCAGGGGTTTCTGTGTGTGGCTCACTCCCACGCCCTGTGCCTAGCGCTCCATAAGCCTTCAACCAAAAGATGTGGCGGGAGTGACTGAATCTTCTTGTCCCGGCCTCTGCCCAGCTAACCAGTCCAACTCTCCTTCACTCACATCCAGCCACCCTGGCCTCCTGTCCTACACACTTCTACCTCAGGGCCTTTGCCTGTGCTGTTCCCTCTGCCAGGGATGCTTATCTCCCAGAGGCCAACACAACCATCTGGAGCTCCTCGGTGAGTCTCCCCGGTCACTCTGTCTGATAGGCCTTCCACATGCTGCCTCCCCATCACCTTCCTCACTGCACTCAGGGCTGCCGGGAGTTACGTTATTGATCGTGTCCCTCCCTCGTTGCTGTCTCCCGTCTACACCATAAGCTCCATGAGACCAGGGTCCTCCGGCAGCCTGCACTGCGCCCCTAGAGCCCAAGGACAGGCCCGAGTGTGGAGCTGCACCCAGGACACAAATAATAGGCAGGAGCTGGCTCCCTATGCGGCCTCTTACAGATAAGACGCAACCGCGTTCTTCAGGAAGGGGCCCGGAGGAGAAGCGAGTGAGGACAGAGAACACACATTTTAAGGGCAACAAACGGGGTCCTTACTTGAGGCCTCTCTTGAGGGCTTCAAAGATCTTCTTTACTTGCTGCGGCTTGGGGTCCGGGCAGACAGACCCCTTCCGCAGCGTGCCGTACATCTTGGAGGCTTTTGCAGGCATTCGAGACCTCACGGAGTTCCCGTGGATGGACTTCCTGTGAGAAGGGAGGAGGGTCAGAGCAGGGATCTTAGACAGAGCCCTCCCCGGAGGGCAGGCACTTTGGGATCAGAGGTCAAACCCCAGGCTGTCAGGAGGCCTGGCTGAGTCCCATCCCATCGCCACCAAGCTGTGTGGTCTCAGGAAAGACCCTCCGGGCCTCAGTTTCCTCATCTGCAAAATGAGGGCTTGCGTTTGAAGATAAAAAAAAGACAAAGAACCTGACCTGAGAAACTAACACAGTGAGAAATACATTCAGGCCACCCAAAGGCCAATGCTTTCTGCTCAGTGTGCTCTGTCTACACAGGCAAACAAGTCAGGTGGCCAGATCATAGCCGGGCACCTGTTGGCTTTGTCTGCCCAGGATCCAGGCCCTTGCCTTTGGAAATACCACCTCTGCTGTCCTCTGGGGCACCTCCCTAACTCTGCTCTTTATACTGGTTTTAACTCATATAGTGGTTTGGAGGGAGTTAGCCTAACAAATCACCACACACACACACACACACACACACACACACACACACACACAGCTGCACACACATACACAGGCATTTGGAGGCAAACACATGTCCCAGGGCTGGGTTAGTCAACAGACTCCACTCCCCTGGCTCAGGGAGAGACATGGGACACAAGTCTGGCCAGTAACCCTGCCTGGAGTTTGGTTCCAAAGTCACAGGCAAGAAAAGGTTTCTTTCTTCTGGCATTGCTATTCAGGGGGCACAGACACCTGGAACTGCCAGCCATGTCCTTTGCATCATGTAGGGAGAATGAAACCAATGCAGGGAGAAGCGGGTGGAGGTGGGCCAAATCCACACGACTATGAGTTCCTGGATCCAGCTATGCCTGAAGCGAGACCTGCCCATGGAATTTCAGTTACGTGAGCCAGTTGGTTCTCTTTTTGCTTAAGCCTATTGGAGTTGGGGGCGCGGACTGAATGATCCTAAGACCTGGTATCTCCCGGCAGTGACAGCTGTGTCTCTCAGCCCTTGAGGGATACACCAGCGTTTCAGGATTGACTGCAGTAGTACAGGGTGCGGGTACCCTTGTCACAGTACAGGGCTGGTTTCACGGGCGTCGGAGCCCCTTCTAGAGTCCTACGATCCTATGCCTTGTCCACTATGTGCAAGTCCAGAGCGGCTTCACACTCCCCACCAGGCGCGCTTCAGTCCATCCTCTAAAGGCTCAGCCTCTAAAGACACTGTTTTCCAGATGCCCCTACACCAGGTGCGGCTTCAGACTCCCTTCTCACGGAAGAAACAAGGGTGGAAACGACACTCAAACTAACATCTGGGTCAGTTTCTTAAAGGAGCAGCTAGCCTTTCTTTCCAACTTCCTCCCTCCCTGTCTTCCTCTCAGGGGCGCTAAGGAGCCAGCTTCAACCTGTGCTCTAAGGAGGGCTAAGGGGGGGGGGAAGAGAGTGGTGCGGGGATGGGGGAGGAGAACAGGGAGAGAGAGAGAAATGTTGGGGGAGGGGGAGGAGAAAGAGAGAGAGAAAGGTGGGGGGGGAGCATGCACGAAAGTGGGAGGTGGGGAGGGGTGCAAGGGAGAATAATCAGTCTTATTTAAGTCCCTGTATTTGGGGGAGTTTCTTTGTCAAAGGAACGTCACCTCTACCATAATGCCATTACCCGAGCCTAGTTACTTCTCTGTTACATGGGAAACAGGAGACCCTGAATCAGAGAGGGGAGCTGCAGCTCAGACATCTGGCACAACGGAGGCAGTCGGTGCTTGGCAAGTGTTTGCCACTGTTAGAATCATCACATCCTATCCGTGTCATTCCCTGCACCCACAGCCTGGAAAACAGTAGTGCTCAGTCAATCCTGAGCTGAACGGAACGAGGGAAATACAGCGTGACGTGGGGACTAGAGAGCAGAGACGTCCGGGAACCCAAGGCACTCAGCTGGACCTCAAAGGAAGAACAGGACGAGGGGTCAGCCCCAGGAGGGTGTTCTGAGTCGGGGGACAGAGTGAGCCAGGGAGGAGAGGAGCCATCCAGTCTGTGTGTGACGGTGGGAGCGCAGCAAGGAGCCAGGATTGATGGAAGCAGGGCAAGAAGATGCGGGTGAAGCTGGATATGGGGGTCCCCCCTGCCTGGGGGAACTTACGATGGGTAGACGGTCAGCTCCCCAGCCTCAAAGACCTCGAGGACGACAACGGGGGAGCATAATGATGGTGCACGGACAGAGGTGCGCTCTGAGTGTCCACGGCTTCCCGTGCCTGCTAAGGGCTTTATATAAATACTGATTTTAACCCCGTTGCAAGCTAGGGAAACAGGCTCAGAGAAGTCACTTGCCCCGGACCATGTAGGTGGCAGAGCTGGGACCCAAACCCACACCTGGGCAGATTCCCAGCCCGGGAGGTGAAGTACCCGTCTGGGAGCAGGTCCTCAGGGTCACCTGGAGGACCTAGGCTTAGGTCACTGAGCCCTCCTCCGACCACAGTTTTGGGGTCACCGGGTCTGGCCTGAGAATCTGCATTGCTAACACGTTCCTAGGTGCTGCCAATGCTGCTGGTCCAAGGACCACTGTCTGAGGGGATTCACTATCGGCTCCACTCGGGGGACACCCTCCTGCTGGAAACCCAGGTATGCCTCTCTCCCTGGGAGCCCTGTAGAGTTTCCTGCACTTTTGAGACCTCAGATCAAGGGTCCCGGACTCATGCATTCATTCAAACACTCACAGAGCAGGGCTTTCCTTGAGTCAGGCACTGTGATGGGAGCCAAGAGGCCCGGGTCCCACCCTCGAAGGCTCTCGGTCCACAGGAAGAGAGGAGGATTGTGGTCTGGAGAGCCAGGCAGGGGGCAAGCGGCACACAGCTCCAGCTCCCTCGGCAGGTCTGAGAGGAGCTCGCAGGCACCCCAGGAGGCTCAGCAGGCAGCCAGGCTATAGATCCAGCCCAGCCAGACACTGCACGGTCCACACACACGTGCGCACACGTGCACACGCACACGCGTGCACACACATACACCTGCTGCTGACTCCAGAGAGAGGAGCCGTCCCGGCCTCCCCTCTGGCTGCGCTCCCCCCACCCGCGGTTGTGCACATCACAAACCAGCAGCTGGAAATAGAGATGCCAGGCCCTGCCTGAGCGCACTGACAACAGGGTCCCGGAGGATATTGCCGCAAAGACGGATCCGGGAGGATCGGGGGCCTCGCCAACCTGGGGAGCCTATACTGTCTCGTGAGACACAAGCTCCTGGTCAGCCGCCCATGTTCCAGTCCCAACCCGAGGTCACCATTACCTAACATACTGGGGCCTCAGTTTCCCGATGTGTAAAAGGGGGTAAGAAGAGTGTGTACCCCATGGTACAGTCACGAGACAGTCCTTCATTCAACAGATATTCCCTGAGCACTGACTGCACACCAAACACCACTGTAGGGGCTGGAGGTAAAACAGTGACCAAAACAGACAAAACCCATGTCTGTGAGCTGCCAGGCCAGCTGGGCGGGGGACCATGGGACAGCCAGCGCAGGCTCTGGAGCTAGATGCCACGGTCTCTATGGTAACCCCACTTACAAGCTGTGTGACCTTGGCCAAATTATTGAACCTCTCTGTGCCTCAGTTTTCTCGTCTGTAAAATGGGCACCAGACAAAGGGTGGCTACGTGAGAATCGCGTGAGTTAAGAAATGGAAAGGGCTTTGAGCGGTGCCCGGCAAAGGGTAAGCACTGTGTAAGTGTCCGAGTTAAGTAAGATAATGAACACCAGATGGTCCTTAGTGCTGAGGGCAAAAATAAAAGCAGGATGAAAAAATGACATGGGGGTGAACAGGGAAGGCCCCCCCAGTCAGCCCTGGGCACCAAGCCTGGTACACCCCCACTGCCCATCCCTTACCTGCTTTTGCTGTTATTCATACGTTATATGTCAAGGTACACTTTGGGAGGCCGCGAAGGGACTGTGCTCTCTCCTCCCTCACCCTGCCTGAGGCCACATCACCCACCTCTCGGAACAGGCCCTGCACAAAGCGGACATCTCCGGGCAGGCAGAGACGGCCGGTCTGCTGCCTTCAGGGAGGAGGGTTCCAGACAGGCGAGGGGCCCTGGCCGGCGGGCGGGCGGGAGGCAGACAGGCAGGCGGGGTTGGCAAGGAGCCCTGCTCACCTGCCAGCTCCCAGGGGTCCACAGTCCCCAGGAGGTAGGTGCCCTTGGCCGGGCCCCGCTTCCATCTACCTGGCTCCCGGGGAGGCTCTGAGTTCAGGGCTCTTGTCTGAGGTTCCGCAGGGCGGGCGCGGTGGCTGCTCTGAGTGCTGGACGCCTGTGCCTCCTTCGGGTGGCGAAATCAGGCTGCGTGTCTGGCCTGGTGACCCAGCTGCCGGGGGAGGGAGCAGCCTCTGGGGGCGGATGCTTTACCAGCTCGGGGAGGACTCAGTCCATATGAAACAGCCTCTGGCATCCCAGACAAGCTTCCAGACAGGCACGTGCCACCCAGTGGCCGCCGCCCTCACGTGAGGCCACCGGGACTGTCCCTCTGCCTGGGGTCGTCGACACGCACTTCGGTGCACAGCTGCTGCAGGTGTGGGAACTGGAGGCAGGCGGGACTGGGAGCGGCCACGGGGCAATTATAGGACCAACCGCACACGTCTCAGACCAGGACCCAGGGCGCTGGCGGTGTAAGCTAACCTCTTCTCCCGCGTCTGGTGGCACTGGGTGGGTAGAGGGGGTGAGTAACATGCACAGGGCACACACAACAGTCAAGCCTCACGAGGGCTAGCCTGTCCTTACACAAGCCTCTGAGGTGTCGCCCTCTCTACAGTCAAGGAAACAGGGGTTCAGTGACTGCCTCTGGCCGCAGAGTCTGCACCCCTCACCGCTCCTCTTTCTCCAGCCTCCTTGCCTCGAAAATCAAAGGCTATAGCTCAGTTTTCACCCCCACATGCCCCAGCCATCCCAACAGCGGGATGCCCAAGGTGGCCAGGACAGTGGCTCCTAGCTCAGAGGGGTGCCCTCCTGACGGCCTGGGGGAGAGCTGACCTGGCTGGGGAGTGGCAGGAGGGGGTTAAGAGCAGCCATGCCTGTGAATTGGGGCAGAATGGGACAGCATCAGGGCCTGGCCCCCTTCTTCCTCTCCCCACCTTATTACATATGGCCTTATGTTATAATATATAATATACGTAGTAGATACGGCCTTGTAATAGCCATCATTCACACCTTAGTATAAAATTTCCCCACCAGATAGATCACTTCCTCAAGTGAATTCTTTGGTTATGGAATAAAAAGCCATGGCCAGAGTCAAAGGGGTTTCAGGTGCCAGGACAGGGGCGAGGGTTGGGGACAAAAAAGGCATCCACGAGCCTCGATCTCCTGCTCTCCTATCTGAGGTTATTTTTGCCTGCCTGCCTCGGCAATGTGGCTGTGCTGCAGCCTGGTTGGATTACCTGAGAAATAAGGCCAGAAGGTGAGGTCTGAAACCCAATCTAGGCCATCCAGGCGCAGAGCCAAGGGTCCAGACTCCTGGGAGTTGGACAGAGACAGGAAGTTAAAAACTTCCCTGTGCTGCTTCCCTGTCCTCATGGGCAGCTTTTTCCTCACCCATGGGCAAGGGGGCCGAAGAGACTGAGGCCAGATGGTGGTCACTCAGGGACCTCAGAACCCACCCAGGCTGGGAGTTTTCTGGAATTCCCTGAGTGGGGGATCCTCCAGGAGAAGGAGCCCCCAGGAGAGGTCTGGCCATCAGGGTCACCTTTCTCGAACCAGGACGCAGGCCTTGCAGGACGTGATCTTGTCCTTGCTGATGGCCAATGAGCCTTCATGGGACAGGGTCAGATCCCCTCTGTCCTCTTCCCACTCAGAGTGCTGACCCCAGAAATCCCAGAGTGGGGCAGCAAGAGATCAGGGACCCACCTTGGGACATTATCTGGGCAGAGCTCCTGACTGGGGCCTGCTGGAACATTCCCATGGATGAAAGGAAATCCAGAGGCCCCCAAAGGCCTGGCAGGGGGAGAGCTGCAGGCAGGACCAGGCAAGAATTCCTAAGACCCAGTGCAAAAGAAAAGCGGGGCCCCTTTTTCAAAACGTATTAAGGATTTCAAGGAGGCAAGAACAGAGCGTTTCATCTGAGTTCGGGGCCCTGGTGAGCACACACGTGGCACACTCATGCAGCCGGCCTGGGCCGCAGTGTCTGTGGAACCCCACCACCACTGCCCACCACTGCCAGACCACACGAACAAAGTCCCCAGGGTGCCTCTGTGTGAATTAGAGAAAGGTCCCCGCCAGGTGGACCAGCTGCACGCCAGGGCCCAGAGCTTGGGAGGGTTGCATGGCTGGATGTCCTCTTGCCTGGGTGACCCGCACAAGTGTCCTTAGCAGCCCTGATTACAGACCCCATGGGGTGGGGGGCCCTGAAGAAGCCCAGCAGAGGCAGCTGGGGAGTGGTTCCATCAAGGAACATCATCATTCCCTGGCCAGTTTACTTAGCCCCTCCCAGCAGCACTTATGGAGTGCCTACTGTATGCCTTCCTCACAATGGTATCCACATTTTCTCCTCTTGGAGGCTGGGAGTGGGGGGGAACTGGGCACTCACTCCCTCTGGGAATTTCCGTTTCCGGTGCTTCAGCCCCTTCAGAGGCTCCCCTTGCACTGAAGATGTCCTCACCGTCTCCCGCAAAGCCCTGCAGTTCCCTCTCTCACTTCTATCCCTCAAGACAGCCACACACCCCCTTTCTGCACTGCAAAGCTCATCCCCACCTCAGGACCTTTGCACTGGCTGCCTTCTCCACCTGGAAGACTTCCCCAGCACTGCCCGCTTTCTGCACGAAATAGGCAACTTTTCTCTCTGGCCTTAAATGTGCCGCTTCCCCACTGAGGTACTCCTCTGAGACCCCTGCTGCCCTCGCACAGCCCCGTTTTAATTCTCTCACAGCACTTGCCACCGGCTGAATCCATCTTGATTACAGTTGGCTTCTTGTTCGCTGCCCTGACAGGAGGCAGGGCCTGGGTCTGTCCCCAGAGCCTGGGACTGGGCCTGGGCCAAGTAGGTGCTCCTTAAATATTTGTGGAATGAATTAGGGATTCCTAAGGGTGTGTCCAACTGGGACACTCCAGAATTGCAGCCCTGAGATGCCACTCCTCCCAGGCACATGCTGGAACTAAGCAGCCAAGAGACAAGAGGGCAAGCCGGGAGGGACTGACCTCAGGGACCAGGCATCATTGGAGGTCAAGCGTGCAGCTGTGGGACCCCAGGGAGGAGCCGTAGGACGGCCTGGTCTGGGGCTCAGGTGGTCCACCCCAGGATATGGCAGTGAAACCAAGGCCCAAAGGAGATTAAGCAGCAACTGGCCAGGTAAACAGGGGCGGGAAGAGAGGCCCAGGTGGAGGGCACTGCCTGCACTAAGGCCTGGAGGGGAGAGAGGTCCATACGGCAAAAGCAGAGGATGAGAAAGGAGGCTGGCCTGGGGCGCCTGGGTGGCAGAGGGTTAAGTGTCTGCCTTTGGCTCAGGTCGTGATCCCGGGGTCCTGGGATCGAGCCCCACATTGGGCTCTCTGCTCAGCAGGGAGCCTGCTTCTCCCCCTCTCTCTGCCTGCTGCTCCCCCTGCTTGTGCTCTGTCAAATGAAAAAAAAAAAAAAAAAAGGCTAGCCAGCCAGATCACAGGGAGCTATTTGTTAGGCCGTGTGAGGGGACTGGATTGTATTCCAGGTGAATGGGAACCTGTGCGGACTTCAGGCAGGAGAGGGCTATGGTGAGATCTGGTTGTTGACTGACTCACTGACCAACCAGGCTTGGAGCCCTGCTTGGCTGGGATTCCTGCCTGTCTACCACATTGGCTCCGACAGGCAGGTGTGTGGGCCCCTCAGAATGCCTGAAGGACTGCCCCACCCCCTAAGCCTACTAGCAGGACCAGGCGGTGGCCCCCAGGAGTGGAGACGACCCTCCCTCCTGGGGGTTACCTGCAGCTGGAGGAAACACATGGAGCAGCCATGAACTCGTGTCTAGAGGGTCTGCACTGACCCCAGGCCCAGCTCTGCAGAGGCTGCTGCACCTCCCTTGACGGATTTCCCACAAGCACCTGCCGAGCGCCAGCCTGTGCTGGCTGCTTGCTATGTGTCACCTCATTGTATTCTCCTGACAGCTCTGTGGGGGAGGGACACTCATGATCCCCATTTCACAGATGAGGAAACCGAGACTCGGAGGTGAAGTCACTGGCCCCAGGTCACAGAGCTGGGATAGGTGGCCCCACGTCCCACTCTGTCAAACAGGAAGAACATTCCATCCTAACCCCACCCCAGGAGGCTAAGTTCCAGGGCTGAACCTGCCTTGCTGTGTGACCTTGGGGAGCAGCTCCACTTCTCTGAGGGTCTGATAAGCTCAGGCCGATCGGACTTGCAGGACCAACTGAGATGATACCCGTTCGGGTCTCAAGGAAATTACAGGTTTCTCCCCGCACCCAGTGTCGCACGCGTACGCACGCACGCACGCACACGCTTGTACGCCTGCCCACGCACGCATGCGCACACACTGTGCTGGGCTGCAGACTTCGCTTGAGGGCGAGCTTCCGGGTCCCAGGCGGCAGAAGACGCACCAGCCCCGCACCGTCCGCCGGGGCAGAACTTACGTGAGCCTCCGGCTCTGCGCGCTGCTGAAGCCGGCGAAGGAGGCGCTCCGGCCCACGACCCCCACGGCCCCCGCGTCCCCGGAGGACAGGAACCGCAGCCTCACCGACATGGCCGTCACCTATGCGGGGAGAGGACAGGAGAGTCAGCCTGGTGAGTGCTGACCGCGGCCGGCTCCCCTCCACCAGGGCCCCCAAGGTCCTGTCTCCAGCCGACAGGTGAGAGAAGTGAGGCTCAGTGAGGTTAGGGAACCTGCCTGGGGCTAGTGGCAGGAGCGAGATTCGAACCGAGGTCTCTGTACTGTGCGCTCTGGTTCTTAATGCCTGAGCAATACTGAGCTCTCCAGCAGGGGGGAGTCTGCTCCTCCTGAAACCAGACCTGCTGACCTCCTCTCAGTTAACTCTCCTCTCTGCCCGGAACCCTCACCCCCCTCCATAAACCCTCCCTGAGCACTGTGTGCCAGACAGGGTGCTGGATACATGCACTGAGCAAGACAGGCAAAGCCCTTGCTCTCCGGGGCTCCCAGTCTGGCAGGGAGGCTGATGAGCTACCAGTTACAGTAGGAAGTCTCTAGCAAAGTGACAGGGAGCCCAGGTGGTACCTGACCTTGCTTTGGAGGAGGCGACCAAGTACTGAGAAGGAAAGGCTGAGGAGGGGAGACGAAGGAGAGGGGAAGGAAGAGTATCTGAGGCAGAGGTAACAGCATGGGCAAAGGCCTGGGGGTGCAGAGGACATGGTGTCATCCAGAAACAGAAAGCAGTGTAGTGGGTTGGAGTGTGACTCCAGGTGAAGCTGGAGAAGCCAGCAGAGTGCAGGTCTTGGGGGGGGCCTTGGTAACCCCAGGGAGGGGTTTGGTCTTGCAATTAGGCCGGGGTGACTGGGAGCCTCGAGAGGGTTTGAGCAGGAGTTGATAAAGCCCAACTCCACGGAGGCCAGCCTGCTGGCATCCCAGGCCTCCAGAATCCCCGACTCCATTGCCCTGTCCCCGACCCAGGCTGCAGTGAGGCCAGCCTAGAACCCTGGCTGTCTTTTCTTTTTTCCGAACCACCTCTGTATTGGAAAAATGCCATCACATCCCTTGGGAATACTGCCCAGTGTCTTCCAGCAGCAATGAGCGGAAGGTTCTCCGTATCTAACCTAAATCTCTGCAGCTAGAGTTTCATACCCTGTTCCTCAGCCAGGGTGAAGTCAGTCCCAGGATTCCAGGGACCCTGCCACCCAAGCCACACCTATAAACGGCACCACCTCCCTCCTATCCCTGCGTCCCCTCGTCCCCTCTCCCGCCAGCTGAGTCCAGTGTCCACGCCTTGGCTCATACTGGGGCCTCTCCCCCTGGAATAACGTTCTCTTTTGAGCCACATCTGTCCAGTGTCCCGTCCCGCATTTTGCATGTGGTCAGCCCCCAGGCAGCCCCCACAAGCCTTCTCCTCCCCCCATACGTCCCCCACCCACCCCACATGTGCTGTACCTAGGCGAGCACTGGAAACAAACCAACAAACAAAAACCAGACCCGGGCTCAAATCCAGCTGTGCCATTCACTGGCTCTGGGCCTCAGTGGTCACAGCTGCAAAATGGAAAGTCAGAGAAGGACCCAGGAGACAAGGCAAAGGGGACGCTCAGGAAGAGTTGGTTGTCTCAGTGCAGTTGGCTGACTGAGGCTGCAGTCCCAGAGGTGACGACAGAGGCAAAGGAGCCTGACGGGGTGGGGGAGCTGGTGAGTGTTTGCTGAGCACCCACTGTGCGGCAAGCCCCCGCACCAGAGACCCTCACATGCTGTATGTGGGCCTATGAACACCAGCCCTGGTGGGAGCCATTATCTAATGAGTGCTCGTTATGAAGCCGACCCGGCACGAAATGCCTTACGGAAATTATCTTATTAAATCTCCACAAGCCCTGAGGCATAGAAGCTATTGCTGACCTACACGGACAGATGAGAAACTGAGGCCCAAAGAGGGGACGAGACTGGCCCAGGAAGCCAGCGTGGAAGCGGCGGAGACACGTTTGAAGCTGAATGTGATGGCTTGCAGACACCAGCGCTCCTTCCTGTGGGTGGTCAGGCGTCACCTCTCTGAGAGATGCCCCAGCCCCACAAGGAGGTCCCACTGTCCCCACCTGGTCTGGGCTGCTGCCAGCCTGGACCAGCTCTCAGGAAGCCATTATTACATTCTCTGGAATTTTGGTAGGAATATTTGCACCCTGGATGTTGGCAGGTGCTACAGATTTGGTTTTTGGGTGCCCCCCCCCCGCAGGTTATTAAACATTTATCAGAACACCATTGCCCCACCACTATCAGTGTGAGCTCAGGGTGGCACTAGGAACCTTCTCAAACTCTTGAGAGCCCCCAGCCAAGCTGAGCAAGGGAACGAGGGGGAAGCAGGGAGGGAAATCACCAAGGTCACTGGCTGGCTGGGGGGGGGGGGGGGGCTGGAACACCCTTCCCCAACCCTCCCTGTCCACTAGTTACAGTGGACTGTGAATGGTGACTTCTCTGTCTCCCCCAGGGAGATCGACTTGCAGGTGGGACTGGAGTGTTCCCTGGTGCCTGGAAGATTCACAGCACATCCTTATGGGCCCAGAGAACAAGGCCTAACAGGCTGGGGCTGCTGTCCCCACTGCACCAGGCTGTGCAGCCCCCTGATGCCGGATAAACGGAAGAATAAGGATAAGAATTTCCACTAAGTGCTAGACTTCAAGGCAGGGACTGACAAACATTTTTTGTAAAGGACCAGATACTAAAGTTTTTGGCTTTGCAGGCCATATTCTCTTTGTCACAAGTCTTCAGCTTTCTTGTTCTGGCGCAAAAGCAAAAGCAGCCACAGACATTATTTAAACGACGAGCATGGCTGTGTTCTCGTGAAACAGTGCTTAGAAAAGCTGCAGCTCTTACTGAATGACCCTTGGGTGGCCAGCACTACCTCTGACCCCTGGCAGCCAGCACTCTGCCTGCTACCTGCTCCAAGGACGTCAGATCTCATTTAATTCTCCCAAGATTATATGAAGTAAGTACTCTTCATATCCCCATTTTACAGATAAAGAAATCGAGGCTCAGAGAGGCGAGGAAAGGACTCATCCAAGGTCGCACAGGTAGGAGATGCCAGCACTGGGATTTGGACCTGGGCACAACAGGCCTTAAAAGCCTGGCCGCTTCATGCTAGGCCGCACCTGCCCCCAGGGGCCGGGCTGAGGACATGCTCCCGCCCCTGAGCTAGACCCAGGCTGAAGGGGAGAGAAGGAGGCCCCAGAATGGAAGCAGGTCATGAAAGGGACCTGCCAAGCTAGAAACGTAGCCAGCAGTGAGCTGGGGATGGCCGAGAAAAATCGAGCCCCACCCCCTGCAGGCTTCAGGGTGTGGGAGCCCAAGTCCCTGTGGGCCTCTTGGGACCAGCTTCAGCTCCCAGTCAGCTCTGCTGCTCCAAAAGTGAGGCCAGCAGCCCTCCTCCGAGGCCCTGATGGAGCTAATCCTGGTGGTTGACCAGTTGACCGCTGCAGTTGCCCAGCTGGGTTTCTTGTGGCAAAAGCATCTCCTTTCTTGTGGACTGGGGTTGGGATGGCCAGGCTGAGACCCCTGGAATCTTGGGAGCCTTCAGTGTGTAGCTCCTGACAAGCCCCCGTGAATGTTGGTCACTTCTGACCAAGGCTCATATTCCTGTTGCTGAATCATTGACACAACAGGGGCAACGACCCCGCAAAACAGAGACCGGGCACTTTGGAGATCCCACTCCTCTCCCTCCCCCGCTGTGGCTGGCATTTACCCTGTTGCTGCTGGATTGTGGGGAGGTCTGGGAAGTCCCCGGGGAGGGGCACTCGGAGGCTCAGTGCAGCTCCGGACAACCGGCAGTCTGCAGAGCATGAGAGACAAGCCAGAGACCTCACTGGGCCCCCGGGTAGAGGAGAGAGGCACAGAAGTCATGCAGGTCCCAAACCTTTGATGGCAGACAGGACTACGTCCTCCTCGCACGTCCCTCGCTGCCTCTCTCTGGCCTGGCACCGTGGGCAGCGCTCACATAGACAGATGGCTCGGACACAGCTGGTGAGTACAGCAGGGACAGGACAACTGGAGGGGCTTCTCACCCAGCCCGCGGCTCCCCAGACACCGGGGCTGTCGTCCTGGGCCTCCGCCCCCAAGGTGCGGCTGGAGGGAGCCCGAGCCCACTCCGCTAAATCTGTCTAGCTCACTGCTAGCCAGAGCCGCCCGCCGGCCCAGGGAACCTACAATTTCACCTCATTTGGAGGTGATGCTTCTAAATTTAACAGCGTGGGCTCTCAGGGCTGGGTGGCTTTTATGCCTGAGTCCCTCACTTAGGGCTCTTTTATATCCGCTCAAATGCCAGGCAGGGCTTAGTTTGCTTATAGGAGTTTCCAAAATAGACCCTTTGGTTTAGCTCGAAAGGAAATGGTAAAATAGCCCAGGATGAGGAATGTTGAATTTATACCTAAGAGGGATGGGCGACTGGAGGAGGCCGTTCTGGGAATCAGACTGTCTGCGCCCAATGGGGGCCAACTCCCTCATTTCACCGGTGCGCACGCCAGGAGTGGTCACCTGACTGGCCCGGATGGCCCAGAGGTGAATGGAAGGGCCAGAAGAATCCACGCTCCTCCCCCTGCCAGCACAGTCCCGGCTCCACGGCTGCAGCCACCTCTAGGCAGTGGCCTCTCCCTTCTGGCATACTCTTCCTGCAGGGCTCCCATGATGCTCTCTCCCAGCCTTTAGGTCCCAGCAAAAGGGTCACCTCCTCAGAGAGGCCCTCCCTGACCCCCCTGACAGCCTCCCTCCTCACCCCGTTTCAAATCCTTCGGACACCTCATCACCACCCCAAATTGTCTTGTCAGTCTGCTTGGTAGTTGTGTGGCCTTTCCACGAGTCCCAGCTCCATGGGGCAGGAACTTTTTGGTCTTGCTCACAGTTGTATGTCCAGGATCTCAGCAACTAGGGGGCCCCCCAAAAGTACTGGTTCGTAAGTGACGGCTTGAATAAATGAACAATTGAAGGACATCTCTTCAGAACTGTGCCTACGATTCCTTCACTTGATTTGTTCCTTCAACATACATGTATTGAGTGCCTACTGAATGCAGGCACTGGGCATATGGCTGTGAACTAGTCTAGCAGGAGACAGGATTTAGGACATGAGGTAATGAGGCTGGACCGGGATGGGAAACGAGAGGCCTGGGGAGCTGACAAGGACCCCTAACCCAGCCAAAGGGGAGTGACTGGGGAGACCCTTTGGGGGAAGCAATATGTTGAAATCTAAAGGAGGAGGAGGAATTGGCAGAGAGAGAGGATGGGCTGGAAGAGTGTGTCATGTGTCAGGAACAGCATGTGCAAAGGCTCAGAGGCAAGAGATAGGGTCAATTAGATGAACTTAGTTCAGTGTGTGTGGCTAGAGCATCGGCTACAAAAGAGCATCCCTGAGGGGCTAGTGGGGACCAGATCTTTGTGGGGGTGGGGGTTTAAGCTGCATCCCGAGAGAAGTAGGCAGGACAGGCCTCCAGCACCCTCTGGCTCTGGTAGTGGCGCCCTTTGAGTTCATTCACTTACTCAGTATGCCCACTGCTCACCTGGCCAGACAATGCTGTGTCTCAATAGACGATGAATGAGCGCTTACTGCATGCCAGGCCCTCGAACGTGGCACCTCCAACCAGGGGCCGGGAGCCGTCACACTGGGGGGGGGGGCTCTGCCCTTTGGCCTAAGGTCTGTGTCTCCTGGGCCAGCACAGACCACCATTTATGGGGAAGCTCAGATACCCCGTATGGCCTACACCAGCTTGAGCTGGGTTTTTGCCCTCCGCAATCAATCCCTGACCCACCCACCGCTTGCTTCCCCCACAAACAAGACCCAGATGTTTGATAGTCCGCTGAAAGGGAAAATCCCATAGCCACCCACAGGGGACAGAGGCCATGTTAGCTCTGACACCTACCAACTTGGGCTCCCCTTCTCTCTGTTGAGACCAGTGGGCCCAACTCCTACCGGATGCTTTCAGATGCTCCCTCCCCGCTGCTCACCTCTCCTGAGCCAGGAAAGCATGCCCAGGGGGTCTGCGTGTGATCTTGAATAAGTCCCCTCCCCTCTGAGCCTCTGTCTCCCGTCTATAAAGTGGGAAGACTGGTCTAGAATTCAGGGTCCCCCAAGCACAGGCCACTCTGGGCCAAGTGAGGAATGCATAGTAGACACTGTGACCCACTTGCCTTTGTCCCCTTTCTGTCCTGGCTTCCCAGCCACCTGACACTTGTCACCCCCCTTGTTCAGCTGAACACAGAGCTGGCCCCAGGCACAGGGTGATGGGCAGGCAGAGGGAGGAGCTCAAATTTATTCAGGTGTCTTGTTGAATTTCTTGTAAGGTAACCTCCTATTTGGAGCAAACTGTCTTCTGTATGATAGAAAGTGTTTTTTAAAATAATAGCATATTTAAATGAAGAGTAATGGATTTGAAGGACACTTGGTTTGAGTAGAGCAGGTAGGAACCCAGCTTCTTGGCAGCCCACATTTCTGGGTCCCACCATGGAATTGGGACCAGGAGCTGGGGGGGGGGGGGCGGGTCGGAAGCCCCGGTGTGTCTCTGCAGATGGCCTGACGGAGAGCCAGAGGAGCGGACAGCCCTGGTTTCAAGTGAAAGAGAAGCACAAGAAGCTCCTTGGGGATCCCTAACTGCCCCCCCAGAGTTCATTGTCCCAGGGCTGCAAGGCAAATGGAAGCTTTCTGATGGTCCAAGACCAGGCATGGGAGTCAGGCTCCGGGATCCAAGAGGGTCCCTTCTCTCAGTTTATCACACAGCCTACAGCGCCCTGTGACCTTCCTGCCCAGGGCATTCCTGCGAGTTGTCCGTGACCAGCTCCAGCTCTGGCCCAGAGGCTCAAAGGGACTAGTCACATGGGTGGACAGGTGGGCCAACTCCTCAGGCTTCACAGTGCACCTGTGACTGTTTCACAGATGAAAACCCCAGGTGCAGCCACAAATGGCCAAGGGCGAGGGAGAGATTCAGTAGCCCAAATGGCTCAGCCACACGGAGGAAATTTCCGTGGCCATAATAAGAGTTGGGAATATGATTTTGAGGAATAATGATGTGGGAAAATATAAGATGTTCAAAGTACGATGTTGAGTGAAAAGACCAAGAGGTAAACTATATACGACATGGTCTCAGATTTATTTTTGAGACGACACCTTACCAATTGTTCTGCAGTGGACATGCATTCCCTCATGATTGGAAAAAAAATCTTAATTTGAAGAAAACAAAAAACATTGTCACCATGTCCTTGGTTGCATAGTAATTAAGCTGCAGGGCTGACTCTGCGTACCCTCTGACCTAGAGAATGCTGCTTTTCAGGGTGAACCTGGGGTCAAAGGAGAAACTTCTCTCTTAAAAAAAAGAAGAAAGAGAGAAAGAAAGAAAAACAAACTTTTTTTTTTTAAGGCCCACAAATATTATCTACACTCCCAGCTAACTCCACTGGGCTTTTGTAAGATGAAGATGACTCACGAATTTCTGTGAAATATCCAGAGGGTGTTTGGATTTAAATGGGCCCCTCACTGATCTGATCACCAAGAAGGAAAGGCTCTCATCACATGCTCCCCCCACCCAGTGTGCCCGGGGCACCTGGAAGAGATAGGAACTGTTGGGGAAGGAGCCTCCTGGGGCCACCATGGGGGTGGGAATGTGTGTGCCACCAGGGGCACATGGCTGGGAAAGATAGGACCTGGCTGCAAGATAACAGAGATGGGGGGACAAAAGCCGATCCTTTGGGAAGCACGAGAGGGGCAGCTGAATCCCCTCGCAAATGCTTCCTCCACGCTGGTGTGTGGCTGTAGGGCCAGCTATAGAAACAGGCTGGCTGAGGGGCGCCTGGGTGGCTCAGTTAGCTAAGCGCCTGCCTTCGGCTCAGGTCATAATCCCAGGGATGGAGCCCCCAGATCGGGCTTCTTGCTCAGTGGGGAGCCTGCTTCTCCCTCTCCATTTGCCCATCCCCCTGCTTGTGCACAAGCTCTCTCTCTCTCAAATAAATAAAATCTAAGGGAGGGAGGGAGGGAGGGAGGGAGGGAGGGAGGAAGGAAGGAAGGAAGGAAGGAAGGAAGGAAGGAAGGAAGGAAGGAAGGGAGGAAGGAAACAGGTTGGCAGAGAGAGCTTGAGATGGAGGGAGGGGGTAGACAGACCCCTCCTGGCGCTGACCTCATTGGCAGGTCAGGGTGAGGTCAAGTGACTGTTCCTGGCCAAGCACCTCTGTTTGATGTTAAAAACTGAAAGCAGTAATATTGCTGATGAGAACCAACACTTTGAGAACATTTACTGTGCGCCCAGGCCCTATTGTAAGAATTAACTCATTTCATTCCTGGTACCCAGAAAGTGTGGCCTCAGCTGAGCTCTGGGCCTGCTGAGCGGCACCCCCTTACTGTATCCTGGACACTGGGCTGAAAGCTGGACACCCAGCATCTCCCCGCGGCTCTGAGGCAGGCGCTGTTACCACCCCCATTTTACAGACTGGGAAACTGAGGCTTGTAGAGCTGAAGTGGCCGGAACTCGCAGGGGCAGCACCCTAGCATCAGTGATTCACCTTGAAACACGTGTGTGGGCGCTCTGCCTCAGGGGCGTGTGCACGTCCTCCACATCCCAGCCATGACCAAGCAACAGGCGCGCGACCCTAAGCAGAAGCCCTCACTCCAGGGGCGCCTGGGTGGCACAGCAGTTAAGCGTCTGCCTTCGGCTCAGGGCATGATCCTGGCGTTATGGGATCGAGCCCCACATCGGGCTCTTCCGCTATGAGCCTGCTTCTTCCTCTCCCACTCCCCCTGCTTGTGCTCCCTCTCTCGCTGGCTGTCTCTATCTCTGTCGAATAAATAAATAAAATCTTTAAAAAAAAAAAAAAAAAAAGAAGCCCTCACTCCAGACTGGGAGGGTGTCAGCCTCAGCCCCACGGACACTTCGACACTTCAGGCCAGATCATTCTTTGCCGCGGGGTTCGTCCTGTGTATTCATCACCGCTGGATACCAGGACCCCAGCCCCCTCCAGTGTGATAACCGAGAGTGTCTGCAGACGCTGCCACTCGTCCTCTGGAGGCAGAATCCGTCCAAAGGGAACCTCGGGGTTAAAGGGAGCACTTCCCTCTGTGCGCAGGGATTCGTGAACTAGCACCGTGGGCTTTCGGGATCACTTCCATGGCTGCAGGTAGTGGTGGTGAAGGGACTATATTCCGTTGGCTACAAATATTTGAGGCTTTTCACCCTCACCTGAATAGGGTGTGGGAATCGGGGGGGCCCAGCAGCCCAGCAGCTTCAGAAGGGTCCCTGGGGCCGCAGCCTCTGCCACCCCCACGCCCCCCATGCGTGCACCTGTACACTCACACTGGGATGTGGACAAGGGCCTGGGGCCTGAGAGCAAGGGCTCGAGCTTGGACAAGATCTTGGTGACGGAACTCCTTGGGGTATTTGCTGTAAAATCAGAGCTCTGCATGAGACCCGCCTTCTTTGTGACCTCCTCCTGGCCGTGAAGAGAGACCCAAAGGCAACCTACTTGTTTTATCCAAAAGACCCCAACCATTGATGAACACACACTGGTTTGGGTCCACTTTACACAGTCAGGATTCGGATTCAAACCCAAGGGCCACCTTGGCCAGCCACTCCGCACTGGATGAACTGCCCGAATGTTCCATAATCAGGGACACAGACCCTCCCCCTGCTCACCCACGCAGCCGGACATCAGAACAGCCTCTCCTAACCCGGCAGAGGGCTGAGCGAGAATGTCGTTCCCCACTGCTGTCTCAGGAAGAGCAGCTAGGTGCCCTTCCCTGGCCTGACATCACTGGGCACAGGGGGCTTGTGCGCGGGCCGGCGGAAATGGTTGGATTACTTTTAAAATCAGAAGTTAAGAAATGAACTTGTAGGTTAAATAGAATGTTTTGTTATATGATATTGTATATGTGTTACTATTTACATATTAATAGCATGTATTTTTTATGTAATTTTTCCATCCTTACACCAATTCAGTCGTAACATACACTATTTAATATTTCTTATGGAGGAAGCGTCCCGCGAAGGCCAAGGTGCTGGGGGCTCAAGAAAGTCATCACGGGCCCTGCCCTTTGCCCTCTGCTCACCCTCCCCTCCATGTGTCTGCTTCTGGAACAGTACCGCTACCTCTCACCCACAGACTCCCTCTCTGGCTGCTTGACATTTCGCAAGTCCACCTGGCCTCGGTCTGCCTGCTCCCTGCTCCCCGGCCGCCCTGCCTGGCCAGCCCAGCAGAGACAGGGGTACAGAGCCAGGTGGGGCCTTGCACTTGACCTGACTACGCTCTTCTGACCCTTACCAAACTGTTATGCCCTACGTTCCACTTTACCCTGTTCTGGCCCTTAGGATCTAGGAGTTCCAGCCCAGGCAGCCTGGCTTCCAAGTCAGCCTCTTATCCACAGGCCTTAACTGCCAGCTTTCTGGAATTGGCAGGGGCTTTGCTGACGTCATTGAGCCTTCGAGTCCCCCCACCCCCAGTCTCCCACTGAGCACTGTTTAGATTCTCCTCTTCTGGGAGGGCTGGATCCCTTCCTCCTCCCACCTCACTCCCGTGTTGTTCCCTGGGGTGTGGGCAAAGGGGCTTTTTCACCCTCCTTTCCCTGATTCCTCATGAGATCAAGAGTATTTCTATATGCTCGTTATCTTTAGAATCTCCTCTTCTGAGACTTGTCAGTTCATATTCTTTGGTCCCAGCTACCTAGCTTTTTCTCAGTGACTTCTAGTTTTCTCCCAGCCCCTCACTCACCTTTTAACTTGTTCTTAATGATGTGTGTGTGTGTATGTAATAAAAGCTTCAAGTATTTATGTGACCAGATCTGTCAACATTGTCCTTCTATGTTTTAAGAGTTTGGAACCTGCTTTTTGCATCTCTAAGATTAAGTTTCTACTCTGTAGACCACTGAAGTCTAGCTCCCTGGGGGAGAATTTCGTCTTCCCAGCCAGGCTGTAAAGTCCTCAAGAGCATCTCCCTCCTTCGTAGAGGGCCTTGGCCAAGAAATTTCACTGTCTGCTCTGCTTCTCAGAAACACGCTGAATCTGTCTCCTCCTTTGCATCCCCCTCCCTCAAGGCCAAGACCCCCTCACCTCTCTGGTCTTCCCTGGTCTCTCTGCCTCCACCTGGCCCTCTGCCCCCACCTGAAAACCAGAACAAGCTTTTAAAAATGTCCATCAGGTGTCTGACACCCTCCCCAGGCTTGCGGCTTCTGGACACACCTAGAACTAAAATCTCACCCCCAGAACTGCACCCGCAAAGCTCTGAGGAAGCACCCGCCGCAGAGAGGCCTCGGTCAGGGGTGCCTCAGGATGGAGCCCAGATAGGGGCGGGCAGGAGCTCCCTACCCACTGCCCAGAAAGGCCAGAGCACCTGTTGTGCCCCTTTCTCGCCCGAAAAAAGGAATCACAACTGGGTCTCGTTCTGGTGAAGGCAGGGGGCAGGGGAGGACTTGCAAAGTCTTCACACAATCCATTCCTATTTCCCCCCATTCTCGCCCAGCCTAGAAGGCAGGCAGGAAGGGGTGTCAGGCCCTCTCCCTGTTTACAGCTTAATGCTGCGGCTCAGAGAGGGCAAGTGGTTTTACCACAGTCACACAGCCGGGGGGGCCGGGGTGGATGGAGAGGTGGGCAGGAGGGAAATATTGGCATTCGAACACATTTTGAGTAGTGAGACGTGAAGAGATAGGCTGAACAGGGACCTCACTGGGGGACCCCAGGTGGGTGAGGGGCTAGGGCTGTAACTGGGGAGCCCAGTGGGTATTAACACTTCAAGCCCACCCCCCGAAGTTGCTCATGAGCCATTCCGTCCACACCCCGCAGTTGTCTAACTTGGCGCCTGCATCTGGATGAGGATCCCTGGCCCAATGGTGCGGAGTCAGCCTCCTGGAATGCCCGAGGTCCCCTGCCAGCCGACCCTGGGACTCCTGCACAGGCACGTGGGCTGGTCGAGGGGGACTGTTTGCTGATGGAGGCTGTTAACAGCACCGGAAATGGTTAGGGGTTCATCCAGAGATGAGCCATCTGGTCATCCCAAGATAAACAGTTTACAAGAGACAAACCAAGCCAGACCGCTGTTTCGGTTTTTCTTTCGACAGTGCGATGTGCTCCGGGGGCCAACTGCAGAGAAAGAGGCTGTCCCAGGCGCCCTGACCCCAGCTCCTGTGTCTCCCTGGGACAGAGGGGCAGGAAACGTCAGATTTTTTCGCAACTTTTCTTGCCCCACCCTCAGGACTGAGTGACTCCATGCCAGATGGCTAACCCACATTGTAAGGAGAGTGGATTTCCTCCCGAAGGCACAGCTTTATTTTCTAGAACTCAAAGTCTTGAATTTCCAGAATCTGCAGCCTGAAATCCATTTCCTATTGGAAGAAGACCCCTACTGGTCTCTCCAGGTATTGCAGCCCTGCTCTACCAGCCACTACAAACGTCCGCACAGAAGGAAGAGAGGGACTCCATTCGGGGTGTTCAGAGTGGAGCCAGTGGATTCGCAGGCATGCAGGGTATGTGTGTGGCTTAACAGCCTGAAATAAACAGTTTGTGCTGAAATTGTAATCCTGGAGTTTCCAAAAAGTGTTGCAAAACACTCCAGGCGGATTCTGGAGTTTGTGTTCTACCAGCTGTTTATCAATTAATTCCTTCTTTGCCAAACATTCTTACTTGGCCTACTGGGAGATGAGTTTGGTGGGAATGCATCTCCAATTTTGTAATGAAAATCACCAGGGAAAGAGGGCTCACTTTGCAGAGGCTGAGGTTACAGAAGATGTGGCCGCAGCAGGTGGTTTCCATACGTATGAGGCTAGTACGCAGTTCTGAGCTCATGTCATAAGGAAGGGAACCCCTGGGGACTAGGATGGGAGGATTCGGTGGTAATCTGTGAGCTACACATCCACAGATTCACGAGCAGAGTAAGGAGTGTAAGCCTTGAGGTCAAAACAACCCAAGTTCAAGTCCAGACTTTGCCTCTTCCTAGCTCTGTGACTTAAGTCACTTACCCTCTGAGCCTCAGTTTCTCCATCTGTAAAATAGGGATCATTGAAGTTACCTTCTGTGACTCGCTTTACAGTCGCAAGAATGTGCTTTTTTTGTTGTTGTTATTAAAAGGGAAAACCAAACTATAATGTATAGCTTTGGTCTACTGCTTTGAGTCCCAAGGTTAGAGACCTGAGGAAGTGTATCAGCTTTCTGGGGCTGCTGTAACAAATATACCATAAACCAGGTAGCTTAAAGCAACAGAAGTGTCTCGTCTCACGCTTCTGGAAGCTAGATGTCCAAAATCAAGGTGTCAGCAGGGCCATGTCCCCTCTAAAAGCTCAAGGAAAGGGTCTCTCTCCTAGTCTCTCCCAGCTTCTGGTGGTGGCTGTCTGTCCTCAGTGCCTCTTGGATGATAGTTGCCCCTCTCGCGCCTCTGCCTGTGGGGTCATGCGGCCTCGTCCCAGTGGTCTCTGTCTGCATAAGGTGTGGCCCTCTTGTTATAAGGACACCTTGGGACCGTCGCTGGACTAGGGCCAGCCCTAATGACCTTGTCTTAATTTGATGACAACTGCAAAGACCCTATTTCCAAATAAGGTCACATGCACAGGGACAAGGGGATAGGACTTCAACAGATCTTTCGGGGGACACAATTCAACCTACAACAGGTAGAAAACACTTTGTTTAATGCAGCAGTTTAAGGAGATTCTGCATGTGTCCAGGTGTGCTCCAAGCATTGGTGGGTGGGAGAGAAGACACTAGGTCAGTATAAGCAAGCACAGCAATGTGGCTTTGGGGGATGGGAGGGGACAACACATGAAATACTCCAGGCAATGAAATTTTACAATGGGGATTCTTAAATTTATTTCCAAGTGTGCTCCCCTTGGCTTCCCATTGCCCCTTCTCTCTTCCTGATGGCACCCCATTTTCCTTTTGAGGACCTAGTTTTTGCTCATCTGCTGTAGGTCCACTGGGCCTGGCCCAGGAGCCCCACGGTCCCCTCACCAAGGACAGGCACAAGAGCCACGCCAGGCGAAGCAGACACAGCCTCTCTGGAAAAGGAAAGCGGGGGCAGGCGGACAGGAGATGGAACACGTTGGATTTCGTTCATCCTGGCTCAGCAGGGCCCTGACCGGAATGTCTGCTGTGAGCCCACCATGGGTTCTGGAACTCTTGGTTCAGGCCCATTGCCAGGCCTGTGCACCCCCGCCCCCACCAGTGACCTTCCGGGAGACCCCCTCAGCTCAAGTCAGCTCAATTCTTTCACGTGAGCTCACAACAGATATCTCTAGAGTCCACTCTCCCGGCAGGCCTGTGTCAGCAATACTTGAGGAGAAATGAAAGAATTGGAACAGTGTCCAGCATGGGATACAAGGAGAAAAGACAGCAATTTTAGAAGAGCAGAGAATTTTTAAAAATTAACATGTCAGCACAAAGGGATCTAGAAGAAATGTTAAGACCCTCAAGAATCCTTAGGGATCGTGGGGGCCATGGTCCTGGATTTCTCACTGGGGTCTCAGGCCTTGGTTCACATAGTAAAGGGGGGCTACACCACGGGAAGTCTAGAAGATGTGGGCATCCGGGGGCTGACTCTCGGGGCATCCAAATGCCTCGTGCCCACTGATACAGGACAGTGGTGACTGCTACCTGACACATTGACCGCCCCCGCCCCCACCCCCCGGAGCGGGTGGCCCCTCGCTTTCGGCCCACGCATCACAGCCTTGGCCAAACCGCCTCCCCCGCTGTGAGGCTGGGCCGCTGCCAAGCTGGGCCCTTCCTGCACACATGCTGTTTTGATTCTGAGCCCCTCAGGCTTTATTGGTTTTTCCTGCTAAATGAGGTGAGGTTTGCCCAGCCCAGTGGCAATTCCTGTAAAAGCTGGAGTTTCGATGACCCAATGTGGCGAGTTTACAGGGAGGCACTCCCCGAAGGCTGGGCTGGCTGGAAATGACGCTTCACCCCTTCCAAGGACGGTGATGAGGTCTGAGGTTCTAAGGGGAGGCGGAATCCTGTGGGCGCCAAGAGCCCGGGGTTGGGGGTCAAAAATCTGGACTTCAGCCCTCGCTGGGCGAGGTAGGCATTCCCTCTCTCGTGGGCAAAATGGGGAAAAAGCAGATATCTCACAGTATGGCTGCTGGGCTCCAACGGGATTACAGACGTAGGATCAGCCTGAAAACCATGAAGCTGTAACAAACGAAAGTTTGTACTATTACTGTAGCTATCATGATCGTTGTTATTAACACCTAGGATCTTCTGTGGGCAGGCAGAATATTAAGATGACTCCCGGTGACCTCTGACCTTGCATAATCCTTTCTCCTTTGAGTGTGGACGGAACCTGTAAATAGAATGGGATTTGCCTCCGGTGATTGTGTCACCTTCTGTGGCGGAAAGGAGACTATCCTGGATGGGCTAGACCTTATCAGGTGAGCTCTTAAACAGGACTGGCTCTTCCAGTCAAAAGAGGTTTAAAGTAGGAGAGGGGTTCTGTGTGAGGGAGCATCTCCACTGATGGCTTTGAAGATGGGGGTGCCGTGCGGCAAGGAACACTGAGGGCCTCTAGAAGCTGGAAGTGACCCCAGCTGGCAGCTAGTCAGGAAGCAGGGACCTCAGTCCTATAGCCACATGGAACCAAATGACACCCACAGGAGTGATCTTGAAAGTGAATTTGTCCCCATTCCTTCTGGACAAGAACGCAGCCCGGCCGATACCTTGAATCGAGCCTTATAATGCCCTCAGCAGAGACCCCAGCCACACCAACTTCTGCCCTCCAGAACAGGGAGCTCGGGCATGGGGATTGTGTAAAGCAGCTGGGGTTGTGGCAGTGTGGCACACAGCAGCAGAAAACCAACACCGTCTGTCGAGGAAACCTTAAAACGGAAGGCTCCAGTGTGCCGGGCGGTCAGAGACGAGGCCCAGATCCTGACCATTCAGCTCACTGGCTGCGTGTTGTTGGCCACACTACCTCCCTCACCTCCCAGAACCTGTTTCCTCATCTGTGAAATGGGGATGGAAATTAAATGTGTGTGAAGCGTCAGGGCAGGGAACGTCGCAAGGGCGCATAGTAAATGCTCAACAAACAGGAACAGCGGATGTGTTAATGATTAGAAACCAGCTGACAGCTAACAACAGTGCACCTGTGGTCGTCAGAGCCCTGTCCCACACACCGAGGACATGGGAATGAGCTCTGACCCGGCGTCCTGGGCATTACAGACCCTTGGGGAATCAGGACCTGAAAGTCACAACTCTGGAGGCAGCAGGTGGGACTGCGTGACACCATTGCCCAGCGCAGAGAGCCCTGGTATCATTCCCTCCTCGAGATCCCCTTCGCACCGAGGAGGAATTCTGCTGCTCAGCTTCAGTCTCATTCTGTCTAAAGGAAGCCTGAGCACCTGCACCCCAATGTTTCTAGCAGCAGTGTCCACAATAGTCAAACTATGGAAAGAGCCCAAACGTCCATCGACAGATGAATGGATAAAGAAGACGTCGTGTACATATACAATGGAATATTACGCAGCCACCAAAAAGAGAAGTTTTGCTATTTGCAACGATGTGGATAGAACTAGAGAGTATTATGCTAAGTGAAATAAGTCAATGAGAGAAAGACAATTATATGATTTCACTCATGTGGAATTTAAGAAACGAACAGAAGAGCATAGGGGAAGGGAGGGAAAAATAAGATGAAATCAGAGAGGGAGACAAAACATAAGAGACTCTTAATCATAGGAAACAAACTGAGGGTGGCTGGAGGGGAGGGGGTGGGGGGATGGGGTAACTGGGAGACGGACATTAGGAAAGCATGTGATGGAACGAGCACTGGGTGTTATATAAGACTGATGAATCACTGACGTCTACCTTGGAAACTATTAATACACAATATGTTAATTAATTAAATTTAAATTTAAAATTATGAAATAAAATATTAAATTAAAATAAAAAAATAGAAGCTCGAGGCCAAGGCTTTATCCTCAGAAGAGGCTGACCCTCGACCCAGGGAGACAAGGGGGTCCAGTCTCCCAGTTACTGGCACGTTCCCTCGCCAACCCTACTGCACCCCTAAACTCTCCCCATCTCTGAGCCCCACCGCCTGCCCCTGCGGTTTTCCCCCCATCCTCGGAGCGGTCCCGAGCCCTGGCCACCCTCCCATACATCCACACTCCATCAGTCCTCCCGCCTCCCTGTTCCCTTGGACCCCGGTTTGGCAACAACGGGCAGCGAGACCAAACATTTCGAATTAAACGCCCCCCTTGGCTGCTTCCCCAGCATACTGAATCCACAAGGAGATGCCATTTCACACCTCCCCCCCAGGATGCCCCTCCTCTAAGGCACAGTGGTCTGGCTCTTCCGGTCAAAAGAGGTTTAAAGTAGGAGAGGGGTTCTGTGTGAGGGAACGTCTCCACTGATGGCTTTGAAGATGGGGGTGCCGTGTGGCAAGGAACACTGAGGGCCTCTAGAAGCTGGAAGTGACCTCAGCTGGCAGCTAGTCAGGAAGCAGGGACCTCAGTCCTATAGCCACATGGAACCAAATGACACCCACAGGAGTGATCTTGAAAGTGAATTTGTCCCTGCGAGGGCATGCAGAGACCGGAGCCTCGGACCCCGCTGGTCGGGACGGAGCTCGGGCGGCCGCTTTGGAAGACAGTTTGGCCATTCCTCTAATGCTTCGCACAGAGTTATGGTCGGTGGGGCAGTTTTCACTCCTCGACATACACTCGGGAGAAATGAAAACACATGTCCACACAAGACCCGCACGCAAGTGTTCCCAGCAGCGTTATTCTCTGTAGCCAAGGAGCCAAAACTACCCAAGTGTCCATGAGCTGACGAGTGGATCCTGAAACGGGGGGGCATCCATACAGCGGGATAGTACTCGGCCATGTAAAGAAACGAAGCGGTCGTATATGTCACACTGCAGACGAATCCTGAGAACATGATGCTGAGTGAAAGAAGCCAGACACAGAAGGCCACACAGTATATGATTCCATTTCTATGGAATGTCCAGAATAGGCAAATCCATAGAGACGGAACATAGATTAGTGGTTGCCAGAGGCTGGGAGCAGAGAAGGATGGGGGGGGCGGTGACTGCTAATGGGGACGGGTTTTTTTTGGGGGGGGGCAGTGGAAATGTTCTGGGATTAGATGGTAGCAACAGTTGCACAGCTTTGTGAATGTGCTTAACTGGACACTTTAAAAGTGTGAATTTTAGGGGCTCCTGGGTGGCTCAGTCAGTGAAGCGTCTGCCTTGGTCTCAGGTCATGATCTCAGGGTCCTGGGATCGAGCCCCGTGTTGCATCGGGCTCCCTGCTCAGTGGGGAGTCTGCTTCACCCTCTCCCTGTGCCCCTCCGCCTGGCTCGTGTGTGCGCTCTCTCTCAAATAAATAAATAAAATCTTTTAAAATAGTAATAAAAAAATAAAAGTGAATTTTATGGTACGTGAGCTATATCTCCGTCTTAAAAAATAGGTTGAAAAAAAGTCGTGATGGCTTCTTACTAGCTGCATGACCTTGGGCAGGTAACTTGGCCAGAGCCCCCAAGTTCCCCATCTGTAGAATGGGGCCATAACAGCACTACCTTGCCAGTCTGCGAAAATGACATAAGAAGACACAAGAAAGCAGTGCTCAGTGAAGGGAAGTTGTAGAATTCGTGTTAGGATTAGTCATTGGACTAGATAAATTGGGGTGGTTTCCCGAGGGTCTGCTTCCTCCAGCAACTCTGCTCCCTTATTCACATGCTGCCCAGCTGATTTTTCTTCTCTTTCCACTGGCACTACCTTGGTGTACGATGTTCCCACTGTTCCCTGCAACCCTGTCTGTTGTTCGTGGGCAGGTCCAAACTTGCCCTTGCCTTCAGGCATGCCCCCAGCAGCGCCTCTTCTGAGCCCCTTGCCCTGATCCAGGGAGCGCCATCCTCTTCCAGAGGCGTTAAAGGGAGTCGCGGATGGCAGGCTGAATCCCACCCAGAAGGTTTCCCCAGCCAGGCTCTGAGCAACTTGAGAAGGGTCTTGTCCTGTTTTAGTGCGTCCCAAACTTCATGCGTGTATCGCCTTCCTGACTTCCCCACTTCCCCACACTGGAGTACCACCTGTGTTACAAGTTACTGAATGCTTTTCTGTAAATCAACTCAGTTTTCAAAAAATAAGCATATTTTGAAAGGACAATTTAATCATGACTGTAAATGAAAAGCCAGCATCATTTGCCATCAATAAGATCGTAAGCAGGGACTGTGAAATATTCACACTGCACACAGAGCCACGTCCAAGTGCAGGCAGGCACATTGCCAGCTAAGCCTGTTCTTTCAAGGTAGGGAGATTAGTAGGTCTTAGCGAGGCATTAAAGACGTACGAACAACAAGAAGACTCTCACTGGCATAATTGGGACTGAGAGGTCATTGAAAGGGGACTTACGTGATCCGTGAGTCACATTGTTAATGCCTGTCCCCTGAATCATCTTCCCTCCTCTCCTGCAATGACTTAAATCTCACCTCCTCCTGAGGCTTTTCCTGGCCCCTCATCTAAGTGGGACAAGCCCTGCCCCCCCCCACGTTCCCAATTCCCCATCTCTGTTTAATTTTTCTCTCTAGCATTTAACACCAGCAGATATCCTATTCACTGCATTTTCCTTGTCTCCTGTCTGTCCCTCCAGCTAGAATGCGTGCCCTAACGGACCAGCCGTCCCAGGAGAGGGCCTGGCACCTGGGAGGCACTCGGTAAATACCTGCTGAATGAATGAATGGGGGCATGGGTGACCGAACGGATCTTGGGCTTCCAGCAACTTCATACTGTCTTACGCCAGCTTCGTACCAAATCTTAACCCTTGGGAGGTGACCCAATAAGCAATTATTGAGTGTGCCACCCAGTGAGTGAATGAGTGAATCATCAAGGAATTTTCGCCTGGGTAGTGAGGCTCCCAGTTTTCGAGATACCCCAAGCGGCTTCATGTGTATTGGTTTCCGAAGGCCCTGATTCTAAGTTCTTCCTGCAGACTGTCTCCAGGACCGACAGAACGGAGCCTCTGCCGAGAAAAGAGGCTGAATTCTCAGGCCTCCGGTTGAGAGCAAATAGTGCTGGTTTCCCAGGAGAAGCAAGTTAGGGACCCCAGGAAGTTGTGGGAGCTCAGGAGGCGTGGAGAGAGCATCCTCCAGAGACAAACTCCTTCTTGCCGGCCCTGGCCAGCATCCCGTGGCACGCTGCCACGTGGGAGAAGCCAGCCAGACACGCAGGCACGCTGCCGTTACCAAGCGATCCTAAGTACATCAAGATGGGCTCCCTGACGCCAGCCACTCTGAGTGGATCTGGAATGAATTGGGGGGTTGTTAAGATCGCCGACTTAAGCCTCTTCTCACAGGAAAAATATTTATTTCACTGAGCTCTGCTTTTTGGAAAGCTGTGCCCGTAACAGTCCGCATCGATCTAGCAGAGTTTTGGCTACTGCTGGCTTTGTCTCCTCTCATGGGTTGGGCCGTGCGTGTGTGTGTACGTTTGTGTGTGTGTGTGCGCGTCCATGATTATTAAGCAATCAGCCAGAAGACACAGCCAGGACACTCTGCTGTTCTTCAGCCAGAAAAAAAAACAGACACAAACTGAGCTCATGGCATGAGACACACGACATGGATATATTATCATCAAAGATGCCTGCTTGCAAGAGGCAACTGTTTCTTCCCTTCTTTTTTTTTTTTTTTTAAATCTAATATGCTCTTTTTTTCCTGGCTTGGAGAAAAAATACAGACCAATGCGCGGTGGAAAATAAGTACTCCCATCCTTCCTAGGGGCCGCGGTCAGCCTTTAGAGCAATTTTTTCCATTGCTTTTCTACTCTCGGAGCCAAGGGCCTGGGTTTGAATCCCAGCTCTGCCACTTGCTGGCTGTGAGACCCAGAGAGCTGTGTTACCACTTGGGACCTCTGTTTTCTCATCTGTAGGATGGAGTAATAATAGACCCACCCCTTTAAGTTGTCAGGAGGGAGGAGTAAATGAGAGAAAATATATACTGAGTGTAGCAGCATTTCTGGCACTTAGTAAATGATCCCACAAATGGCACCTATTTTATGGGAGGAATATATATAATATTTACACATTATTACACATCTCACCGTACCCCAACTGCACTGAAGAATATTCCTTTTTTAGTCATTGCTAATTTGACATCCCATTCTTTAATTTGCATTTAAAAAAATTTCACCCACTATTTTCCCAACCCTGGTCTTATTAGCTACACTGCTGAATGTTTACTATATGCCCGGCATGGGCAAAGGGCTCTCCATAAACTCTTTTAACCACACTTCTGGTGTATACCCAGACTTGAACAGATATTTATACACCCATGTTCACAGCGGCATTACTCACAGTAGCCAAAAGGTAGAAGCAACCCACGTGTCCATCAACAGATGAACAGATAAACAAAATGTGGTCTCTCCGTACAATGGAATACTGTTCAGCCTTAAAAAGGAAGAGAATTCTGACATAGGCTACAGCATGAATGAACCTCGGGGACATGATGCAAAGTAAGGGAGGCCAGTCATCAAAGGACAATTATGATATGACTCCCCCAACTGAGGTCCCTAGAGCAGTCCAAGTCATAGAGACAGAAAGTAGAATGGTGGAGGGAGGGGTGAGTCTGGGTGGCGCAGTCAGTCAAGCATCCGACTCTTGGTTTCGGTGGCTCGGGTTGTGATCTCAGGGTCGAGAGATCGAGCCCCACCCCACCCCGCCCCCGGCCCTTAGGCTCTGCTCTCCGCAGAGAGCCTGCTTGGGATTCTCTCTCTCCCTCTGATCCTCCCCAGGTTGTGTGCCCAAGCTCGCTCTCCCTCTCTCTCTCAAATAAATAAATCATAAAAAAAAAAAAAAGGTAGAATGGTGGGAGCCAGGGCCTGGGGGAGGGGATTGAGGAGTTAGTGTTGAATGGGGACAGAGTTTCAGTTGGGGGAAATGAAAAAGTTCTGGAGGTGGATGGTGGTGATGGTTTCACAGCAATATGAATATGCTTAACGCCACTTTGAAATGGGTAAGGTGGTAAATCTTATGCTATGTGTATTTTACCAGAGCAAAAAAGTCTTAATCAATCTTCCTAACATCCTGTAAAGTAGATGTTTTTATTAACTCCCCCCCACCATTCTTTAAAAGATTATGAAAGGAAGGCTCAGAGAGGTTAAACACATTCCTAGAGTCACACAGCTTATAAGCAGTTGAGACAGGCCTAGGTGCTGGGTCTAACTCTTCGGGCCCATGTTATGCTATAAGAATTTGTGGACAGATCTGTTGGAGGGAGACCAGCCCAACTCAAGGTGGCAGGCAATGTTAGCCATGCCGGGCTGGCCCTCAAGGTTCAGAGTTCAGTTCTAAATTTATTCTCTGACCTTCTTTGTGGGTTCTAAATTTGGCCAAACAAGTTCTTCCAGCCTAATTGATGACGTGAGTACATTGTTCTGAAGCTCAGGCCTCTTTCCTGGTATGAAAGTAATAAAATAATGCAGGTCTGTTTGGAGAAGCCACCCTGCCTCCTGTCAGCGGCCCTCCGAGGGTGATGGGGACTCACTGAAATAATGGGGACACGTCGCAGAGCCCGAGTTTGAATTTCTCCGCCTGAATGAACCAGAAACAGAACCTCCGGAAATAGTGAGGCAAAAAAATTGTAACCAGAACCAAACTTAGAGTTTTCCTGAAGTTATTAATTAAGAACAAAATGAGACTCTTCAGATAGCCTCTAGTCCAGGGAAGAATTTGCAGGGGCTGAGTCCCAACTTCTCTGGGAGATACCAGGGTGGCCGACTGGTCCGTGACCCCTTCTCAGACACCCTGCCTCTACGGAGGTGGAACAGGCCTGTGGCCCTTGTGGTCTGGCCACCGCTATCTGAACGAGCCTCGGACACTGGGCCCTGGAGAGACCATTCACTCACTGGCCAGAAGCATAAGACTTCTGGTGCTTGGTCCAAAGGGATGAACCCGGACATCAGATTCCCTCCCGAAAGAATGTGAACCAAGAGGCATGGAAGAACATTCCAGTAGGTGCAGAGACTTGAGCTGAAAGGTCGTGGATATTTGGGGTGGGGGTGGCCTTTCTGGGGGCATAAGCACACAGACGTATGTAGTAAAGGGGTAGGCACTGTGGCGCTCTGGCTCCCAGTGAAAGTGTTGAGCAGCTGGCTCAAACTTTATCTGAAACCCACCCTACCACTGACTTTTCCATTACACGAGCCAACAAAAATCTTTCTTCAAATTCCTTCTGTTAGGTTTTCTGGGTTTTTCTGAGTTTCCATTTTTTTTATGACCAAAAAGAACATCTCTATAACCTCCCAACGTGTCCCATTTTTACCTGAAATTGTCAGAGATTTATAACATAGAACCGAACAGACTACACCAAAGCAGGCAGAAGCCCTTCGGCAGAGTTTAGGATTCGAAGCAGTGTCTCTGCATGTCCCAAGTGGACGAGTTCCCCTTCTCTGGTCTGAAGCACTTGGAGGAGGGGCCAGGAGGTTAGAACTTTGCTGCAGGGACATGCTGTCCTCACGACGACCCCTTCTCGGCCTCAAAACTACTGTTATCAGAATCTCTCTGAAGGTCCTGAACAAAGGGTGAAGCCGGGAACTCCTGAGGCTGAGGGCAGGTCAGGGGCCTGGGAGAGAAGGGGCAGGCAGGGGCTGGGGCAGAAATATGTCTTCCGTTTCCCTCGGGCCCCCACAGCACAGCTGTTGTCCGCAGTGAGGTTAGCCAACACTAGGGACAAGTAGCATTCACTGGATAGGCAGCGACCCATGGCTGAAGGCACTGATGGGCATGTGCTGAGTCTCGCCGAGGCAAAGGGGCTTGGCAGTGAGTGGGGGCCCTGGGATGGGCACCGGCGTCTGATGGCTCCGAGTGGGGCACCATCTCCAATTCACCGCAGCGAAGCTCTGGCCACGGCAGGCTTTGGCTGCGGCATTTCCCCTACAGCTGCTTCTGTCATCAGCAGCCCCTCCAGGGCCCCCCTCCCCAGGGGCTCCAAGGAGCTCACTGCTGCTGAGGAGGGTTAGCCGCAAACTTGACTCTCCCTCCGGCCTCGGCCAGACCCACCGGAGGCGTGGGTGTGTCCAGACTACCTGGGAGCATCTGCTTTTGTCGTCAGACAGGCTGCCTTGATGAGGACCAGACCCCCCGAAGAAGGGGAAAGCCAGAGAAATTAAAAGTAAATTTCCAAAAGGAAAGAAGCAATTGTAATTGGCCCCATCTGTGAAATGGGGTGCTTCTCAAGGGCCAGGCAGGCGCTGGGCCGGGGTTCAAGCCCGGGTAAGGGACATCACGGGTGCTGCCATAATCTCGGCAGCCCCCCCGCCCCCGGCCCCAGGGGAACAGCTGTGGGCATCGGGGCCCGGCACACATGGTGGTTCTCCATCCAGAGTCCACCCAGGACCCTCCTCTCCGATGCCCTGCTGCTTCCACCATGGGGTTCCTTCTGGTCCCTGTTCACTGGCGGTGTGACTTGGGGGGACGTCGATTCTTTCTGAGCCTCACTTTTCTCACCTGTACATTGGGGGGCTCGTGGTAGCCCAGAAGTTTCTAGACTGTGGACTACACCTGTCTGCAGGCCATGAGCTCAACAGAGGGAGTCATGACAGGGATTTGTTTCTGCTCTTCAGCCTCCATGGTGACATTTCCCCAAGTGCACACCCCATCCTTTCTGGGAATGATCCGAGGGCAGGAATCCCACGTGCTTCTCTGTTCCCACCTGGCACCTTGCACGAAGCAAGGTTCTCCAGCGACTCACATACCCTGTTCTGTGCCTTTTCACGGCGGCTGCTAGCCTGTGGAGCGCAGCCTGTCAGAACTGGGCTCAGGCAGACCTGACCTCAAGCCCGGCTCTGCCCTTACGCTTGGCCATGGGTAGCTCTGTCCCCTCTCTCCTAGCCTCCGGTTCGGTGTCTGTTCCCGGGGGATAACTCCACCTACTTTATAGGATTGTCTTGTGACTTTGAATTAATCAATGCTCTTAGCACCGCAAGCTCCATGTCAGCCCACTACAATCATGAAGTCCACATATCATAGCTGTCACAATAGGCTCCTTGGGGTCAGGACACCGCTTACCTTATTCCAGTCAAATCATCAGCTGGTTCGGGGCACCTCTGTTCTTCCTCTGATTGGGTGCGGCCCAGCTGGGTGCGTGATAGCTGTGCTGGAGCTTTCTCTCTACTTTCTGGCTTTCCTAGACTGGTGGCCAGCCATGTGTCCTCTGCTCCAAGACAACCCTGCCCCCATCTCCAGGAGGGAGTAACGTCAGCATCACCCCCATTTGAGAATGTGAGCCTAATAGAACACGTTACCTGGGTTTCTTGCCTTTAAGGTAGGGCCTCCAAAAGCTCACTGAGATGTCTGTGGATGGACCGGTAGGTTCCCTGCGCCTCGCCCTGCCCGGCTGCCCCCCGGGCTGCACTCAGCTCCAGACAGCACTCAGCGAGAGAGGTCAGCGGCTAAGCTCTCCGTCTTTCCTTTGACCTCAAGTCTGTTTGTTTTCCATGTGCAGCAGCTGTCGGGAGTGGAAATCTCCACTAAGGGACAGACCTCCTCTCTCTGCTAGAATCAGGAGAATGCCACAGGAAAGGAGGCTGCCCCAGGAGGGCCGGTCACTAAGTTCCTACACGACACTGGGCGAACCAACCCTCGGACCTTCTGTTTTCTTATCTCTGTGGGCTGAGAAGAGAAATTGCAGATCGGTCTTGGCTCATGTTCTAACACCAGCTGGTGGATGCAGGTTGCTTCTGGCGTAGTGTTGAGATGGATTCTGAGGCCGTATTCGGGCTCACTGGAAACGGTATTGTGGTCGATTAGCAATGTCTTCCACGAACTGAAGGATGGGAAGGATGGTATATTTGGTGTCACATAGTTGCCAACCCAACCCAGGTACTCTGTAAAGTTCCTCAAAGCTTGAAATGGCTCAGAGTCTTAAGGTCTCATGGGATCACGTGAAACTTAAGAAGATCTCTCTGTTGATTTGACCTTTATTCTAACAGCACCACAGGCTTCTCATGGTGAATGCTCCCTTACCTTTTCAGTGCCCACCATGGAGGCCCATTCAGACCCCCACATCCTTATAGCCACCATGATGGGTTCGGCCAAGGTGATCTCTACCAGGTCAGGTCACTGAAAATCAGCCCTACGATCCCTTATTCCCACCCACTCCACTGGATCCTGCCACACCTGACACTGAATCTAATTCTAGATTTTTAAGGTACAGGAGCCAATGCATTCTCTGTTTTGCTTACGCAGTATGAATCGGGCTTTCATCACTTAGAACTCACGGAGTCCTAACACACAGATTCTTTCTTCCCAGTCAGGCCCCAAAAAGAGGACCAAAACGGATTTGGCTAGTTTGACAGTGAGAACATTCGGGACTTTGTTTTTGTTCCCGTTTGATCCAGCCAAGGCAAGAGGCCTAGAAAGCAGAGGAAAGATGCCAGTTTCTTCAAATGCAGAGACCTGGGAGACACCTGCCAGGGGTCCCTGTGATAAGACAGCCTCTGATTTGGACAAGTAGTGTTTAAAAGGGGGCAAGTTGTCTGGAATATCTTTTTAATCCCCCTCAAAGCGTTGTTTTCATGAATGCTTTCTCCTTAGCTTCGTGGGACACTGAATCTAGCTTGGTTGAATTTTGTTTAAAAACCTGGGCATAAATCATAAATACCCTCGGGAGAGAACATTAACCATCAACTAGCAACATTAATATCCCTCCGCCCCACCCCGTCTCCTCCAGTTAAATGGACTGGAACCTCTCCACCTTGTCCCCAGAGTAAACTTCCCTGCCTGTCCTAGAACATTTCAGAATGGCCTTCTGTTGTAAGTTTTCACATATCCTCACACAGCTCAGCTTCCTGGCCCGGCTCCTCCACGGTAAGGGGGAGGCAGGGACCACAACAGGGGACTAACAGCTCTGGGCCTCTCTGGAGTCTGGCTCTTTAAGTTTTTTTCTGGGGCAAATTCTTTTCTCCCTCCCTCCTCCCCCATTCAGGAACCTGAAAGGCACAGCAGCAATGGAAGTCTAGCGAAGGCTTTGATGTCAGATAGACCTAGGGACAAAACCTAGTCTGCCACATTCTTGCTGTGTCATCATGGACAAGTTGCTTCACCTCTCTGAGCCTCAGCTTTCCGTAAAATGTGGTTGATAATACCACCGTGTTGGGTTGTTTCTGAGAATTGGATATTCTAACACTTGCACGCAGCTTGACAGTCTGGAGTAGTCATAGTATGAGTATTCGTGGTTTTCTCATTTAGATCGGCTTAGACCAGGGCGGGAATGAAGGAGGGTGGAGGAGAGGGAGAGAGAGAGAGACAGAGACAGAGACAGAGAGAGAGCCATCTCAGAACTTCGGCATCATTCGGCCCTGGGGGGGTCCGACATCACGCCTTGTCAGCATGCCTGGCCATCCTCTGGAGACCGATCTGCTTCATCCCTTCAGAGGTGAGGGATGGCTCTTTCTTCCCCAGGTGGGGAATCTGAGGCTGGCCCTCTGCCCAGGTCCCAGAGTCTGCTGGCAGGGACGGAGCTATGGCGGAGGCTCTGATCACTGAGTCCATGGTACTTGGTCATGGCACCTGAGCATATGAAGCCGACTATTACACACTCACTGCTCTGAATGTTTCTCCTTCAGCACATTTACCGCGACTCCCACTAATTAAGTGTGTGATAATTTCTGTAACAAGAAGAGTATGGGGGCGCCTGGGTGGCACAGCGGTTAAGTGTCTGCCTTTGGCTCAGGGCGTGATCCCGGCGTTATGGGATCGAGCCCCACATCAGGCTCCTCTGCTATGAGCCTGCTTCTTCCTCTCCCACTCCCCCTGCTTGTGTTCCCTCTCTCACTGGCTGTCTCTATCTCTGTCAAATAAATAAATAAAATCTTTAAAAAAAAAAAAAAAGGAGAAGAAGAGTATGACTGTGCTTTCCTCTATGCCTCTCTGGGTAAACAGTCCTTCCCCTTGGTCCGCAGATACCCATCTGCCTGGGGACGATATGCATTCATACAGAGGAACAAAGAGCAGGATCGTGGCAATAGTCAGTCCCTCATAATCAAAACAGATTTTGCCACAAGACAGTAGACTTAAAAGCCACCACCATGAGAAAACATTTTTTTTTTAAAGTCCTTTAGGTGCCAACTAACATAACAAAGGCATAGTACTTTCCCAAACTGTCTAGGAAATAGAGGTCTCCCTTCACCCATGACCCCAGGCTTGCTATCTAGGGCAGAAGGAGAGCATGCATAGAAGAAGGGAGGACATCCTGCTGCCCCTCTCTTGGTTTCAGCACAGAGAGCACAGGGGCATAGAGGAGGGTGGTGGTGCAGAGTAGGGATGCAGGGTTACCTAGGTTCAAATCCCAGCTCTGCCACTTAAGAGCTTTCTGACCCGGGGGTGCCTGAGTGGCTCAGTCAGCTGCCTTCAGCTCGGGTCGCGATCCCGGGGTCCTGGGATGGAGCCCTGCATCCAGCTCTCTTCTCGGTGGGAAGCCTGCTTCTCCCTCTCCCTCTGCCTGCCGCTCCACCTGCTTGTGCTCTCTCTGTGTCAAATAAATAAATAAAATCTAAAAAAAAAAAAAAAGAAAGAAAAAAGCTCTCTGACCCAGAACAAATTATTTCATGTCTCTGTGCCTCAGTCTCCTCATCTGTAAACTGGGATGCAGAATACTTCCTCACAGAGTTGCTATGAATGTGTGAGTTAGTGTGTGAAGTGCTTCATGTAGACTCTGATATTTACAAGCATTCTGAGTATCAGCTACTTTTATTTATTTATTTATTTATGTTTGTTTGTTTGTTTGTTTGTTCAATACAAATAGAGCCTGCTCCAAAGGCAGGGGTTTGCACTGACCCTCTTGGGACCTGACGGGAAGCTGCATTGAGTTTGCTGCCCACCAATTTAAGTTAGGGGGGCCGTGCAAATGCCCCAGGTTGAAAGGAAAGAGGCCTTCCCCAGTGTTGCACTTTCCCTGGCTATACGGGGTCCTCCCATGGCTGGGATGGGACCCAGGATGTCCCTTTTCGTGGCGGGGGAAGGGGACACTGTGTTAGGGTGGTGAACAGCCCCGGCACACCAGGGGCCAGATGCGGTGGAGGCAAGGGCTCGGAGCCAGGGAAGAGACAAGTCAGCCGGGCAGGGCTCCAGGCCCAGAGCATGTGTTCTTCCGCCCGCCAGCTTTAGCCGCATGTGCCAGAGGCCAGTAGTGATCCCGGGCAAGAGACGTGGCTGGAGACCCCATGCCACGTTGGAGGGGCTGAGGACGGAACAGAAGGAAATCTGAGACCCAACATTACCTAAAGATCTCAAGTACTGGGTCAGATTAAATTGACCAGTTTAGACTAAATCTAGTGTTCTTCCTTGTGGCCCTGGGACTAGGGTTTGTGAGAAATCTCAGCTCAGTTACAGGAAATAATGAAAAGACTTTTTTTTTTTTTTTTTTTTTTCCTGCAGAGGCACGTGATGCTGCGGGTAAAGAGGCAGCCTCAAGGTCCGTCACCTACCTGCGGCTCTTGGGGGCGGAACCGCACCTGTCCGAAATGCGCTAGGGGCGCCACGAACAGCCCCCCCAAATAACTGAGGGTGCCTGGCTGAGTGGTGGCGGTCAGGGGGCCCCGTCTTTGGGATTAGGGAGGAGGAGCTCTTCCCGGCTTCCTTCGGGGAGGGGGGCAGACAGGGGTCCCGCCACCGGCTGGCCTTCACTCCCCTCTTCGGTGCCAGCGGACCCACTGACTTGCTCCAATGGAGAGAAAGCGGCAAAAGTGATGTGACGCCACCTCCACCATCGGTGACTCAACCCCATCCACGAGCACCCGCACGCATGCACACCGGCGCACTAGGCACCTGAGCGCACGCATGCGTACACGCACATACGTGCGCGCCCCCGCTCATGCGCACGCGCCCCCGCACACATGCACTTTCCTGGCGGATTGACCGTGCCAAAGTGACCTGCCGTACCTGAGAGGGCCCCGTGACTGGGAACGGAGGGCCACCACCCTGAGAAGACGTGAATCCTGCCCACACCACTGAGCGAACAGGGAAGCGGATCCTGACCCTGAAACCTCCAGACGCGCGAGTGGAGCCCCACGGACACCTTGAAGCGCCGCACCTGCACTCTGACCTGCCGAAACAGTAAGATCATGGACATGTGTTGTTTTAAGGCACTGAGTTGTGGGTTCGTGTGTTATGCAGCGGTGGATAACTAATCCAGCCCCTCGTTAGCTCTGTGCTCCTGAACCAGCTGCTTAACTTTACGTGTGTTCCTTGAGCTAGGACGGGACACAATAACTGCACGCCCACCTTCTGGGTTCGTCGTGAGGACCAAGAGAATGAACGAATGAATGGGACAACTGGCTGGAGCAGGGAGATTACAGAATCAGGAAATGAAGCCCGAAGGGTAGGGCAGAGCGAGGCTGTGGAGAGTCCTTACTGGGGAGCTGCCACAAGGCCAAGTGCCCAGCCGGAACCCCCAGGAAGGTCCTTCACCAAAGCGAAGCCCCACCTCCACCCTCACTTTGTCCCAGCGAATTTCTCCTGGGGCTGTAAAGGACCAGAGCTCAGCGGCGCCTGGCTGGCTCAGTCCGTGGAGCATGCAACTCATGATCTCGGGGTTGTAAGTTCGGGCCCCACATTGGGTGTAGCGATTACTTAAAAATTAAAATAAAGGACCAGTGCTCAGAGCTGCCGGCAGTCAGGACGCCCAGCATCCTTTGCCCTCCATGCGGCCATCCCTACACTGGGTTCTGCCATCCCTTCTTCATGGATTATGTTCCCCATGGGGCTGCTGTTGCCCAAAAGCTGGCCAGGCTTGGTTCCATGGAGACAAACAAGCCAGCAGCCGCAGAATCTGATAGCACTAGAAACTGACCCTCGTGGGAGAGCCGCAGCCAGCTGGCATGAGTACCATGAGCTGGCCACGGCTCCTGGGCAGTCAGTCCTGGGAGATACAGGGATAGAGGGGAGGAGTCAGGCTTCAGCCTTCACATGGTAACAAGTGCCTGACTCCAAGTCAGAACAGACTTTCCATTTGGATGCATGTCCAGCCCTCCCTGCCCCAGGTGTGTGTGATCTCCAAACCTGAGCTGGACCCACTGTGCTGCCCACCTCTGAACTCCCACCTCAGTTTTAAGGGCCCAGAGATGAGCATATCCATCCCCCATCTCATTTGAGGTTGGAGCCATTTGGGCAGAAGGGGCACAGGGACAACAAGGCCATTGTCTGTCCTCCTTTCACTGCTGAGCTGGGGATGTGAATCAGACCCTTGATGTCCACAGGCATGCAGACAGGTTGCCAGCCCATGGGCAGCCCACCTGTGGCAGGCGGTGGCTTGTGGTAACCCCAGTCCTCCTTCCGGGTCCTCCCCACTGAAGCTAATCCCACTTCTTGGATTCTGGGCACACGGGCTGGCCAAGCTGGGTGACAGCCAACATTGGCACTGGTCTCCCAGTTGCCCTGAGGGCCAGGGACTGGGAGAAGCCTCCTGTACTGTGTGCACCCAGCAAGTTAGGAGCCTGCCCCTAGATCCACAGCCAGAAGGCACATCGTCGTTTCTCTCTTGTCCTGACTTTGGCTCTTCTCTGTACGCCAGCAAGCCCCACCATATCAGCATGATAACAATGATTAGCATTCATGAGCACTGTCTGTGCCACTAGCTCAGGAAACCCCCATACACCCCCAAGGTAGGTTCTGTTAGAATCCCTGTTTTGCAGAGGGGCTGTCTAAGGCCTGGCTAGTCAGTGGGAGAGGCAGGATTTGAACCCAGGCAGTCTGGCTTTGGGGCGGTGCTCTCAGTGATGTGGCTGGCTCCTACACACTTGCTCGCCACTTTCTCAGCTCCTAACATCCGCCATCCCGCTCCCCCCACCCCCGGGGGGGGGGAGGCAAAGTTCTGCAGACTGGCTTTGTTCTTGGGGAGCCCCTGATCTGCCCAGGGGCCTCCAACTTGCTCACTGGCTAGGAAAAGGCTCCTGGCTCTCTCTGCTGACAGAGCAGCTATTTCCTGGCCCCAAAGCCCCGGTTGTTGGAAATTACAATCCTTCCTCATGGCTCCAAGCTCGTGGCTTTGAGACACTCCTGATTGCACACGTCTCCCATTAGCCAAAGCAAGTTATTTCCATGGCCGCGACACAGGCGTGTTAAGAGGTAAACTGCCATACATCGTCTGGCAGCACGCTCATCTGTCTCTGTCAGGCTCCATTCCGGCCCCACCAGGCCCCTGCTCTCCCCTGACTGTCAGAGAAACAGCTTCATCCTGCCTGCAAAGACCTTCGCCAGGCCTGGCCCAAGGAGCTGGGGCTTGTGGACCGACAGAGTGAATCACTTTGCGAGCATTCAACAACATTGTCTTGGTGACGAATAAATCACACCTTAATGGACCATTTTTCAATTTGTAAGCCCAAGACTCCTAAAATGTTACCAGATGTGAAGGATGAAATGTACGCGTCTGGCATGGTCTTACACACAGGGGTCGCAAGCTTCCTGCCCACAGGAGAGCTGGGCACCGGCGACCCCAGGCAGAACACAACTCCGTGTTTGCCATTGTGAAAACAAGATCCAGCCCCCCTCCCCCCTCCCCCGCCTTTTTATAGCCTCTTTGGGGGAGATGTGTCTGGAGAGAGTGGAGGGAGGTGTGGGCCAGGAGACAGCATAGCTCGCATGGCTGGGATTCTGGGAAAGAAAGAACAATGACTCCAAGACCTTGGAATGGGATTGGAGGGTCTCAAAACCTTGCCAGCTTTGGAGTCAGAAAGAAAAGGTTTGCTCCCAGATGTGCTATTTACCAGCTGTGTGACCTCGCGCAAGTCAGTTCACCTCTCCGGCCTCAAGCAGAGATGATCCTAGAACTCGCTTCACAAGGTTGTAGAGAGGGCTCAGCGGGGGAGGGAATGAACGGAGCACAGAAAAGTGCCCGGCGGTTGTCGGTGCTGCACAGACCCTGCAGTAAGAGGTGCGGTAGGAACAGCTGCTGTTTACCGGGCGCGCTGGCCCCCCAGAATCCATGTCTCCCCAGAGACTAGGAGTGTGACCTTATGTGGAAATAGACTCTTTACTGACAGAACTAGTTAAGATGAGGTCGCACTGGATTGGAGTGGCCCTAACGCCAATGACTGGTGTCCTTTGAGGAGGAAGAAGGCCACGTGAAGGCAGCGATATCTTCTTATTCATTTGTTCACCTGCTCAGGGCAAGGGCAGCAGCAGCGGCAGCCGAGGCTGCCCCCCTGGGGCCAGCACCCCTGGTGCAGGGAGCCCTCTGGCCTATGCAGTACCCACAAACAATTCCTAGGGTGACCCCTGGATTTTTGCAATCTGGATTTGCTATGATCGCTGCTGCTGAGTCGTTAGGATAGGGCGGAGAGGGGCAGAATGGAGGCAAAACCGTACATCACGGCCAAGCTCCCCCACCCTGGGTCAGGAGTGTTTTTCCACCAGGAAACAAGAACAGTTCATGTGAGTTTGTTCACCCTTTGTCCCAGGACACAAAAATGTCAGAAATGTGCAAGGGCCCTGGCCACGGAGGGACACTGTATCTCACCCCTGCGGTCCATTTCCTGCGCCGGGCAGAGGGTCAGGGTGAAGACCACTGCACAGAGGACAAGTGAGTACTGCTGTGTGCATGCCGTGGGGGGGCCGTTGAAGCTCCCCTTTCCTCTGGGCCCTGGATTTCTTATCTGTAAAATGGGGGCGCTGAGTCCAGTCCCTCAGCTCACAAAGCAGAGCGGATGTCCTAAGTACAGATACGGTCCTACGGGGCTCTTTCCTCTGTTGTCCCGAGGGGTCAATGACATGAGAAATGGGTCCCTCTAACACGGCCTCTCCCAGACCGCACTTCATAACAAGCGGAGTTGACCCTGTCACTTAGTCTGGATGTATTCACTAAGCACCAACTGTGTGCACGATGCTGTGCCAGTTTCTGGGAGGCTATATGCAGCTGTTACCACTGCTGGTGAACAATGTCGCCACCGCGTACTGAGCATTCGTAGATCCAGGAGCATTGAGCGCTTTGCCTCTCTGAATCCTCACGACACACCCGCCAGATAATGTCCTCAGAACCCCACTGTTGAGAGAAAACTCAGTTCAGAGGGCGTACGACTGGCTCAAGGCCACACAGGGAGTTTGGGCTCCCTTTAGCCTCTGCTCCAAATGAGACGCTCTGCCTGCAAGGACCCACAGCCCAGCGCGGGGAGACCTGGACCCGCCCGTAGCGAGACGTTCCTAACACAAGCTTGGATTTCTCATGCCTGACATGATGTCAGACCCTTCACATGTCACAGCGTGTTACGTCACTACGGCCTCCCAAGACCTTCCTGAGAAGGTGTTGCGTCACTATGATCATTATCCCGCCCAAGCAGAGGAGGACACGGGAGGGCAGGGGTTACGTGGGTGGGAGCACTGAGAAGTTACGACCAAACCCAGCCTTCTTCCACATCTGAGATTCTCAGTCACCGTGCATTTTGCCTCCCAAAGGGGACCTGGGTATACCACTGGTGCTAAATCAGTGCAGAGACAGTCAAGGGTGTTCGGAGTCCAGATCCCAGGAGGCTTCCTGGAGGAAGAGGATTGCAGAGGATCGGCAGAACCTGCATGGTGCACATTCCCTCTCCTCAGACCCACCTCAGGACATTTGCCAGGAACCTGGGAGCTGCATGGCCCCGGCCCCAACCTTTTGAAACTCACCGCTTGGCACCTCACTCCCTTGAAGGCCTCGGGAGGAATCCGTCCTGCCCGGCTTGGGGAGAGCCTGACCCCGCCTCCCACCGGCCTGTCCGCATGCCAGGCCAGGGCTGACCCTACACCCGCACGTTTCTCATTCTGCAGGCCCCAAGAAGCAAAGTCCAGAGCCAAGGTTATCGTGGGGGTCACATACCTTAGCGGAGGGGCGGGTACACAGAGCCACAGGCTATTCAATGCAGCATTATTTGTGATCATAAAAGATTGGAACCAACCTCAAGTCCATCAGCCGGGGACTAGGTCGAGGTACTTTGGCAGGACCACATAGGACTCAGGTGTCAACGGGGGAAGAGCGAGAGGGTTTTGAGTAATAAAAGCTGACGTTTATGAAGGCTTTGAGCCTCTCCCACGTGCATCAACTCATTAGATCCTGTATCAGTCCCAGGAGGAGGGACCATTATCATCACTCTAAAATGAGGAAGAGAGGCACCCCGAGGTCAGGTCCCTGGCCCAAGGCTCACGGCTACACGATGGAGCTGGGGCTTGGTGCAGGCAGAACGCGTCACAACCACCCTGCCTTCTGCCTCCCCGCTTCTTCCCTCCTCCAGGAACTCCCCGGAACCAGGGAAAGAGGAGAAGCGCACAACCTCCAGCACTTCCCAGCCAGCGCTGGCCGGGGGGCGGGGAGCAGGTGTAATCAGAGGGGCTTGACTGAAGTCTCCTGCGTCTGCAACAGATTCTGATAACTCAGACGCTGTGGTAGCCAACTGCTCTCTACAGTCAATTACGGCCAGCGGGGCCCACTGATTATTTTTATAGCCTTTCCTGGAGTCATGACAAGGAAAACTAAACGATCCACAGGACCCCTTTCATCACGAACAGCCGGGTTTCATGGTTGGGGGTGGAGGAAGGAAAGAAAGAAATTACTTTTTTCCCCACTTTGGAGCTAATCAACAGAACTCAAGACTGGGCGGCCAGCGTGTTGGTGTTGAGAAAAGCTGTTCTCAAGCAGAACTAATTGGCAACAGAAATGGAATTTTTCCCCCAAAAAAAGTATAAACATACTTTATCCCTGGGAATTACCCTTTGGAATAGGTATTCCAGACATGCTGTGTGCAGCTGCCCGTGCACAGCCGCCCGCCTCCCCCAGGCGAGACCAGAGGCGGCCCGCGCAGGCTACCGCTCAGCCAGCTCGGCCTTTTTTGCAGTAAGATGGTCACAAAGGTCATTGGCCCAGAGCAGCCCAGCCTGGAGTGGACATTTGCTCTCCTCTTGCCCAGGACCACTTCCCCCCTCCTAGAAGCAGCTGTTGGCTTTGGGATACCCTTGCCCCCATCCCCACGCACTGGTTTGGGGGGACTTCATCCCCTCGCAGCTCCAGGGATGAGCCCTGGCATATGAGCATGGGAAATTTGAGGAACAGGCATACAACCCAACAAGAAACAAGAGGCAGGGGAGCCTGGGTGGCTCAGTCGGTTAAGTATCTGTGTTCAACTCAGGTCATGATCCCCGGGGTCCTGGGATCAAGTCCCACATCGGGTCCCACATCGGGTTGCCTGCTTAGCAGGGGGTCTGCTTCTCCCTCTCCCTCTGCCCCTCCCACTACTTGTGCTCTCTTGTGCACTCTCTCTCTCTCTCAAATAAATAAAATCTTTCAAAAAAAAGAAGAAACAAGGCACACACACAAAAAATATGTAATGAAGCTTCTAGAAAAGAGAGCTCTTGCGATTTTAGAGGTGCAGAGTGGTTGAAGTAACCTGCCCAGAGTCACACAGCATGGTAGTAGGGGATTCAGGATCTGAGCTGAGGTCTGTAGGACTGAAGAGTTTGTGACATTTAACCCCTAGGCTCTGCAAAGAGGTGGCATAACCTCTGGAGAGAGCCAGACAAACCGGATTCAGCCCCATCTCTGCCACTTACTGCCTGTGGGATTTCAGGCAAGTTACTTAACCTCTCAGGGCGCCTGGGTGGCTCAGTCGGTTCAGCGTCCGGCTCTTGGTTTTGGCTCGGGCCGTGATCTTGCGGTTATGGGAGCGAGCCCCACGTTCGGCTGTGTACTCGGTGTGGAATCTGCTTCAGATTCGTTCTCCCTCTGCCCACCGTCCCTCCATCCCTCTCTCTCTTTCTCAAATAAATAAAATCTATTTTTTTTAAAAGTTACTTCATCTCTCTGCTCCTCAGTTTCCATATCTGCGAAGTGGGGCCTCTAAGAGCGCCTCCGTTTGTGGGATCTGAGGGTTGAACGGACTAACAACGATACACGTACCGTGTGAGCAACAGTACCTGTCACGAGTGAGGATTTGTCCCTACCCCTGTCACTCTGTGTCCCACACTTGTGAGAACCAGGCTAAGTAAAGGCAGGGGTTGGGGAGGAGGGAGCCATCAATGCTACGAGGGCAAGGTCTCCAAACGCTTCTCCATATTTTCCTTCCTGTCGTGGGGCCGTCAGGCTCGGGTCCCCTCCAGGAGCAGCTTTCCCACAAAGATGGGAGCCATCACGAACCCGCGGCTCGCTCAAGGCTTTCGGCTATTCTTAGACCTGGAGATACGCAGCGAGCGGCAGCCAGGTCTGTCCACGGCGGTGACGGTGGCAATCCAGGGGAAATTCCACTCATTCACGTGGCAGAAAGTAAGCCATCAGACGAATGCCACATGGTCGAGGTCACATGTGAGTTGGCAGAGCACAGTGGAAAATAGTTTGGGACGTGGTTTGCTATTGTCCACAACCCGGCAGTCCCGCTTTCGGGTGGACACAGGAGACACAGGCCAGCTTGTGTGCACTAGGACACGTGCAAGGATGCTCAGAGCAGGGCCGCTTGTGACAGCAAGCACAGGTGGGAAACAACCCGGATGCCTCTAGATGTGGGAAACACGCTGTGGTTCACCACGCAGCAGCGTGTAGCGGGGGACGACGAGGAAGCAAGGAGCCGCGTGCAGCCACAGGCATGAACTTTAGTGATGAACGCTTTATGAAAACAGAAGTGCCACAAGACAACACAGATCTTTTTATAAAGTTCAAAAATAAGTAAAAGTCAATAGTCTTTCGTTTAGGTATAAATACTTTTTTTTTTTTTTTAAACAAGGGAAGTCGGGATGATGAAACAGTTCTGCAAACGGATGGTGAGGACAGTTGTCCCACATCGAGAATGTACTTGATGCCACCGAACTGTATCCTTAAGAAGGGTAAAATGGTACGTTTCATGTACCTTTTACCACAATTTTTAAAAAGCCATAGAAAGGGACACCTGGGTCGCTCCGTCGGTTAAGTCCCAACTCTTGATTTTGGCTCAGGTCATGATCTCAGGGTGGTGACATCGAGCCCTGTGTTGGGCTCCGTGCTCCTCGGGGAGTCTGCTTGGGATTCTCTCTCTCCCTCTCCCTCTGCCCTTCCCCCACATGCATGCACACTCTCTCTCTGTTTCTCTAAAAAAGTAAAACAAAAACAAAAACCTAAAAATAAATTAAAAGCCACAGAAAGATAAACACAAAATTCAAGATGGTGGCTACCGTGGCAGGGGAAGCATGTAGGTAGGTGTAGATAGTTGTCAAAGGTCTAGTTCCCAGGCTGGGGGGTGGCTCTGTGGGGGGTTTTATTTCATAAATAAATGTGGTGAGACTGCTAGATGGAAGGGTGAATGGGGCCATTCAGGAGCCTCTTCCAGTGTGTCCTGTGGAGGCTCTGATTAATTCACTTTTACCTGAGGTCTATTTTATAAATCTCGAGGAAAGTTCTCTGGACCAGGATTTGGGGACCCGGGATATAATGGGGGCTGCTGAGCAAGTGAGCAAGGCCTTTGGCCATTCCCTCTGCTCTTAATCAGGCATAGGACTGTCTGGTCCTGGGGCGGGGTGGGGGGGCATTCCGTGGTGCATTTGGAGGGCACGCGTCTGCCCTCCTCCATGTGCTTGCATCTGCAGGGTCTTCCCCTCCCCTCCCCTCACTCATTTGGAAGGCAGGGCCGGGCACGCTCCTCAGAGGAGCATGGGTGGAGCAGGGGTGGCAGAGCCAGTTCAAGGGACGGAACAGTGACAGCCGCCTGGCCACAACAGATCCCACAACAGATCCCATACCCTGCCTGACTCCCAGTATATCAGAACTCTAGTGTGGGAGGGGCGCCTGGGTGGCACAGTCGTTAAGCATCTGCCTTCGGCTTAGGGCGTGGGGATCGCGCCCCACATCAGACTTCTCCGCTATAAGCCTGCTTCTTCCTCTCCCACTCCCCCTGCTTGTGTTCCCTCTCTCACTGGCTGTCTCTCTCTGTCAAATAAATAAATAAAATCTTAAAAAAAAAAAAAAACGACCTCTAGTGTGGGAGATGGTGTTGTTTACCAGCCCTCCCACCCCACCTGACACAGACAAGAGGGGTGAGTGCAAGAGCCACGTCAGAGTGCAGAATCTGGGCCAGGGCTGGTTTGAGAGCCGATGATGTGCCTGCAGTTCCACTGCCTTCATTGTTATGCAAATGAAGGGCCACTGCGTGTGTTGGCACGGGTTATTGAAATGTGGCATTCATAAATGTAGTATGTGGCTGGAGATTCCTGGTGACCCTAGTTCATGGTTCTCCCAGAAGCTCTGACTGCCTTGTCACTCTTGGCGACATAGCAAACCAGCTATCTCTACAAGCTTATTGAGTGCCTACTATGGAATATAACACTGAACAAAACAAGGAAAAAAATAGATAGATAGATGATAGATAGATAGATAGATAGATAGATAGATAGATAGATATACCCTCAGGAAACTTACATTCTAGTAGGGGACATTTAAGAAAAGACAAATAATACAGTATTCTAGATGATGGTAAGTGGTAAGAAATGAGCCATGTGGAGATCTGGAGAACGAGTGTTCCAGGCAGAGGGGAAAGCAAGCGCAAAGGTCCTGAGGCAGGACTGTGCCTGGCACAATTGAGAATAATAAGCATGGCAAGGGGGAGAGCAGGGGAGATGAGGTCCAGATCCTACGGGACCTTGCGGGCGTGGTGAGGACTTGGCCTTTTACTCTGGGTGAGGTGGGCCCAGGACTGGAAGGCAGGAGGGTGTTCTGAGCAGAGGAGGGACAGGATCTGATTTCATTTTAATAAGACCCCACTGGGTGAGAGAGGCAAGAGAAGCAGACACCAGTGAGGAGACAACTATAACAGCCCAGAGAGAAATGCCCTCCTGGACCAGGGTAAGGGCAAGGGAGGGGACAAAAGTGGTGAGCTTCCAGATACAGCTTGAAGGGAAAACCAATAGGATTTCTTTTTCCTGAAAGATGGAAGCAGCTGGGTTCTACTTGTGTGTTTTGGGGTCAAGAAAGTTGGAGACCTGACTAGGAAATAGAGATACGGCTATCACAAAATAGATACCTTCTTCCAGCCTCCTGGGACTTGTGATATGCAGGCTTTGAAAGGAATGTTTTAGATCTCCATGAGCTCACGTGGGTGAACACTCAGGATATATTACCCAGTGGAAACAGGAAGATGCAGAAGAGAATGTATAGAATGAGCTCGGTTGTGAAAACTAAAATTACAAGAAAAAAAAGGTGCAAAGAAGAATGAGTGAATGGTCTGGAAGAATAAACACCTGACTCTTAACAGGGGTTGCCCAGGGTGGGAGCCGCTGAGACAGACTCAGGATCACCCTTCCGAGCACACAAAATAAAATAATTATAAAACCCATTTGTAATTATTTTTAAAAGTGCTGCGAGCATGCCTCCATTCTCGCCATTGTAGCTGTGCTGCTCTGAGCCAGCGTCCCCACCTGGGCCTCCTGCTTGGCCTCGGCTGAAAGAGACGGAGCTCAGGAATGGGAAATACTTTCCTCTGCTGCTCGCTGGCTTGGGAGAACTGGAAAGGGCCCACCTGGCTCCCAGGGCTTCTAAAAATAGAAAGGTGTCTTAACTTTCCTATAGGTTTGGCTTAGCTGTTCCTTCTACTTATTCCAAGATGCCGTTTCTGGTAGAGAGTTATGCTCTGCACGTGAAAATAAAGTACGGCAGGAGCAAGACTTTAAGTGGATGGAATTAACAGGGAGCTGCCCCTGATGGGTCGCCAGAAATGCCCCTGCACGCAGAGCCAGGGAAGGTGCTGAGGAGCCCAGGGCCGCCGCCATCTGCACTGGGGCCCAGATGCGGCCTGTGTAGATGACATCTCCTACCCAGCACAGTCTCTGCATCCTTTCCATCTCTCAGAATGGGACTGAGGAATTGGGCTGTTTGGTATGTTTTAGGCAAGAGGGGGAAGCTGCAGACTCAGTGCCTGGAGTCTAACTCCCTTTGGGTGAGGGCTGAGGACGGTCCATGCCAGGATTTCTGAGACCCTGGGCACAAGCGTGTGTGCTGTGGGGCCAGTGGTGTGCTGGGAAAGGTTAGCAGTTAGCACTCCAGGGGAGATAGAGCGTGTGTGTGTGTGTGTGTGTGTGTATCATACGAATATATGTGCATAGACACATACAGGTTTACCATAGATTGTACTGGTGTAAGGACGTGCAGCACACAATTTACAAATAAAAATAAAATTTACAATACCCCCTTGTAAGTTTCATACATACTCGACTGAGTCACGCGGAAGGGGTTTGTTGATTTTGGCCCCCAGCCCTTGTATCTGGGGTCAGCCTAGGCTTACAAGTGATGAGTGAGGGTAGCTCGAGGCTGGTGGGTATCTTTCTTTACCTTAAGGATCCAGACAAAAGTGATACAACAGAGTGTAGTTTGTCAACGAAGTGAGCAACGACCTTCCTTTGGGGGCTGTTGACAAGGGAACAGCCACAGAGGGGACACACTTCTATGCTTAATCTGCATCGTTAACTTTTCCTGTCTCTTCCCTCAACTCTAGACAATCAGCAAAACCATAAATTGAGCCCTGAGTCGTCCTGTTACCGGTTCCCATGGTGTAAGGACTCCCACTGGGGCCGATTTCCCAGGCCACCAGCCTGGGGTCACCGCACGCGGGCTTGGGGAGAGGTGCGCAACAGCAGACTATCGAATGTGCTTCCACCAGACGGCGCGGACGGCAGTGGCCCCGGGAGCCTCCGGAGCAGCGGAATGTCCTCAGACACGGAAAGGGATGAGCAGTGAGTACCCATTACCTTTGTACCATCATCGATTTGATTATAAGTCTGCGAAATTTAATTTTTAATAATGGCTCTGTTTAGCAACACGTTCACCGCATTTCTGACGGTCTGACCATTGGCTTTCAAGAGCCGGGACATGCTGGCTCCAGCGCGCCACAGTGTAGGGACCAGGTGGCAAAGAGTGTCCCGGGTTGGGGAGGAAGCGAGTCCCTCCATCTCTGCCCAGAGCCCAGAGCAGCTCAGGCACCAAAAGGCCGGGGGCGCTGAGAGTCTCAGGGGGGCAGAGGCAGGAGGAGGCAGGAGAGGACAAGCAGGGCAAGAGCCCAGTTTGGGCACATGTGAGCCACTGCTTCGCGGCTCCCCAGAAAGAACTGGAGGGCCCGGGGGGGGGGGGGGCTGCTGAGCTTCTGATGCAGAGTAGGTAAGCTTCCTGGCCAGCTCGCACCCGGGTGAAGTCACTCCCGTGAAAGCAGTCCATTCTGCTCCTCAGAAGCTCTCGGGGCCAAAGGCCTGGGATCACTGATGTCAGTAACGAGGCTCTCAGTCCCTTCTTCAAGCCCCCTTCGTGCCCGCCTCCTCCGGCGCCTTCCCGGGTGGCAGGGCTCGTGGGAGACCTTCGTCTTCTCTAAGCTTGTTGAGAACTTAAGTGCCCTCCAAGCAGACGCACGGAATTTTCGAGTCGCAAAGAGATTTTAGAGATTTCCTCAAACAATCCCTTCATTTTATAGATGAGGAAACAGAGGCCCAGAGATAGGAGGTGACTTGGTCAAGGTCACAAGAAAAATCAAGGGCAGAAGTGGGTAGGATGACCAATCGTCCCAGTGTGCCCAGGACTGGGCAAGGGTGGCCCCGGGACCCCCACTCAGGTCTCCGCTCCAGCCCAAGGCAGAGGGCCTGGGCCAATCCCCGAAAGGAAAGGAGGCCTGAGTCAGTACAGAGCTGCTGCAGGGTGGAATTTTCCAAGAGGAGAGAAAAGAGGAGGCCACATCTGGGTGCTGGGATCTCTAGCTCTGCCCAGGTGCCTGGCACCGAGGGATTTCCCACCTGCCTGGGCCCTGCTCTGTGTTTCCCGGGCCCTCGGATGTAACATGCCTCCACTTCCTCCGTGCCAGGGAGACACTCGCTGACCCGATCTGCGGCTTATCTCTGGCTGCCGCTTCCACAGCTGTGGGGCTGTGTATGCAAATAGCCTCCGATAATATTAATACGTGATTCCCCCCGGGGGAGGCGTGTGGAAAGCGCTGTATGTGTTTCACAATTCTGTTTCGTCCAGAGGAGCAGTGGGGGCCCAGAATGATTTGAAACAGATTTTTGGAAAAGCAGAATAAAATTGGAACAAAACCTAGTAGAGGCATGTGCCACTCTCCCCACGCCCAGCTCTCTCCACCCCTGCCTGATGTTAGCCATCTTCTCCCGTCCCCAGGAGCCCACTCCAGCAGGGGGGCGAGCACAGCACGTGGCATCGGGCACCCTTCATTCCCGCCGGGAGCCCCTTCCCGGGACACGTGCCCCTGCCCATCCAGAGATGAAGGCTCCTCGCTGCCTCTCTCTGACCTCTCTGCCTGCCTCCCACAGGTAATCCTCCCCTCGACACCCCCTCCTCCTGCACCCCGGCTTCCTAGGGAGATCATGGAATCTTAGAAAAGAATATAGACTACTGGAAATGGACAGTTTAGGGCAAGTCAAGTCAGAAAGACGGAGATCTGATTCTGGTTTCTGCCACCAACCAGCTGTGTGACCTTGGGCAAGTCACTTCTCTGAGCCTCTGCTTGCTCAGTGTACCACGAGGGTAATAATACTTGCCCCATCAGAGGCTCATGGAGGTTCCCTGAGCTAAAGTTTCATAAATGCCTAGCACAGCACCTGGCATATGGCAGATACACAAGAAACACAGTCACAGTAAAAGCCCCTTAAAGAGTTCCAACTACTCCATTGCAGAGATGGACAAACGGAGGCCCAGGGAGGGGAGAGAACTCGCCCAAGGCCACACAGCAAGCCCCTGCAATCCCATCCCTCCCCCTCGCAGGCTCCCTTCTCGGGGGAGCTCCAGGGCGGCATGCGGGCAAGTGCTGGCCTCCTCACACTTCACCTCCCTCTAGCGTCTGGTCCACACGCCAGCCTCACTCACCATCAAGCAGGTCGGGGCTTCAGGCCGGGGTACGCATCCCCATCCAGGCAGCCTGGGTTTCTCTGTCACCGAGGTGAGCGGCAGCTCTCATCGGCTGCAGAAGTCGAGCTGGGACTCCGGGAAGCCCGTCCAGACTAGCCCCTCGGGAGGTTGCTTCCAAGGAGCCCACTGTCCCCCAGTCTTCCTTGTGGTGCCGAGGGCCCGGGGGACAACGCGCTGCCGGGCTCTGATAGCACGGCCGGCCTCTTATCTGACCTGCGTCCGGGTGCAGGCGGCCGTGGAGCCCGGGTTCCAGGAAGCCCGCCTGGGGCCCCCCCGGCCGGCCGCTCTCCCCGGATGCTGCTTGCTGCTCTGGACGCAGCCGATTGCCCGTCAGTGTCACTGAGCTCTGCCAGGGAGAATTCCATGCTGGCCCCCAGCAGGCGGGGCCCCCACCCCTTCACGTCCCACCCCCCACTCCCATCTTGGCAAGGGGACGGGAAAAGGCAGCTAATTTCAAGTCCGCACAGCGCTTGTGGTCTTGTCCTGAACTCTCTACGATTAATCACGGAGCATCTGATTTCTGCTTCGCCTCAGAGGGGGGTGTGGGGACGCCTGGAAGTTTCTGTTTACTCCATTCTGCGCCGGCTGTGTGCTAATCACAAACAGACAGGGACACAGCCTTGCCCTCCCTCTGCCGCCTCTGCCTCCTCTTCCTACCTTGCCACTTTCCTGTCCCCTCCTCACTCCTTCTCCTTTTCCTCCTTTCTTCCCTCTGCCCCATGGGTCCCCCTCCGTCTGTCCTGTCCGGATCTGATCGTCCACACACCGCTTCCTGTGGTCCTGGTTGTCCCCTCTGCACCTCCCACTTCTCCTGGGGTGCGAATTAGCTGGGCATTTTCCCTTTACGTCTTTAGAGTTAGTGGTCAGCTTCTTTTTCCTTTTTTTTTTTTACAACCTAATGTGTTCAGGCTTTCCCCTCACCCCTGCCACCCCTGTTACATTTGTATGTGCGATTCCGGCAAACTTGCTGGTGTCTCGGTCAGGGGGTGGGGTCCGGGCACAACACGCCAACGGCTCTATTTGTCACCTTGGCACATCAACTCTGGGATTCCGCTCAGGGATGGCCCCGGAACAAAGCCCCCATTGACCACCGGGGCAGAGAGGCCTGGCCCCTCGGAGCCCACCAGCCTGTAACACCTAGAGATGAATTTCTCTCTCCCTTGGCTCCCTTCCACCCTGCAGCCACTGCAGACAAGAAACCAGGAATAAACAGCCCCAAAGAATAGTAACTGACGCCCCTCCCCAAACACACACCACACACTCTGCAGAGTCATTTGGTAAGACCTTGGAAACCAGAAATGAGCACATACGCCGCCACCCAGAACATAACTCAGGCATGTGCCGAGGGAGGCACTCACACTTAAGCGGGTTGCTTAAAAAAAAAAAAAAAGGTTTATTATAGGAAACAATTGAAAATAATGTAAACACCCATCAAACAATGACTGGTTACTCAGAATGCAAAGGGTCACGCTAGGGCTTACCAGGCAGGGGCTTAAGAGGAATGTGCTAAGTTGGTCAGTGACAACAGCAGTGGGTCTCCAAGACCCATGATTGAGTGAGAAGGGGGTCAGAATGAGATCGTTGGTATAATCCTGGTGGTGTAACCCTCCCCTATGCACACACACAAAAACTGAGATACTGCAGAAACACAGGTCAAGCCTGAAAAATAGTCTTAAAGGATTGAAACCAAACTGGGTCATTACCTCCGGGAAAAAGGGAGGCAAAACTGTATACTGGTGGTGCTCTCACCTGTAACGGTTTCATTTTGAAAAGCGAAGCTGGAATCATCTATTTCCTATGTCCCAGCAGCTTCCTCCTCCGCACCGGGGTGCAGAAAAAATGTCATCCAAGTGCGCGCCCCCGTGGACTGACTCAGAGAATTCTCCAGCACGTCCGCGGAGAGGTCATAGCCGTGCTGAGGGGTGAGCCTGGCAATTCTCCAGACACTCAGGTGTGATCACTCCCACTTCGATGTGGGACCCCTGAACCAGCAGTGACTCGTCACGGAAGGGATTCCTCAAGAGCAGGAGAGCTGTCCGAGTGCCTCCCCCGGGGGCTTAGGTCTCCTGGAAATGAGAACAGCAGATACATATCAGAAAGGAAAGTATTGAAAAGTGCCGACTTGGTTTCAGGAAACAGCGTCACCTACTCTAACTCAGAGAACATGAAAACCATTTAGAAACACTTGCCAGGGATGAATATGAACAAGTCGGGGCCTTACGGAGAGAGCACTACTGAGCCATTTAAACAGTCCCCTCCCCCGTCACATGGACACGACAGGCACGGGGACCTTGTGTTCCATGCAAGGTGCTCCTTCCGTGCTAGTGATGAAATTCTTCACCTGTCACATGCCTGCTGGCTTTGGGCACTGAGCGAGGGGAGCTACGGTATAGAAGACAGGTGACATGCTCCGCAGCCCAGAGCCAGGGGCACCCAGCTCCTCGGCACCCTCCTCCTGCGCGGAAGGAAGCTCCAGGTCTGGAGCCCCGTGGTCTCAGGCGTGGCTTTCCAGCTGTCAGAGCGTGTGGCCCAGGGAGCCCGGAGCAGGGCTCCCACGGGGCGGCCTCCAAGGCAGCTGTAGGGACTGGGCCCGACACAGTGCTGAAGCCTCTGTGAGGAAGTGCCTCCTGACTTGACCACGTCTCCAACATTTCCTCATGTCTCCTTTTAACGAGAAAGCAGGCCTCAGGCTTAGGTCCTTCAAACCAACAGCGTCTGGCTAGAACAGTGTTTGGCAAGTGACCATAGTTTTCCGTGGACAGTTTCCTATTTGACTCTCTTAAAGTTTAATAGTCCACCAAGTAAGGGGAGAATGCACAGAATCCTGGTAGGACGTGGGGTAGAGTCAACAGTAACGTGTTCACACGGGTTCACGCGTCGGGACAGTTGCACTGCGGTACCGCGGAAGGTCGGGTGTGGGGTGCGTAAGACTTCCCTGCACTTCTCCGCAGCTTTGTCAGGAATCGAAAACTAGGCTAAATGTTAAAGTTCATTTAAATCTTTTTTAAAGATTTTATTTATTTATCAGAGACAGTGCGAGCAGGGGGAGCAGCAGGCAGAGGGAGAAGGAGAAGCAGGCTCCCCACCGAGCAGGGAGCCTGATGCGGGACTCGATCCCAGGACCCTGGGATCATGACTTGAGCAGAAGGCAGACACTTAACTGAGCCACCCAGGCGCCCCAAAGTTTATTTAAACATTTTTAATGAACCCAGAGAAAAATCAGCCCATGCTATTTTTTCAACATGTAGGTCCAGAGAGAAATGGAGAAAGATCGATTGTGGCAAAAACGCTGACACTTGGTGGGTCTGGGGGAGGGGCGCACGGGTGTTCCTGATGCTCTTCACCCAACTTCTGTGCAGGTTGGAAACTTGTCATAGTGAAGTTAGAGGAAAAAGGAAATCCATGTACAGGAAAATCCTAAGTACATGGGGGCCCCCGGAGACGAATATGGCCAGAGTGGTCAAAGTGGTGCCTGAGTTGTGGGCATTTGGCGGACCCTAGGCAAAGAGGTGGCCTGGCAGGGAGATCCCACTACCCACTGCCCTAGGACCCACACTACAGCTTCCACGGGCACACACCTTCCAGACAGTACGGCATGTCCATGCTCCCCTCCCCTCACAGCGTCCTCACTATGGAAGCGGGGCAGGTTCCGTCACCCCACATGCCAGGCCGTGTATTTTGGGGACAGAGATGAATAAGGAGGAAATGTTCTCGCAGGAGACGGATGTGTAAACAGACACCCACAGAGCCAACCAAGTGCTCATGGCAGCCCAGGTAGTGAGGGGTGAGTGCCTTTGAGAAGAAGGGGATGCCCCAAGGAAGTGTGTCACCAGGGAAGGATGAGTAAACAGAAAGGTTATGCGATCTTTCCAGAGAACCTTCCTTCCGGGGCCCTCAGGGTAAGGCCCCAAACGGCAGCGTTTGTGCCCCGCAGAGCTCCTCTCTGGCTGAATAAACAGCCTGAGGGCCTTCACTGTGCCAAGCCCTGTCCTGCGGGTCCCCTAGTCCCCTAGCTGGGGACTCTCTCCCCTCAGGCTTCTCTCACCACCCTCCTTGGCTCTCACCGGGCTAATTCCTTAACCCTTAACCTGCTGGCACCCAACCAAGAGGCACATTCTCCCAGAGCTTTCTCTGAGCCCCCACTCTGGGCATCGTGGCCCTCTTGGCACCACCGTCACTGCCTTACTGGGGCAGAGCTGGGTAAGCACTCAGGCCCCGGAGTCCAGTCTGGGCTCCTCTGTTCCCAGCTGTATGACCTTGGGCAGGTCACTTGACCTCTCCAGGCTTCCATATCCTCCTCTGTAAAATGGGAATAACTATAGGGCCTCAAGAGTATGTTCAGAGGATTGGGTGAAACAATACCTTCCTTCTTAATGTGTAGTGTGGGGACCAGCCGACTGGAGCTTGTTAGGAGAGTCCCAGACCCCACCCCAGACCTCCCAAATGAGACCCTGCATTTTACCCGGATCCCAAAGTGATTGAAGCACAAGACGTTACACGGCAAGTCTGCAGACCCTGTCTGGCTCCTGTTAAATAGCCATTATCATCATCATCATCATCATCATCATCATCATCATCATCATCATCGCTGTGTCATCCCACGAGATCACCTGTTTTCTCGTTCTCCTCCACCCGGTCCATCCTGACCAGGACAGCCCTGTGTGCCATTGCATGCGAAGTGCCCGGAGCAGAGTAGGTGCTCGGTAATTAAGGGCTGAATTCACTCATTTGTCCAATTCTTGTGGAGAAGCCAGACTGGGAACCAGGTGGCCTCACTCCTGGCTTTTTGGACTCATTACTGCCATTAATGCCCCAGATCCTGCAAGACAGCGGGGACAAAGTCTGGAGTGGTGACAGGACCTCCCACTCGGGAAGTGGAGGTGCAAGCTTAACAGAAAAAACAAACCCCCAGACTCAGCCTACTTGGTAAAATCCATCGTTTTCCTGGTAATGACATCAAAACTCCCCTCCTCTGTCAGCCCCGTCAACCTTCAGCGCTGCTGAGAATGTCACGTCGCTGGATTCTTCCTGAAGATAAATGCCCAGATCCTTCATTGTCAGGCCTCTCCTCCACACTCATCTTTACCCAGAGCCTCACCCCAGGCACCTCTGCTCCCCTGTGACAAGCTACCAGTCCATCAGATAGAAGAAGGCTCTGTTTTGCTGGGGAAACCTTTAGAATGACAGGTTCCCACTCTGGCGTCTGCCAGGGCCATAAACCTTGGTTCAGCAGAGGAATGAATCTGCCCTGAAGATGGGAGCTTTATCAGCTGAGGGGATTAGCAAAGGCCCAGTCCTGACCTGAGAGAAAATCCCAGCCACCCTCCGCACTCCCTTCGGGACCCTCCAGAGTCAAATATTTTCAGAACCAGCCCCAGTTAAGTAAATAGTTCTCTGCACGTGAGTGCCCCCAGGGTTTCTCCGAGGACCTGACGTTCTCCACTTGGTGACTGTCATTTCCTTACAAACATAACATTGAAAGCGATCTTCGCATTCCCAGAATGACTTCCCCAGCTGAGGAATTCTGCTAGTCCCCTTGAGTTCAGGACTGCTGCTTTATTCTGTGCTCTTATGACAACACCGCCTAAATGCATCCTGCACAATTTGATAAGAGCCCTTTGCCCCTCTCCCCGAGCATGCGTGTCTTTCTTTGCCACAAACGTCTAGTAAACTCTTCAAGTATGCACTGCCTAAATTGAACCCTGATGCTAGGCCACTAATGGGGCGCCCTCTTCAAAGCCATTCTCTACAACCCAACAGTTTACATGTTGCTGGAAACAATGGACTTAAGTGCACAATTTATTTGGGTTGGCTGGTTTCATGCTGGTTGGAATCTGCTTTGGGGGGAAAACAAACCCTGCATGTGTTTAGATTTATAATTTATACCGAAAGCACAAATACCTCGTAATAGGGCTAGAATGAGACACAGTTATGAGCAGGAGGCATGCACATGTTGGCTTTGCTCTTTCACGGACGCACTACCAGAGACTACAGACTGTGCTTTAGTTAAGCCACCACCTCCCTTGGCCTCCCCCCCGCCAAAAAAAGCCCATCTATAGCAGAAGCTGCAGTCTGACCTGTGGGCGAGTGTCCTGATCTGGGCTTTTCCCAGCTGTTCTGCACACCTGCTCCATCCCCACAACAGCCTCATCCTCGGTGTCGTGATCCCCAGGTTAGGAAGGAGGAAACTGAGGCATAGGAAGGTGAAGTCACTTCCCCAAGGTCCCACAACAGGTCCTAGAGCCAGGATTCACACTCAGGGAGTCTGGCTCCAGAATCAGTGCTCTCAACTCTTAGATACTTCTGTAGTCAAGTCTACAGAACCCCTAGCCAGAATGCCGCATTAACTCAATTATTGATTGCTGTCGAGTTGGAAGAGAAGGCAAACGGCAAGAAAATAATAAAATGATATTGGGACTTAACCAAAGCAAAAATGAGGTCCCGCTCCTCAAATTAAACCACACAAGATCTGGAAAAGAACACGTTCAACCTCATCTTCCCTACCTTCTGCACCTCCACCTTCAGGGCCAGAGAAGGAGATGCCAAGTCCCAAGGGGAGACCCAGAGTCGCAGAAGACCTCCATCAATAAGAAAGAGCCAGCGCTGCCCTTTGGATTCCAGAACCAGGAACAGGAAGAGTGTGCTCCAGGGAGATCGCTGTGGTGGGCATGACAAGAAGGGCCCTTACTGCGTGTCCTCCCTGGGTCCCCTGCCCTTTGCAGTGTGCTGATCAGCTCCTTCTGAAAGCCTGTGTCATCACCCACTTGAATCTGGGTGGCACTATGACTTGCTTTGATGGAATGAGGTGGAAATGCTCGTCTGCCAGCTCTGGAACCAGGCCTTCACACTGGACTTTCTCCCTTTACTTTCACTTGCTTGGAATTTCAAGACCTCAAAGAGCGGAGAGGCCTGGACTAGCCCCCTAGAAGACCAGAGGTCCATGTGGAAGGGAACCACGGCACCTTCACTGACAGCCAGACCACTGCTGGGTGTGTGGGGGAGGCCGCCTTGGACCTTCCAGCCCCAGTCGAGTTGTCAGGTGACTGTGGCCCCGAGAGTGAGCCCAAGAAGGCCAGCAGCACTACTGCCCAGACTGCCACCCCACAGAATGGTGAGAAACAACCAACTCCTCGTTGCTTTAAGCTCCTAAGTTTTGGGGTCATTTGCCACCCAGCAGCTAGAGTGGAAATCATTGTTAACACAGTGAAAATGAAGGTTCTCTGCTGAAACCACAGCTGTAAAAGAGAGTATTCCCATATGACCACGTCCCTAGCACAGCAGTTTCTGGAGGATTTATGGAAGCATGTGTCGTAATGTGTCCTTATGAGGATACTGGTAGCCCTGTTCGCTTCTGCTCACTTATTAAATAATTGGCCATTGTTTTCCACATGAAAAAGGAACCATCGTCAGCACTGGAGACACAGATAAATTTGGCACAGGAGTTTAAGAACTCCCGGGACAGGAGGGGAAGTGGACAAGAACACTGCTAGACAGGAATTCATTCAGGAAATGTCCGAGGACCGGGCACCACCACGTTCAGGGCTGGGAATACAAAGATGGGAAGGTCACAAATCCAGACCTCCTGGGGTCTCTGTCTAGTGAGGGATGCAGACTTTCATAAAAAGAAGACAGGGGCTCCTGGGTGGCTCAGACACAGTTAAGCGTCCCACTCTTGGTTTTGGCTCTGGTCCTGGGTTGTGAGATCAAGCCCCGCATCGGGCTCTGCGCTCAGCGGGGAGTCTGCTTGGATATCCTCTCCCTCTGCCCCTCCCCCTGCTTGTGCACACACTCTGTCTCTCTCAAACAAATAAATAAATATTTAAAAAATAATAAAAAAGAAGACATGTGAACCTATGACCACAAATGGTACCCAGTGCCATGAAGAAGCAGCACGGGGTGCCCGGAAAAAGAGTTCACCTGGTGAGAAGTCTGGAAGGTTCGCTGGGTTAGTTAGGTCAACCTGGAGCCCAACTTTGTTTTACATACAAACACAGAGTGTTTTCCTCATGGTTTTTATATATACTGAACTTTCCTGGAATGCTATGACTGTGTAAGTTGAGAGAAGACTGCACTTGGCTTTGCTCGGGAATTCACGTTGGTTGCTATTCTGAAGGACCAGCTCCAGCAGCAGTTAGACTCAGCGTGCTTGGGGCGTGTGGGTGGTCCGCACCCCACACCTAGACCCACCTGCGCTTGCAGCTATCGGCTTTCCACCTGGAAGCTCAAGCACCTGGAGACTTCACTAGGGCTACCAGCATTGCCGTATAATGATTTCATCATAAATTACTTTCTACTCTCCTTCTTCTTACAGTTTGAGAATTACAGACATTGTCTCCTTCCACAGGTAGTTAGGTTACATTATTTGAGGAATCTCATTTCAGGGTTGACAAAGAGGCCTTAGGTCTATTAAGGTTAGAACCACAGGCCTTGGGGCGCCCGGGTGGCTCAGTCCGTGAAGCGTCTGCCTTCGGCTCAGGTCATGATCCCAGAGTCCCCGGATCAAGCCCTGCATCAGGCTCCCTGCTCAGCATGGAGTTCCACCATGCTACAAAGGGGCTGGTAGATTATTCATCTCAAATCTATTTGAAAAAAAAAAGTTGCCCAAGGTGGGTTCAGGCCAACTTATAGCATGTGGACTTTATTTTATAGTCAATAAAGTCATTCTTTCTCTTCTTGAGCCATAAAACTCAGTCGTCTTTGCATGTCTGTTTTGTATTACACATTCCAGCCCCTCCAATCTCTTGATAACAAGTTTCCTTAAGGGAGAAATTGTGCTGCTTGTTGGGAAAATGTGATCCACCACGGCCCCAGAGATGCTCGAGGACTCCAGACACCGAGATGCAGGGAGGTGGGGTGTTTAAGGGTCAGAGAAACTGAGCCCCAGGAACGCTCCATTAGCAGGCTGATGACAGCTGCCCGACAGTAAATAGGAGACGTGTATTCTTTCTGCCACTTAAATTCCCTGGCTTTTCTCTGAGCAGTAAGTACCAAAAACAAATACATATTTGTTTCATTCTGTTTGGATTCCAGTTGTTAAGATAGAATCGTTTCTTGTGTGTTATGCATTTTTTTAAAGGTACTTGAATCTGTACCTTATGGTTTAACAGCCATGGAAAAAGTCTTGAAATATTTTCAAAGGGAAAGAGGTGGGGCAGGAGGGAGGTGACAGAGATAAACGATACAGTTATCAAAACTTAAGAGCCAGTGCAAACCAACCAAGTTGGAGGCAAATGGGACTGAAGGGGAGGAAGGGCTCAGCGCATGCCACCAGCTTGCTTTCCATGTGGACTTTACGCAATCTGGGACACCCGGAGGGAGCCTGTCTGTGGGGCAGGAGTGACCCTAGGACTTCTGGGCACTGCAGTGGACAAGGGGGCGACTAAGAACAGCAGAATTGACTTCTAGAGTTGGTCTGCACGTTTCCAGAAAGTTCAGTGTTTCCCCACTTGCCTCAGGACAAAAACAGCCACTGGCGCTTTTTAGAAAGGCAGTTTTGGGGTGCCTGGCTGGCTCGGTCTGTAGCGCGTGCAACCCTTGATCTAAGGGTTGTGAGTTTGAGCCCCACGTTGGGTGTAGAGACTATTTAAAGTCTTTCGAGGGGCGCCTGGGTGGCTCAGTCGTTAAGCGTCTGCCTTCGGCTCAGGGTGTGATCCCAGCGTTCCAGGATTGAGCCCCACATCAGGCTTCCCTGCTGGGAGCCTGTTTCTTCCTCTCCCACTCCCCCTGCCTGTGTTCCCTCTCTCGCTGTCTCTCTCTCTGTCAAATAAAAATAAATAAAATCTTAAAAAAAAAAAGTCTTTCGAGGTGCCTGGGTGGCTCGGTCGGTTAAGGTTAAAGCGTCTGCCTTTGGCTCAGGTCATGATCCCCGGGTCCTTGGGATCGAGGCCCTGCGTCCCCTGCTTATCAGGGAGTCTGCTTCTCCCTCTCCCCCTGCCCCTCCCCGCTGCTTATGCACGCTCTCTCTTTCTCTCTCTCTGTCTTGCTCTCAAATAAATCAATACAATCTTTTAAAAAAATTAAAAAAATAAAATCATAAAAAAGACAGGTTTAAGGGACTCACCCCAAACTGAGTGAAACAGAATGTCCAGGACAGATGGTTAATTGAGCTTACTTCATTGTAAGAATACAACATCTAATACATAGAACATGCAAAAATCTGTTGTTATTGTGTCCATCTACTGCTTATGTTATCGGTAAGGCTTCCGGTCAACAGGAAGTTATTAGTAGTTCAGCTTTTGAGAGTCAAAGCTATCCATGGATTTTTGACTGGGTGGGGCCACTGCCCCCAACTACTGTGTTGTTCAAGGGTCAACTGTACATAGATTTTGATTGATCACCCTCATTTACTCATGGGCACTGCTCTGGACCAGAACTGTTCTGGTTTCTGGAAATCAAGCGGGGAAAAACAAGGTCCATGCCTACACGGAGCTCATGTTGTCACAGGGGATGCAAATAATAAAGAAAGCGAGTAAGTATGTCCAGAATCTCATCCTTTCTTACTGGAAGCAGAGCTGGAGAAGTAAGGCAGTGCCAAGGGTGCCTCGAAGGCCCTGAATGAGGGGAAGGGTGCTGGTAGATAAGGTTAGGGAAAGCCGGAAAGATAGAGACTATCAGGGGGCTATTGAGAGGAGTTTGCATTGACTATAAGCGAGATAAGAAGTTTTCAGAGGGCTTCAACCAGAGGATGGACCTGATCTCTCAGGTTTTACTGGGAGCCTCTGGCTTGGCGTCGGGGACAGACTGTAGAGGGGCAAGAGCAGGAGAGAGACCAGGGAGGAGGCCTCTGCCACAGGCCACGCAAGAGATGGTGGCGACTTGGTCCAGGGCGGAAGACGTGGAAGTGGTGAGAAGGGGTTGGATTCTGGAGATACTTGGGAGGTCAAGCCAATTGGATGGGATGTGGGTGTGAGAGAAGCAGAGGAGTCGAGGATGATTCCAGTGGTAGTCACCTGGAAGCGACAGCCTCGTGGATGGAAAAAGCACGATGAGACGTCGGGTGGGGAGATCAGGGGTTCAGTTTGGACTGCATTAAGTTTGAGATGTCTAGTAGATAGAAATAATGAAGGGGCCGAGTAGGCAAGTAATGTACATCTGGGTTCAGAGGAGAGATTGGGGCGGGAGACAGCAGCGCGAAGGCCATCAGCGCGTGGGTGGTATTTAAAGCCGTGACATCGAAGACTATAACCTGGGGAAGGAGACCTAGAAGAGGTCCGAGACCCAGGCCTGGGGGGTCTCAGCCTTTAGAAACGGGGCCAGTCACCACCTCATTAGGCAGATGTGGAGCCTAGACCTTGTACTGTGGGACCCCAAGCGCCGCATTTCCCCTCTCCGGACCTCCTTCCCCAGTCACTGCCGGGGGAGGGAAGGGCCCAGGGAGAGGAGGGTGGGGGAGGGCCGCAAACCAGAATGGGCGGGAAATCCTGGTCATCACTTAGTTCTTCCTGGAGGGCCAAGTCCAGAAATCCGCATTCATCCTGGGTTGGACCGTATCCCTGACGTTCGTTCATTCATTCAACAAACATTTCCTGAGCCTCTCCTCTGTGCCAGACACGGGTTACCGACCATGAAAGTAGACACAGTCCCCGGTTTCAGGGAGCCTCTTTCTTAGCAAAGGAACCGCTGTCCTAACTGCCGCCTTTTGTAAGTCTTACTTTTCTTGGATTCCTGGCATTTGGTGCTTTTAAAAGTTTATTTTCTCAGTTTTTGTGTCTGTTTCTAAGAGGCGAGATCATTCCAGATTTTTATTTGTAAGCACTGCTCCACTGACAGAGTACCGGCACGTAGAGAATCGTCGCTGTGTTTTTCTTTGTCATATTGATTTTTCAGTGACACGGGACCCTCGTGAACTAGTCACACGACAATGGCAACGCTCTGCTGTGGCGGAAATGAAGCAAGATAGGTATGAGAGCCAAGACCGGTCCGTACCACACGACCACACGGCGCCGGCGCTCGGGGGTCACCGACACCCAGCAGAGAGAGGCTGGGCCACGCGCATGCGCCTCACGTCCGTGCTCGCTGGGCAGGTGGGGGTTCCCAGGCCGCCTGGCTGTTGAAGGGAAACTCAAACATAATAACTCGTCTTTTTAACATCGATATTGAGACAGAAGCCATTGGCGTTTTTGACACTTCGTGGGACCCTCTTAACACACCCCTAGGCAGGATGAGGGCCACTATTTAGGAAACAGTGAAGGCACATCGGGCGTCAGATCTCAGTGTCACCGCTTCCCAGCTGCGTGACTGAAGGAAGTGGCTGCACTCAGCAGGCTCTCGGTTTCTCCATCCATCGACAGGAGACACTAACGGTTCCTATCTGTCATCTCCTGAGAAGCGTATGACGTCAGACCTGCGAAGGCCTTGGCTTTCCGCAGTCGCCTCTCCCTGCAGGGCCACCATGACAGCAGGAAGGGAAGGGAGAGGGTCGGGCCCTGGTGTCGTGTGAAGGACAGGGAGGGGTGTCACCCGGGCAGCAGCAGATCAGGTGGCCGCAGCCCCAGCGCTCAGACTGGGCCCTCCCGGACCTGCCTGGACGTGGTGCTTCGCGCCGGCTGTCAGGAAGGTGCGCCCCGGGCGTGCCACGGCCTAGCCACGGGGAAGGACCAGGGCACTACTAGCCACTCGTCCTGGAGGAGGCAGCGGCGTGGATATGGGGAGTGAGGGGGTTCAGGGCTCATGGTAGAGTTACGGTCCTGGGTGGCCAGAGAGGCAGCGGTGCCATGAACGGGAATGGAGCGCGCTGCAGATGGAGAAGCGAAGACAGATGATAATATTTAGAAGATGAAGAATCCAGAGAGAAACAAGAGCAAAGGGAGTGTCCGAGGAATTTTGGGATGTGGCCACTTCTTGTCCTTAAATCACCTCTTCAGAGCAGCTCACCAGCGATAAGTACAAATGACTCTGACCTCAATTAAATCTCAACTCTGGGAACAAATTAGCACCGGGGAGCGCCGTGCAGATTCTCCTCGGTGTGAAGAACCTCGCTTCCAGCTCAGACTGCCCTCTGTTGGACGCCTCAGCCCCACATTCCAGTCCTTAAACTCCACAAGAGAAGGAAAACAAACATCCCGAGAGCCTCCCAACCCTTCCCGTACAGTTGTCATTTTATTTTCACGATCACTCTGTGAGAGGCTCCTGTTTCCAAGGTGGGGAAACTGAGGCACAGAGAGGCTGAGCGCCATGCCCCAAATCCCAGTTGGAGCGGAGCTAAGCCTGGAGGCCTTGTTCCATGTGCTTCACTCACTAGACTCAGCTGTCCCTGGACGTGACCAGAATGATTTGGTCAAAAGGGACCAGATGTTCCCCCCGCAAAGGGACTGCCAAGGCACCGAAGTCAGACTCCGTTTCTTAAGCAACTTAAGACACGATCTTAAGGACCGAGGTTGAAATGTGACTTGAATATGCTTATTCAAAGTCTTTGCTCCTGGTTCTGGGCAGGGCACCAGACCAGTCAAGGTACATGACCATAGCCCTGTTGAAGGTTGATAAAAACACAAGGCCCTCCCTGGACAGAGTCAGGAGGTCATGTTCTTGGCTGTCTTGAACTCACATGTGACTTCCATCAAGTTCTTCCCCCGTTCCGCCTGTTGATCAGCAAAAGGAGGCATAAGTTCAACAGCGCACTTTCCAACTTTCAACTCTGCTGATGACTGGCACTGCCCCTCAGGAAGACAGCTTTGGCAATACCTGCACATTGAAATGTGCACACCCACTGATTTCTTGGAATATGACTAGAGAAATACACACAGAAGTGCACAGACAGATGCACAGGATGTTCACTGAAAAACTGAGTAATGATGACTTGAGTGTCCACCACCACAAGACTGTCTAGATACGTTGTGGCATACCCTATGCCTTGGGAAACAACGTAGCCTGGAGAAAAGAATGAAGAAGGAATGTAAGTAGTAGAGTGGAAGTATCACCATCATTTTTTTTTTTCTTAGCGCACCTGCAGTGGAGGGGGTGGGCAGAGGGAGAGGGAGAGAATCTTAAGCAGGCTCCACACCCAGCTCACAGCCTGAGGCAGGGCTTGGATCTTACAACCCTGAGATCATGATCTGAGCCAAATCAAGAGTCAGATGCTTAACCCACTGAGCCACCCATGTGCCCCCACCATGATATATTCTTGCGTGAAACCAGCAAGATTTGTCCAATAAAAAAATCTGATGGTATGTGCATATCGCTATATTTGTATAACGAAAGATCCAGTAGGAAGGGTGAAGGGGAATCTTTTCCCCTACAGAATGCTTTACTTTTACCAAAAAAAAATTACTTTAAAAGATTTTAAAGTGTAGAGCCATAATATAAGGTAAGTCTACGTGGATCTCATCTAAGCGGTTTTGAGTTCTTGAACTAGCAGAAGAACCCGATGATTTGAGATTTGCAGTGTTCCTCGGATTCGGTGCATCTCGTGCTGTACGAGTCAGCTACACCCACCAGCCTGTGGGGTGGACTATTTGGCAGGTGGGAAATGGAGGCCCCAGACTGGTTTTCTATACACGGGATTGCCTCCTTTGGGTTCCTTTTTTTTTTTTTTTTAAGATTTTTTTTATTTATTTATTTGACAGAGATTGAGAGAGCGAGAGAGGGAACACAAGCAGGGGGAGTGGGAGAGGGAGAAGCAGGTTTCCCGCTGAGCAAGGAGCCCGATGCGGGGCTTGATCTCAGGGTCCTGGGATCATGACCTGAGCCGAAGGCAGACGCTTACGACTGCGCCACCCAGGTGCCCCGCCTCCTTTGGGTTCCTACAGACCTATTTCTGTTTCTGCCTTTTGGGATCTCATCCCTATAAGATACGCTGTATTGTAACTGTGGGCTCCCGCACAGTGCTGCTCAAAATGGGGCCTCTGCCGAACCTTAACTAAAAAATCGGGGCTTGCGTTTGATAGGTCTTCGGGACTTTTTAATTTCGTTTTTTTCTGGCAATTCGTTTTTTATTATATTTTACAAAAATATGCATCTGCAGGGATTGGAAAATTCTTTAAAAACTGGTCCTTTAGCAGGATCTCCGAGAAGCACCAGGCTGCTGGAGAGAAGAGAGTCGTCCACACCACGGCAGGTGCTCCATGTTTGGCGTCTGAACACGCTCATCGCTGAATGAGTGACTGTGTGAATGAGCGAGAGGGAGGCACGGGGTGGGGGCGGGGGGGGGGGAACACCCAGAATCTCGGTGTCTCATTCAGGGCCATGCAAAGGGTGAGAGCTTAGGACTTCAGGGTCACGGCCGGACTTGATAGGGGCATCACGAAAGGCTCTGTGTCCTGATTTTAAAGAGGGAGCTGGGAGACCTTCTCCCCCAAGTCGTGGAGACGCCCACCAGGGCAAAGTGAGGCAAGGGCCACACACAAGTAAAAATCAACACTCCCCGCTTGTGAATACAAAGTCAGATGAAGTTAGCAGACTAAGATAAACATTCTCCTTACCAGCCTGAGCAAGGAGCAGGAAACAGAGGCCCCGTGCACAAAGCTCGGATTTGAAGCACTGTTGTTTACGAGGAAGCTTTCTGTCCGTTTACCTCAGGGTGAAGAAACTGAGGAGGGAGCAGGGTCCCACCCTGGGGCACAGGTTCAACCTTGAGGGAAGCAACTTCAGCCCGAAAGGTTTTGCCTCAGATCATGGGCAAAGTCTCCCCAATCCAGAAGGCGGCTGGGCCTACCTTGCTCCATTTTGAAATTTCCCACAAGCACTTTTCAGAGACAAATAGATCTTCCTAATACTCAAAGAGACCTGAAACGAGAAAAATGACTGCTCCCTGCTTTTAGGCTTTCCTGTGAAGTCGTGCCATAGGGTCGGGGTCAGAATGGACCTGCGTCCTAAGCCCTTCTCCTGTGTGCGAATTGTTAGGCCCTTTATCCTCAGTCCCGACATCTGCAAATGGAATGACAGCAGGAGCCGAGTTCATGGGAGGAGTAAACAGGAGAACGTGTGTAGCACCCTTAGCTCAGGCCTGATGCAGTGTGAGCCTTCCACACACGCTAGCTCAGGGCTCTTTCTAATCACAGACCAAAGTGCAAGCCCAAAGGAGTCTTGAGCAGTGACAGGTACCACTAATTCAACACGTGCCAGAACAGCGTGAAGTGACACATTTATAATCTGCTGGGATTCTTGGTACAAACGCTGAGGTAGCTACTCAGTGGCCCCTTGTAGAGACGGGACTCAGAGAGGTGAGGTCCCCTGTCCCAGCTGGGCCAGCTCAGGCAGCGGGGGGCCAGGGAACTGAGCCAGGCTCCCCCACTGTGCTCCCCATCATCACCCACCTCTCGCCCTCCTGGCTTCCTGGGTCTTGCTTTCGTCTGTGTTTCCCAAGGGAAGGCATGCGATCGTGGGCATCTGGGCATCAGCTTTGGTTGGCTTCGTTTTTGTTCTCAAGCCTTCCTCACTGGTATGATTTTACAAAAATTTGGCATTCCCTTAAATTTTTTTAAAAAATGTTCGGTTTTTAAATGTCCCCTGAGGGGGGAAAAGAATGCTTTCTATAAATGATTTGGTTCTCTTCTCCGTAATGTTGAATTTAATAAGGCTAAGTCACTGGATCTCCGCTAACAAGTTGGGTTGTTTGTTGGTTTATTTTCATTTTGGAAACTCCTCTCCATAGTGAACCACCCTCCCTCTGCTGAAAAAAGTCCCGTGAGGAATTCTGATCAGATGCCGGGGCTGTGGGGCAGATCCCCTGGAGGCTATCGTGTTTCTAGAAGGCTCCTAGAAGGCAACAAGTCTTAACTGACTTCTTACCTGTCGGATTGTCTCAGGGCAAGGGGAAAAGGACACAGGCATGCTTTCTGCTTCCAAACAAAAGTATGTATTTCACAAAGAAAGAAATATTTTTTTTAAGATTTTATTTATTTATTTGAAAGAGAGAGAGACAGCCAGCGAGAGAGGGAACACAAGCAGGGGGAGTGGAAGAGGAAGAAGCAGGCCTTCAGTGGAGGAGACTGATACGGGGCTCGACCCCAGAACACCGGGATCACGCCCTGAGCCGAAGGCAGACGCTTAACGACTGAGCCACCCAGGCCCCCCAAGAAAGAAATATTTTTAAACCGACAATTGAAATTCACTTGACCCTATAAAGGGCAACAAAAGGGCGAGAGCCCTGGAACCCGACTGCTTGTGTTTGGGCAGCAGCCCTACCCCTCATCTGTGTGGCCCTGGGCAAGCTGCTTATCACGTTTGGGCCTCGGTTTCCTCCTCTGTAAAATGCGGGTGATAACAGTACCTGAATCCATATATTTTTGTGAAGACAAAAGTGGGCTTGGCAGAGACTGAAGGATTGTCCCAGAATGCTCAGGGATACAACTGGGAAAGTCCCAGGCAAACGCACCCTAAGATGAAACGGGACTACAGTGTAAATGCTTTAGGGACGGTCTTTGCACACTTTACTGCTCGGTAGTCTTAGCTGCTGTTATTCTCGGCTACCTCCAGCAGCCATCTTCTTCCTTGCCGTTGGTTGCCATGGTCCTCGTTTATTTATTGTCCACTCTACAGGGGCCTTACCCCGACTATGCCACTGATCCGACACCCCAAAGTCCCCAGGAAATATTTCTTGCCTCTCCACAGAACCAGCTTCCAGAGAATCTACTACTACATGCCAGGCAAACAAGCTTTTCCACAAATCTTGTCGTCTTTTCCCTCTTTATCTCCCTCAACCTTCAGGCAGCATCTAACTTGAAGGTTAAAATACAGAAAATGCCATGTGATGACTGACTGACGTGTCTACATCCCAGGAATGTCCGTGATGGCCGACAACGCCCAGAAGCTAAGGAGAGAGGCCTGGAACCTTCTCCCTCACAGCCTCCAGAAGGAACCAACCCTGGCAACACCTTGATTTCAGACTTCTGGCCTCCAGAATCCTGAGAGGACAGATTTCGGTCAGTTTAAGCCCCCTGGTTGGTGGCACTTTCTTACAGCAGCCCTAGGAACCGAGGACAGCCCCCTTCATCACCTGAGTCCAGACCTTCGCAGTCTGTGTCCTGACAGACGCAAGGGCTTCTTCACTGGTGTCCCTGCCTGCCATCTGTCTCGCCTCACGTCTGTCTGAAAACACCGGCTTCTGACTCCCAGGTCAGAGACACCCCATGACGCCCAGCACCTACACAGCACTTCCCAGACTTATCCCACAGATGATGGTTAAAATTACAGGTTCCCTGGCCCCGTTCCAGACCTTTGGAAATGGGCTTGCAGAAGGGGAGCCGTGGACTCTGGGTTTTTAATGAGCTCCCAAAATGATTCTTAACCTCAGGCACATTTGGAGCACGCTGGCCCACGAGATGAAATTCAGAAGAGACCAAGGATCTTGGTTCAGTGATTTCCATACCCTGACACCAACCTCCTATGCGAATGTCACTTCCCAAGGGTTTCCAGGGCCTCGGAGTTCATCCCACTGTGCTGCCTGCCTCGCAGTCCTTCGGTTTGCTCATCTCTACCCAGGATGCTTGCACACTGTGAGAACCGCTCTGGTCTCGCCCTCTTCCTCCCCGAACTGCTCTTCCTTTCCTCCCTCTTCTAAATCTGGAATGCAGAATCTGAATGATGCCACAGACCTTAAAGTTATCCCTGATTGCTCAGAGACAGACTTTCAGTGAACTCAGAATAAAACCCAAATCCCACACCCCAGGCCTGCAAAGACCCAGCATGACCTGGCCCTGCCCACGTCTCGCGTTCAGCCTCTTTTGGAACCATTCTCCTTCAGTCTCGAAGTTCCAGGCATGGACTTTCCTTTAATTCCTCAAACACACCACGTTTTTCCCCCGCCTGGATCCTTGGCACATGTTCTCTCTCCCCACCACCACCAACTTATAATACTTAAATATCATGTCCTCAGAGCTTTTCCTACAACCCATCCTGAGTAGAACACACACACACACACACACACACACACACGCACGCGCACACACACACACACACACACACTCTCATACTCAATCACCACACTCTGTTTGATCAATTGCCAACATTTAAAAATCAGGAAGTTTCACACAAAAATGTCCAGCCCCTGTCACTACCAAGCACACATTCTCCCACAGCCACACAGGCGGGAGGTGAGCCCTGGACCGGAGCAGGAGTCCCGGGAAGGCCCCACCCAGCCTCTGCACTCCCCTCAGTCACCTGTCTGAGCCCTAGACAACTATGTTTGTGACACTTCTTTGCCCCCCTCCCAAGTTGGGTTCACTTATCATCTGTCTGCCTCGTGGAGAGAGATGGTTTTCGTCCCCAGCGCAGCTCCAGGGTCTCACGGTGCCAGGCACAGGGCTGGACCTCACTAACCATGAACTGAACAAGTGAACGGATGGATAGATGCCCTGCCTCCTCCCTGTGTCCCATAAGCCATACCATTCATTTTGCCTTTTAATTACACCCTTCCCCGCAACACTCATTAATCTGCTGCCCCCAGTGCCTCCCTCCTCCGGAAAGGTTATGAAAATACAAATCTGATCCTTTCATTGCTCCACTGTAACCATCCAAGGAGTCTCCCAGCACCAACTGGAGAAAGCATGAACTCCTCCCCAAGGCATCTGAGGCCCTTCCCCTCTGGTTTCCACCTACTTCTCCAGCCCCCACCTCCAGAGAGAGCCCCCCACCCGGCACACCCGCGCCCCACGCAATGGCTTAGGGAACACACCATGTTCTTTCCCCGCCCCCACGCCTCTGCTGCAGAGCTCCCTTTCCCTGGAATGCGTCCTCCCCCAGCCCACACCCCGCCATGCCTCTAGCAAACTCCTACTCCTTCTTCTGCCCTAGTGCTAACCAGAGTCACTTCACTGTGAAACACTCCAGAACCCCCCCAGGCTGACTTAGTCATTCTCTCTTTTCTGCTCCCACCCCCCCTTTCATACCCTGGCCTCAGCACTGAGTAATGGCTCAGAATAGCAGCTGGTGTCTTCTGAGTACTTGCCGTGTGCCAGGCACAGACTGAGCTTTATCGCCTTTAATCCTCACGCTCAGGCCGAGCCCCTGCCTGGAAAGCAGCCTCCCCCCAACACACAGAGACGCAGGAGGATCACTTTCTCACCTCCAGCTTCCCTGAGAGGCCACCCCTGCCATCCTATGTGGAATTTTCTTTCTCCTTCCACACCTTGTCCTACCCCCCAGGCCCCTGCGTCTCCCCTCCCTGTTTCGTTTTTCTCCATGACTCGGATCACTAACACACTATACGTTGTGGTTAATTTGTGCATTCAGTCTCTACCCCGTGGAATGTCAGCTCCGGGAGGGCGGGGATGTTGTCTTCTTTACTACTGTATGCTTACCATCTAGAATAGCACCTGGCACATAATAGACAATAAATATTTATTAATTCAACGAGGATAGATATTACTATCTTCGGTTTACTCCCAAGGTAAGTGGTCTTGAGAGAGATTAAGATGGTTCCACAGGTGGTAGAGTCAAATGTGACTTCTGGATGGTCAACTCCAACAACCCCCCACTACCCTTAACTACAGGGGCCACCACTTCCTGAAGACATCTCTCCCCGGCTCTCACTTCTCAGCTGGATGTGGGTTCCTTGGAGGCAAGAACTCTATTGTATTCAGATTTGGATTTCCTTGCGTGATCCGCGGTAGGGACTCAAGGATATTTGCTGAACCAATTGATATGTGAACTGTGAGATGCTAGACGGTAGAAATCCTATCTTCACTTTTTATCCTTTATCTCCATGCTAAAAACAGTGTTACAGACATAGTTGAGCCTTTAAATACTTGCTGCATTAACGAATTCTGTTATGGCACTAGGTAATAAAAATAATTAGCAATCATGACCATAATAGGTAACATTTACAAAGTCCTGACTCTGTGCTGGGCCCTTTCCTAAATGCTTAGTACACGAATGAAGACGATTAATTCTCTTACTAACCTTATTTTACAGATGACGAAAAGGAAGCTCAGAGAGGTTAAGAGCCTGCCCTAGGTCACACAGCTAGGAAATAGCAGAGGCAGGATTTGAATGTAGGCATCTGAGAGACACATTCTTAACTACTCTGGGCTGCATCTCAGCTAAGAGATGTCCATTACAAGGCCACCCTGTGTGAAGACAAGAAGAATGGTTTATTACACATTTCTGTTTTATTTCAAGGGATTTCTTGAAATTCCACCAAAGGCTTTGGTAGGCAGTACTACTTGCTAAGTAATAACCGCTACTATGCACATTGCCCTTGATGGTGGGCGGGGCGGCTTCATGCACTGTGTCTCATCTGACCCCTGCAACAAGGTGATGAGGCGGCCTTCTGTCCCATCTTATAGAAGAGGAATCGAGGCTCTGAGCGGTTAAACCAACAAGGTCAAGGTCACCCAACCAGTGAGGAGCAGAGCAACGGCTCGAGTCTATCACTTGAAAAAAATTAAGATCTGAGTGTTTTCAAACGTAAGCCTCTTTCACGTCACTTAAAAGTAAATAAGATTATCCCGGGAAAGCACTCGCATGGAACCAGGTAGGACCCCCATAAATGTGAATTAGCATCATCTTCATCAACACCCCCTAGGAACTGGAGTATTTGCGCTGATGCTGCAGCCCGTCTGTTGAGCCTGATGGAAAGATTACCCTTCTCATTCTAGTTCATCCCTGGTAATGTTGAAATAATGATCAATCTCCATTATCCCTGGGGAACCATAGAATGTGAAGAGCTGGAAGGGGTTGTGGAGATGAGCTCATCCGGCGCCTGCGTTCACAGATGGAGAAATCGAGTCCTAGAGAGGGAAAAGGTCAGAGGGCAAACTTCTCCAGGGTAGGGCTCCTGAACTGTGCCTGGCACCTACTGCCTCCCACCAAGAGGGGCTTTTACCTAAAGGGGCATCTAGCTTCTTAAAGGCTACAGGAGATAATTCATTCGTTTCCTGAGCTTTGAGCACTCCCGCCCCACCTCCACACCAAGTACCGAAGTGTTATAAGCTATTAACCAGAAAACTGGTCATGTGACTTAATTCCACCTCCGCTAAAGGGCTTAAAATGCTTTGGTGGGTAGTCTGAGATTCATAAATACACACTTCAACTCTTTCTCAAAGAATTATTAACCAGCTCCATCAAAACTGGAACTTGAGCAATCAAGGAGAAAAAGCTGGCAAGAGAAACGTCTTGAATAAAATCTCTCCACCAGTATATACGACTTCTTGGCCCCTCTTTCTTTTTTTTTTTTTTCTTCTTTCTCCGAGTTGGAGGAGGAAGGAAAGAAAGAAGTATTATCGTATAAAACATGAATCAATAAAACTAACTGTGGAAAATTACAGTCTCTTTCCACCTCACAAGATAGATTCCAAACGAACACAACAGCTGTGTTAAGTTGCAGGACTTGAAGACAGAAGTATTGAAAAGGGGGATGCAGGGGCGCCTGGGTGGCACAGCGGCTAAGCGTCTGCCTTCGGCTCAGGGTGTGATCCCGGCGTTGTGGGATCGAGTCCCACATCAGGCTCCTCCGCTATGAGCCTGCTTCTTCCTCTCCCACTCCCCCTGCTTGTGTTCCCTCTCTCGCTGGCCGTCTCTATCTCTGTCGAATAAATAAATAAAATCTTTAAAAAAAAAAAAAAAAGAAAAGGGGGATGCAGCACAGATGTAACCCCCACTGGCTTTTTCAGGGGGCGGAGACAGGCTGGAAGGACCTGACAGCGTGTGGGTGTGATAATCAGTGGTGGCCCATTCCCAACTAATGATTTTGAGAACCTATAATTTATCGAGTCCGTGTCATACTCACCTTATTTATCTCACTAACTCACTGGGTACTAATTCTCCCAGGCATGGGGCTCGCTTTTCATTCCACACTAAGGCCTTGATCAGCTTTGGCTTGAGGATTTGGGGGTGGGGAGGGATGACGGAGAGAAATGAGATTAGGGTTCAGTCTGGGAACTAAAGAAACAGAAATATAAACCCTCCTCTGTGCTGTTGCTCTGGGCTTCATGCTTCTCAAGTAAGGCTGAAATTCAGGCCCTGCCAACAAACTTGTGGCCACAACAGCTCTCGGAATGAAAAGGCTCCCCTCCTCCACAGCACCTTTATCAAATTCAGACTACTTTCCACATTCCTTCCTTACACAGCTCAGGCGCACCTGTGACGCAGGCCTCAGAGCAAATTCCACTCAGGAGATCCAGGAAGCTCTGGCCTGGCCCTCCCTTCTAGAAAGGAAAGTCCAAGAAGGATACCACACCCGGAGGAGGGGAGAGAGGACATGACAATACCTCTAGGAATGCAGGGCCCACGCAGGTGTGCTGGCATCCATGAACTTCCTTTTGAAGAGGGCCTGATAAATCAGTATGGATAACACTGATAAAGCTCAACCACCCCACACTGGCTCATGTTGAACTGGGGCCCTGGCTTCCAGGGCGCAGCCCTGGCAATTGGGGAGTGGAGGGTGACAGCTGAGAATAAAGATTCCTAAAGGCTATGACATGTTTTCTACTCAGCGGTTCTTAAAGTGGGGGCCCTGGGTGTCCCTAAGACCTTTTGAGGGGATTCTCAAAGCTCAAACTATTTTCACAATACTGACATGTCACTTGTTCTTCTCATCCTCATTGTCTCACGGGTATCCAGTGGTGTTTTCCAGAAGGGACATGCGATGACGTCACCCTGTGACTCCTGGAATGTGTGCTTGTGTGTGTTCTTGTGTTTAAACGTTCTCAGTTTTAATTCTCATACAATGAGTATTAAAAGACATAACACATAAACAAAATACTCGGGGGCCCTCCATAATTTTAAAGGGTCTTAAGGGGTCTTGAGACTCAGCTGTGGAGCTGGCCCATCACAACACACACTTCATGTCCAGCACAGCTTGAGTCACATAGCAGGTGCTAACAGGGGGTGAAGGTCACAGCCTTATTATTGTGCAGCTTGGGATGGAATCCTTTCCATCTGTACTTCCACCCAAAATGGCCAGAAAAACCTTAAATTCCCCCACAGACACTTAGCGAACTGAACCAGGGGGAAAGATGGGCCTCTCACCTTTGAGCCAAGGCGGGGCAAAGTTAGCCTGGAGAAACCACACTCCCTCAGCACCAGCTCCCAGCAAAGCCTTATCTGAGTCCCTGCTAGGAGTCAGGTGCCATGCCACCTGTTCCACAGTGAGTTGATGTGGTCTTCTCAGTGCCTTCATTCTAGGGCGGAGGCAGATGACTCCAGAAACATGAAAAAGCTGAAACTCGTCACACAGGTGCTGGGAAGGATGTACAAGGAGTCAGGAGGGATTTGAGGCAGGCAGATGAGGGGGAGGCCCTGAGGACTCAGGTGGAACGAAGGGCCCGAACCAATTCCTCCTGGCCATCTCAGGCACCCCTCAAGTCCAGGTCGCCTCAGAGAAGGGGTCAAGTGGGCCCTTCGGGGGGGGGGGACTTGAGGGTCTCTTCCCCACTTCCACGGCACTGTCCCCGTGAGGAGAAACCTGACTCTGGGGCATTTAGAGCAATGGGTTCAGTCTTTAAAAAGGACACGGCTCCATCACTACACTCAGAGAAAAGAACGTTATCCAGAGGCTGCCGTTGGTGGAAACAATAATCGGCCAAGAAATGGCCAGAGGAGGGCGAGAAAGACGTCAGGGGTTAAAAATAAATAAATACAAAATAAGCAAAGAAAAAAGAAAGCCCGGGCGGGCGGGTCTTGAAGTCCTCAGGGAAGCCGGACCTGAGGGGAGCCATCCTGGGCCTCAGCTCACTTTCCCTCCCCACTCGCGGCGCCCTCTCGACCTCCTGGGACCTGAAGGATCGCAGAAAAATCTCTATGGACAAACCAATCCTGAGGAGCCTTATGTTCTCCCCTGGTAACTGTTGCAGGGGCGGAAAAACTTTTATTTTGTAACCAGAGTTGCAACTGGACGCCTAAACGACTCAACTGGGTGGTGGAGGGGCGTTGCTGCAAGCTGCAGCACCCCAAAGTGGACGTGGGGTCGGCGGCGCCGGGAACCGAACAGAACCACCGCGCTTCTGCGACCGGCGGGGCAGCGCAGCGCAAGCCCAGCCAGGCGCGCTCTCGCCAGGACCGGGTCGTCAGGCGCGTGCCTGCGCTTGCGCAAAAGGCACCAGCCCCAGCTCCTCTCCAGGTGCGCTCGCGCTTCCGGCCGGCCTTCCCTAGGCGGAAACACCAGAGCCCGCGCATGCGCTTTCCAGCTCTCCTGCTAGATCCAGGGAGGGGGCCAAAGGCTTCAGGTGATCCCGCCCCTCCCTCGCCGCGCGGAGCCAATCGCACGGCGGTGGGCGGGATTCTCGAGAAGGCGGTCCGCCCACGCGCTTCTCGAGGCGCGTATCGATTGGTTGGCGACGCTGGCGCAGGTGCGCGCTTCCTATTGGGTGTGGGCGGAGCGCGAGCCGCCGAGCCTTCGGCAAAGGCTGCAGGTGAGCGCGTGCACGCGCCGCGGCTCCCGCCCGGCTCGGGTGCGCGCGCGCGGGCTTGCGGAGGAGGTGGCCGAGAGCGAGATTGCGGCGCCTGTCGCCTCTGCTCCGCCCCCTCCTCCTCCTCCTCTGCCGTCGCGGCCGCCGCCGAGGCCCGGAGGGAGGGAGTCGTGTCCCCGCCCGCCGCGCCGCCAGTCCGACCCTCGGTCCCGCCGCGTGAGGAGCTAGCCGAGCGGAGCTCTACGCGGAGACCCGAGCCGCGGCCGCCCCTCTGCAGGTGCCTGTGAGGAGGCGCCCGGGCCGCAGCCGCTTCGCCAGCCCGCCGGCCGCGCACTCGCTCCTTGCGCTCCCGAGGGGCGGCCCGGCCGGAGGAGGCCGCCGCGGGGCCCGGCCTCAGCATGAACCGCAGCCACCGGCACGGGGCGGGCAGCGGCTGCCTGGGCACCATGGAGGTGAAGAGCAAGGTGCGCGGGGCCGGGGCTGGGCGGAGCGGCGGGCTGATGGGAGCCGGGGCCGGGCCTGGGGGAGGCCGGGGCCGGGCCTGGGGGAGGCCGGGGGCTGGCCAGGGAGGCCTGACGGGCTGCCCGAGTGTGTGCAACGCGGGGGGGTGCGGCAGTGGGATTTGGAGGCAGGAGGTGGTGGATAGTAAACTTGGGAGAAGGGGGCGAAGGAGGGGCCTTGTGTTTGTTCCTGGCCCAGGTGGGAAGACCAGTGGAGCACTTAATCTCCTTGAATCTCATTCCTGTTCAGGGATGGGAGATGTCGGAGCGCAGTGTGGTGCGATAGCTTTGGGGGAAATTCTAGCTCCTGGTCTATGAGTAAAAGGTATTTGGAACACGCGTGGTCACAAAATGTTACCCATTTCTTTGGTTCATGGGTGCATCGAGTGGTGAAAAGGAGAGCCCAGTGCAGTAAGGAGCCCTTTTAAAGTTAGCTTTGCTTCCTGCTATGGATTTCTCCAGAACTAACTTTGGTATGCGTTTAATCTGTGAAATTAACACTATCACCTTTCGTTTGAGTAGCCCTTTACAGTTTGAGGCTGGATGCTCTTTTCATTCTGCCGTGCTACCTTTTCACATCAAGTGTTTTCCTTCTTGACCGAAGGCATGCCAGTCTGCTGATAATTCCGTCCGTATCCACTGAATTCCTAAATTGCAGGGCTCCTTAAGCAGGGTAGTCTGTAGGGATTAGGGAGAAAATGCTTTCCAAAGGGGGTTTTGAGCTGGAATTTGAAAGTCATCGGCAACCACAGCAACATGTTCAGCAAGCGTTTCATCAGTTGAAGAGCCAGAGGAGTTTAGATGATCGAGTTTGATTCTCTGAGAAAAGGGAGGGGTCAGAAAGGTTATGACTTTGCCAGGCTCTGCTTTTATGCCAAAACCTGGAAGCCTTTTTGTAGAATAACTTCTAGACTCTGTAGAATAAAACTGTTTTTGAGAACACTTAAGATAGTTAAGAAAACCAAAACACCGGCAAGAAGGGGAGCACAGTACGAGCACATCAACTTCAAGAATGATGAAACATCACTGAATGTAAGACTACTTAGGGCAAATCCAAATCAGGGAGTGGTTTTGAGTGAAGGAGAGTAAGGAGAGCTCCCTAGAGCGGGTGGGAGGAATGGCTTTATTATCTAGAATTGATAAGCAAAGTTCTGTAAGTTGCTGTAACTGAGATCTTCGCCTCGGGAATATCCACATTCATTCTGAGTATCATTTAAACGTTTTGTGACATCTGTATCAGGGTAAGCAGTAGTTTCACCGAAAGTGTTCTGTTTAATAAGAATAGAAATGTAATTATAGCAATTTAAGGAATGTGCTCTTCCCTCTGTCCTCCATGGCACTGCCAGAGCAAATGGAAAAGACGTGTTTGAGCTAAGGGTTAAGATGACTCCAGATATAACAGGGTTTTTCCTCGAGCAGTATAGCGGCGGTGGTGGTTCTGTGCCCAATGGTTGAACTTTCTCAGGCATTTTTGTCATAAATCTAGTTTGCATCTGTGGGGGTTGAGGTTAAGAAAAGAAAAACACTTATGATGTTGCATAATCTTAGAATTCAGTTTGTGGTCCTAATCTTGGTAGCAAGTCTTTAATTCTTCACCATAGGAAAAAAGGAGTAGAGATTCTAGGGGCACTGATAAATACAATCAAATAGTAATTTCTCTCCTGGACTAGAAACCTGGAGCACTCTGGGACTGGAATTTCAGGCTTTCTGCCCCTTCTCTTCTGTCACCTGATCTGTGAATCCTTCCCACACGTGTGTCTATACTACATGTTATGTGTTTGATCTGCCATGCTGGACTTGTAGTGAACCGTGTCTCTTACGTAGAATCAAGGCATTCTGAGAACCTGCCCTGAATGAAGTGTACATCCTCTGTTCTTCTCGATGTTGGTGAATAGACACAATATTAGGTACTGTCTTTAGTGTGTCTGTGACACCTTATGTTTTAAGGAGATATTGTTGACACATTTATTTTTAGTGGATTAAATGAAACACTTGTCATCTTTATCATTTAAAAAGTATTTGGACAGATATTTTAAACAATATTTCCCTTTGTCAGCTGCCTTGGTGATATCACGGTTTTTCACAAAACTGATGGTCAGGAGGTTTGTAACCACAACCAGGTGACGTGCAGATCCACATTCAGGGTCTCTTTTTCTTCTGCATAGAAAAGAGTGTCAACGGTATTATCTGAGCAGAGCTGGGAAAGTTCCCAATCAGTAATGAAGGTGGTATTCTTTAATAACTTTGGAACAGTCTTTGGACTGTACGTTTTCTAATTACTGTTCATGGGCAAACAGTATTAAAATTAACTCTGTGGTTTCTTGAACGTACCAACAGATGCTGGGAGAAGGCCACATCCTGAGTGGCCAAGACAAACTAGATGGGCCTAAATAAGAGTTCTAAATGGCTCACGTAGTGAATAGTTGTTGACTGGGTCTTAATTTTATCTCTATCTTAGTATTTTTCTTTATGTAGTAAAACGTTCTCTTAATCCTATTGTTTTTCTGCAAGGAGCATAACAGTGTCTCTTGTTTAGTTTTGTTTTCTGCTAACATTTGCAAAAGGGCACATCTGTGAAGCCATACAATTTTTCATAGTTTTTATCATAACATTTAAGGACGAGAAAAACGTGTTGAGCAAAGGATTTTCACCCAAAAGCTTTAGCAAAGACGTTGGAGCCCTCAAATGTTCAAGTGTTAGATGTTACATTCACATACCTGGAGAAGTGGTAAACCCTGGCGTGAATCAGGGCACAAGGAGCTTGACGTTGTGATACTGGAATAAAGAACATGGAGGAGAAACTGTGACTTTTGATAACATCATAAGACTAGCTCTGATATGAAGGGTGTTGCCGAGTTTTTATTTACTTTGAAACGTGAAGGTGTGACTAAACTTTTTTGAGAGTTTTTGCAATGAGTCACCTTATGTTCTTGACAAATGTTGGTGTTTATGTTTCAGGAATGTGTTTTTATTTATTAGGAGAGGTGGTTTTAGTGAGTTTTTTAATTTAATACTAATGTAGTGTAGGTATTAGCAAAGCGGATGAATTTCTTCAGTGTAACAGACCCAGTGACTCCAGATATCCCATAGTTGCTTGGGAAGATGAATTGACACATTTGTAATCTGCTCAAATTATTCTGATGGGGACTCTCTCTGCTTGATGCTTAAGGCTGTGTTAGTATTACATTACGTTAGAATACATTAGTATTTCTTGTTAATAGTAGATATTTAGAGGAAAAATGAGTTCAGTGGTTGACAAATGTAGCAAACATTTGTTTAACGTTTTAAAAAAAAATCAACTGAGGACTGAGCTGAGTCTTTAATAGCTGGTCTCCACAGTGATTCCTAAGAGTATGATTATAGTTTTGTAGCATTTCCTAAACTTAGTGGCTGGGACACTTTCTGAGAAAGGCTGATTAACCTTACCTAGGTTTCCACCTGGAGAAACTGCCGCCCTGGGCCCATAGTAAGTCATAGATCCTGTTTATCAGGGACCAGATGAAGCCAGTCCTGAGTGCTGAATAACAGCCACTTTAATAATCTGGCATTTGGAGAGCAGAGGTGTGTTTCTAGAAGAGGAATCAGAATGGGGCATAATAGAGGTGTTTCTGTGGTCCCTTAATACCTCTCTGATGTCTTTGTCCTCTTTACCCACTCATGGGTGAGCTCCTGCTGCAGGCCTGAGCCTTTCCATCTTTAGGGCTCAGGCACTGTGCCAGGCACATAAGCACTACTTGCATTAATTGGGCGGTTGTAGGATATATATTTTATGTATCAGTAAAGCTTTTTTCCAGGATTATGATAGGGATGATGCTTCTTATCTCTAGACCTAGTTCTTACATGATGTACCTCCCATTTGTATTGTGCCTTAATGCCAAGAAGCTCAAAGTCCCTTTTTTATATGTTGCTATTAATTCTTGCCACTTCCTGTGAAATCGTAATTCCTTTTATGGGGGAAGAAAATTAGGTGCTTTTTGCTAATGGTCAACATAAAGACTTGGGCACATCTTTTTTACCCCATGGCCTAAGTGGGGCGAGGACTGCTGTCAGGATCTGGGCTCCAGACAGGGTTTGAGCTGAGTCACTATTGCAGGACAGTCTCCAGTGAGGCCCGGGAACCCAAGGGATTGAGCGGAGCCTGCATCTCTGGAAGGGAATGCCCTTCAGAGACGTAGCAGTGAGAAGGCACATTCCTGTGTCTCCCGTATGCTGTTTTATCTCCAGATAATGAGGTTTCTGACAACAGACTGTCTTTTTTATTATGGGAATACTATGCCTGTTAATTTTCCTATGGAGTGCGTTTTCAGATTGAATCCTGTTCCTTTTGCTTTGTTTTTAATTAATATGTTCGTTGTATTTATAGTTCGGAGCTGAATTTCGTCGGTTTTCACTGGAAAGATCCAAACCTGGAAAATTTGAGGAGTTTTATGGATTACTGCAGCATGTTCATAAGATACCCAATGTTGACGTTTTAGTAGGCTATGCAGACATCCATGGAGACTTACTGCCTATAAATAATGATGATAATTATCACAAAGCTGTTTCAACGGCCAATCCACTGCTTAGGATTTTTATACAAAAAAAGGGTAAGTACCACTGTGTAGAAAAATTGTTTTAGAAATAAAAGTAGTTTATTTTCCTCATTAATAGGATTATGCATTGAATCCTCACTTCGTTGAATAGAATTTTGTCCATGTAGAAAGGTGCGATAGAAAGACTGTGATTTTGGAAATAAGATTTCTCATTTTTTGGTGGCAACCAACTTTCAAGTGCCGTATTTACTACTTAATAACTACCTGAAGGAAAGTTACTTATTTAGAATGCTTTTCACAGAAAATTAGATAGCAAGTCATTATTGTGGAGGAATTTAAACACTGATACTAGTCTTGCAAAAGAACATTCAAAATAACCATCCTATATGGCAAGCATTTTCAAATGTATTTTGAGTTTTAAAACTTTTTTTTTTTTTTTTACTTTGTCCCTCCTCCACGTCTGTGTGTCTGTCTGTCTGCACATGGGCCTGATGTGTGCCATTTATTTCTTTGCCTTTGGTAAATGAAGAGGTTTAGAAAGCCAGCATGATAGCAGCAAGCTCAGTGTTGGTGGGATAATGAAAGCCTTACTATGTTTATAAACCAACCCAGAAAGCAGTTCGAGAGAATGGGTAGGGATTACCCTGGAAGGTGAAACTGTATTTCCAATCAGTTGATAAACCTTAGACCACTCCCAGGGCTTTGAAATTCCACTGATTACATAGCTTTGCTTTTCTGGGTTTGGAGGAACTAAAGTCTACCAACAAAATAAACCTCCAAGGGTAACATGTCCATTATCACTTGACCATTTACAGAATACTTAGAAATACACAAATTGATTTTCCTAGAGACCCCTGAGATGGATTTCATAGATCCATAACAGTGGCGTGGTACAATTAGAGTGTTAATCTAGGAATATTAGTTTGGCTGTTGGGGATGAGTTGGAGGGAGCAGCAGTCTTGGGGGGGGGGGGAGGGCCAGGAGCTGGTGGTGAAGGGACAGCTGGGAAGCCGCCCCATTGGGGGAGGCAGATGACGACAGTGGCCGTGTTAGATAAAGAGGGCATATCTGGTATTTGAGAGCCACTGTGCTCCCCGCTGGATGGCAGCGAGTTGAAGAGGAGTCCGACAGAGAACAGCTTTCCAGGTTCAAGTCTGATGGCTGGGACAGTGCCATCTACAAGCGGAATTTGGAAGAGGGAGATAAGTCCGGAAAGAAAACGGGTTTGGTTTTAGGATATTTGGCTGGTGAGTTTTAACCGTGCCACGTAGGAAATTGGAAATGGTAGACAGGAACTTTGGATCGAAATCTAGAGGCCCCGTCAGAGAAAATTGGAAGTCTGTGGAAAAGCGATAGTTGAGAAATTCTCGGGAGGAGACGTAAGGCCTCGTAGGAATGAAAACCAGGGATGGACCCTTGTAAAGCTGTGTACAGACTGTTGGAGACAAAAGAACATCAGCAGAGGAGAGAAAACAAAGCAATCATGTGGAACTTGTCATTTAAGCAGAATAATGTCAATAATTATTGATGATTAGGCCTTTCTTATTAGCAGTTGTAATTCTCATTAACAACTTTGTTTCTGTTTGGAATGTGTATTCAAGTGTGGAGTGACTTATTTTTAAACTACCGCCATCCAGAACATTTTGTTGGATTATCCTTTTTGTAAGATGGTGGGAGTTGGATTATACCACTACATGTTTTCATTACTGATGTTGTAACACTTAATGATTGTGGGATTGATTAATCCTCACATCTCTTAAGGGTGGTTATGTTCTGCTGTTTGCTTTTGAATATGTTTATATGTGAACAAAAGTTTTCTGTGTCCTAGAAATAAATGTCTAATATAGTAAACAGCTCTTAGAATTTGATTTAGAAAGGGGTGCCTGGGTGGCTCGGTTAGTTAGGCGTCTAATTCTTGGTTTTTGTTCAGGTCATGAACTCATGGTTGAGAGATTAAGCCCTGAGCCCCAGGTCTCTGCCGAAGGGCGAAGGGAGTGGTGAGCCTACCTAGGATTCTCTCTCCCTCTACTCCTCCCCACCATCTTTAAAAAAAAAAAAAAAAAAAAAAAAAGTTTTATTTAGAAATAGGCAATACATTCAAGAGAACATTTTTGTTTTTAAAAATATAAATGTAGGGGCGCCTGGGTGGCTCAGTCGGTTGAGCATCGGCCATTGGCTCAGGTCATGATTTTGGGGTCCTGGGATCGAGCCCTGTGTCGGGGCTCCCTGCTCAGCAGGGAGTCTGCTTTTCTGTCTGCTGCTCTCCCTGCTTGTGTTCTCTCTCTCTGTCAAATAAATAAATAAAATCTTTATTTTTTTTAAGATTTTATTTATTTATATGAGAGAGCACAAGACGGGGGGGGGGCGGGGGGGGAGGAGAAGCAGGCTCCCCGCTGAGCAGGGAGCCAGACACACGACACACGGCTCAGTCCCAGGACCCCGGGATCATGACCTGAGCCAAAGGCAGATGCTCAACCGACTGAGCTACCCAGGTGCCCTAAAATAAAAATAATAAAAATATAAATGTAATACAAATACGACTTATGGAGAGCATAAAAGTAAGCTGATCAAGCCATTCCTGTTTAATCGCCCCCCCCCCCCCCACTTCCCACTGCAACCAGAATAAAACCCTTCCTGTTTGAACTTAACAACCTCATCCTCTGTTCCCCCAGTCCCTCATCACAGCCGCTGCGCTGGCTGGCTCTCTCTCTGACTTTGAAAGGGTGTTGCTGTCCCTGTGCTTTTGCTCTTTGCTTTTCTCCTCTCTCCTCCCCCGGCTCCCTCCTCAATCCGTATCTTATCAGAATAACTTCCTCAGAGGGGTCTCTTTGGACCACCCTAGCCAGAGCCCCCTAACCCGGCCCCCACCTTTATCAGACCTGGAATTACCTTATGTAAGTACGAGTTATCTTGTTTATTGTCTGTCTTAACAGACTTAAGCAGTGCCCCGTGATTCCCAGTGATAACTTTTTTTCTTTTAAAGCTCAGCAGATGCTTGAGCAGAAAGCTGATTTCAGGTAAACTTCAATGGACATTAAATTCAGGAAGTTAATATAAAGCTTGACATTAAGTATAGTAACATTTTACTGCTTCATTACAATACACTTTGTTTTCTTGGCTTGTTGGTTCCAGTTTAGGAATCGGTAAGGCGGCAGTTACACTTAGATGGTACCAAGTGATTTTAAAAAACAAACTTTAAAACCATTTTAAATTTTAAAATCATGTTATCTTTTAAAATCTGATACATCTAGAAGTTTCTTAGAAGTGAAAGTTCACAGTTGAATGCGTAAACTATATAGTGTGAATTCGAAGATTGTATCGTTGCCTATCTTGAAAGGTTTTGTCTTATAATAATTTATTGTTAGAAGAAAAACCCCATACTCTCAGGCTATTGTCATGGAAGCAGAAACCAAAGAAAACAAAATGCCTGCTCTCTGAAAAATTAGATTCACAAAGAGGATTCCCAGATCTTTTGCCAACCGCCATCCCCCATTGGAGTTAAGAGGCTTTCCCAGCCAGTCGTGAGGGGCAGCCAAGTCAGGGACCCGAGGATGTGCACAGGCTGCTCGCCAGATCCGATCAGGAGTATCCCCACCACACCTCCTTGCTGTGTTACCATCTGTTTTCCTGTGACATCAGACAGACGCATTCACATCCTGGATTTATTCGAAAGAGTTTGTTGGAAACATTGAAGGGCCTTGCCTGCTTTACACATGGTTGTACTTCAGGCACGGCCTGGTAGCCCAGACACCCGATCAGTCACCTCGGTCCTTAGAACTGTGCAGTGGACATTAGTCTGTAGGTGTACGATCGCTTTTTAATGAATCCGGGTTTGATTTAGAAGTGCTCCAAGAGAGATGCATCGTAATTGTCAGCTGAATTTTGAAGAACAGCGTATGATACCAGTTGCTCACAACAGAAACCTGGGTGTCACCTGTGACACATAACCTGTTGTTCAGTCAGTCACCAAGCCTATTAGCAACAGTCCTAATTATTTTTCGGATTTGTTTCCCCATCAGCACTGCCTCTGCTCCAGACCAGGCAGTACCCCCCCCCCCCCCCCCCCCCCCGCCATGGTCTCCCTCAGGGTCACTCTCCAGTCAGGGTGAGCTTAATAGAAAAACCCAAATCTTTAGTGTTCTTCCCATTGCCCTTAGGCTGAAGTCCACAATCCTACACCCCCGGGAGGCCCTGTTCGTCTGCTTGGCCCCTGGCTGCCTCTCACTGGGTTCTTGGCTCCTCCTTCTCCCACGCCTCCCTCCCTATTGGATTTCTTCGTCTACCCCAACCTGCCCTCCGCTGTATTTGTTGCACCCTGTGCCGGGAACATTCTTCCCTCCCTTCTACCTGATTAGCTACTGGCTTCATTTCTGATCTCAGCACAAACCTCACTTCCCCTGGAGAAGCCCCGCTTCACCCTGCAAGGAGGCTAGGCTGCCAAAGCTCACTGTATCTACACCCAGGCTCTTGGCCCCTTTGTCATAATTTGTTTGCAAGTGTTCATTGCCGTCTCCTCCTATAGACTGTAAGCACCTTGAGAGCAAGCACCGCCCGAATCTCTTCTGTTCCCTGAATCCGCAGTGCAGGACGCAAGGCCTGGCCACATCGCCTGCTTCTGAAATGTTTGGTGATTGGTTTTTCTTATATTAGGAAGTGAAGGGATTTGCATACTTTGAATATTGCTTTAGGTGATGTTTAATCCTTTTAAAGTTGCCAAATTTAGTTCATTTAACCATTTTGGATTAGAACAGGGGTTTGCAAACAAGGCTTGCTAGCTGTTTTTGTAAATAAAGTTTTCTTGGAACACAGCCACACTTCGTTCCTTTCTGTATGGCCAATGGCTGCTCTTGGAGGGGAGAAGGTGGTCAACCCTGGAAATAGAATAATTTCAAAAATTACTTCATTCTTCCCTGTCTTCTCACAGAACTTCAAATGGGTCATAATCTTGAACTTTCTTGATGACCCTACCATGAACTGTTACTGTTTTGTTACTGTACAGGGATGATGATGGGGTGTATATGAGGTTTGTTTTTTTTTTCTCCCCAGATATTTATATGGGTATTTTTTTCTCCCCAGATTTGCTTTAACACTGTAGGCTTTTACTTCCTGTGTCTGTGCCTGCCACTCACTGGTGGACCCTTACCACCTGCTCTGAATCTGTGACTTGCGACTCCCTGTGAGTTAAGAAATGAGATAACCAGGCTTTTTGGAATTTAACTGTTTAAACAGTAAGAGGTCCGGAGGGGAGTTCCTGCAGGGCTCCTCTGGAAGTAAAGCGCAGGAGCTTTCTGCTTGTAAGGAATTGAGACACGCAGTTTGGCTCCTCTGAGGCATTCCAAGTGGATCCTTGTTGATTGCCGTCAGCCGAGATTGTGGCAGAGGGACAGGCTTGGGGTGAGGGAGGGATTGCCGTCTAAGCCTGTATCATGTACTGTTGCATAAGCCTGGGTTTTTACAGCGGGGGAGGCTGCTGTGAACCAGGTTTGCAAACTTTTCATCTTATTCTGAGTTTCGTGCTTTGACACAGACTCAGGTAGAAAGTGAACTCTCGGTTCCCTGTGGACAGTCACCTTTACACTTTAAACTAACACTCTGCACCCTGGCTTTCTGCCAAAATATTTCTTTTCCCAGTGGCTGGAAACTGATTAGCTAGATGGGAGAACAAAGGTGCCTTTGTGCTGGGGCATATTGCTTTTGAGAATTTAGCAGAGAGCATTCAAACAGTCTGGACGCGATGCCAAATTATGCAGATTTGGGGTTGTTTTCTTTTTTTTGGTCAGGTTTCCCATGTAGGCAACTTAATTTTGTTCTCAGTGTGTATGGTCTGGAATTTTCCTTATAAATCTTATGTGGGTTTTCTTAATTGATTGTTTTAAAATGAAAATACATACTTCTGAGAAAACACATTTCAGTAGAAGACTATCGTTGATAGGCTTTTGGTCAAATGTTGCCAAAAAGTTTCTTGTATCAGTGGGTTAATTTCCAAAGCCAAATTATAAATTTGTCGCTGTAAGAACAGGGTGTAGATACTTTATAAATAAAGACAGAATTATCCCCAGAGGGGGAAATGCCAAAAATTAAGGTACCCCTAGTCTCGTATATTTCTTTGCAACTAGCTTTTGAAGAATGTTGAAGCAGCATGAGAAAAAAAAGTTCTCCATACTCCAACACACACCTGACACTTAATACTCATTCTGTGAATGGGTAAGTTATCGGCCTAGTAAGAAAATTAAGGTCCAGTCTTTTCTCTGTATTTTGTACTCTTAATCATTATTTCGTGCCCTTAATTTCCTGGTTTATAGAGTAAAGATGATAATATTTATCAATACAGTGTGAGAGTCAAGGGAAAGAATATGAACTGAATCCTGTACAATCATAGTACGGTGGTAGTACTATTATCTGGAGCAGTAGCTGAGACTAAGATTTTGAACTAGTTCTTTGCGGGAGGGGGCTTTTGTCTCCTTTGTTCTTAGGAAATACATTTTTATCCTTAAAGATTCTGACCTTTTAGTTTCTCCTATGTTATTTTTGAAACGTGATTTCAAGTTTTACGCCTGATGTTAATTTCATTTCCTTTTTTTTTTTTTTTTTTTTTTTTGACCTCTAGTTTTCTGATGAGGTGTTTTGTTCGTAGGTATTTTCCTTCAGCAGTATGATTTCAGAAGGCCTATCTGGTTTTAGGTGCCCTGTCTCTCTTAGTTTCCATCAGAGATTATAGATTGCTGGCTGGAAGCATGAATGCAACCCGCTTCTGTTGTTTGATTCAAACTGGTTTGTGTGGTTGATATTTAATTAGGTGTCAGCATTTAAAAACGAAAACATTTTTACTTAAAAAACAAGGCTCCGTGGCAAATGGGATTTGGCCACACAAAATCCTATAGTGGAGGAAAGCCTACCTGGCACGGGGGCAGCGATGCCGTTAAGTGAGGCTGGAGCGCTCCCGCTGGCCAGTCCTCCCACTCCGCGTCGTCTGCGGCATCACCGCGGAGACAGGGTCCTCTGCGCTTCTTTGTTTTTCACACAGTGAAGAAAACAGTTAAATCTTGGACTTCAGCCTCTTTCAAAAGTGAGGAAATTGAAGATTAAGAACACCCCTGGAAACCTGAGGGAGAACGTTTATTCGCAGAAGACCAAAATTCCTAAGTTCTAGATATACGTTCATCTAATTTACATGATCATTTCATGCATTTTATCTGTTTCATTTAATTACATCACCTGCCCCGCCAGCCTGTATAGTACAGGTTCATTCTCTTGGTTTACCTTGGGACTCAAAAGTGGCCCATTTTATATCGTTGAGTTAAGAAATAGGCAACGTGGAATTTCTTAAACGAATGAAGGAAAAATACGTTTTAAGTAACTCATTTGAAATGTTGTTCAAGAGTGTGTTTGTTAAGCTTATCAGAATTTCATTTTCCCCTCTCACTGTTAAATAGTCCTTGAGTTTTAGCGGATTGAACATTTGGGATTTTACGATGTGTGCTTGAGAGGGCCACCTAGTGGTTCCTTTTTAGTACAGCAGATGGTACTGCCGCACTACATTTTGATCTGATTAGAAATAAACTAATATTTAAATTGTTTATGTACCAAATACATGTGAGTTATCTCTTCTGTATAGATTCAGCTGTAGATAAAATGGGTGTTTTTACATCATTTCTATAATTATTTTATTTTATTTTTAAACAGAAGAAGCAGACTACAGTGCCTTTGGTACAGACACACTAATAAAGAAGAAGAATGTTTTAACCAATGTATTGCGTCCTGACAACCATAGAAAAAAGCCACATATAGTCATTAGTATGCCCCAAGACTTCAGACCCGTGTCTTCTATTATAGACGTGGATATTCTCCCAGAAACACATCGTAGGGTTCGTCTTTACAAGTACGGCACCGAGAAACCCTTAGGATTCTACATCCGGGATGGCTCCAGTGTCAGGGTCACACCGCATGGCTTAGAGAAGGTCCCAGGGATCTTTATATCCAGACTTGTCCCAGGAGGCCTGGCTCAAAGCACAGGACTGTTAGCTGTTAATGATGAAGTTTTAGAGGTTAACGGCATAGAAGTTTCAGGGAAGAGTCTTGATCAAGTAACAGACATGATGATCGCCAACAGCCGCAACCTCATTATAACAGTGAGACCAGCAAACCAGAGGAATAATGTTGTTCGGAACAGTCGGACTTCCGGCAGCTCTGGCCAGTCCACAGATAATAGCCTCCTGGGCTATCCCCAGCAGGTAGAACCAAGCTTTGAGCCAGAGGACGAAGACAGTGATGAAGATGACATTATTATTGAAGATAACGGAGTGCCACAGCAGATTCCTAAAGCCGTTCCCAATACCGAGAGCCTCGAATCATTAACGCAAATAGAACTCAATTTTGAGTCTGGACAGAATGGTTTTATTCCTTCTAATGAAGTGAGCTTAGCACCTGTAGCAAGTGGCACAAACACAGAAACACATGCTCCGGGTCAAAAACTCTTAGAAGAAGATGGGACGATCATAACACTATGAAACCTTTGTCTGAATGTCTTCGGAGTGAGGCTGCCGAAGGGACTTGTAAATTTGGCTAGTTCAAAGCATATATACCTCTGAACCAGTGACCTGGAGTAGGCATGAGAAAAATAATATTGCAAGCTTAAAATGTTACTAAAATAGTAGTTTGATAATTGTTAATGTAAACTTCAGTTTGTCAGAGGTGAGTCTAAACCTAAAAGGGGCCTTTGCTAATGAAATCATGTGCTTCTGCTATTTTGTCTCTAGAGAACTGAATGTTAGAGCACATTCTCAGAACTATGAGAGGACCAGATCATTTCCGTTCGAAGTGGTTGCGTATTTAACCTGCTGTGCAGAGCCCAGTTAGCTTTTCCTTTAACTGTGTTTTTTTAAAATTCTAATGTGAAGAAGTCTGATTCTGTCCTTCGGTACCTTGGGGACCTCAGCCCCAGTGTTCCCTGTATTTTATTTTGATTTTTTAGTGTTGTTCCCCTGTTGCTAATTGTTACAAGTAATTTTTTTCAAATCCTTTTTTTTTTTTTTTTTTTCTGATATCTAAGAAATCAAACCAATTGCCTGTTTTGGGGAGTTGCTTCCTATGTCGTAAAGCATTGAAACCATGTTCCTGAATTAAACTCTAACAGTTGTTCAGGTTTCAACCTTGTTCATCCTATAGCTTTCACATTTACAGACTCATTCCACGTACATATGACTTAATGTCGCAAAAGGCAGTTCCATTAACTGGTAATACGTGAGACCCCCTTCATCTCCTCTCGCCCTCATTCCCGTCTCATCGGAAATCATTGCTTTTGCTGTTGGTGTGTGTTTCGTTGGTGTGCTTTTATACTCTGCTGTTGTATTTGAGTAGTACGAATCAGGTTGGATTAAAAATGCACCCCGATTAAGAGACTTTTACACACAGGACAGACGTGCACTTTTTTATGTGAGCTATTTGGTTTTTCCTTAATGGGATTTCTAGGAACACTGCCTACACTTTATGAAGAAATATAGAGTATTCACCTTGGACAGGTAGAGTTTATTGCTATTAATTTTATGAGGCTATTTATTGCTTTCCAATGCATCCACTTAGAACAAGTGAAGGGTAAGGCTGCTGACTTCCATTCCTCGCCTGATTTCCCCGTACGGCGTGCACGAGCGCTACAGTGGGCCTGTATATAGAAACCCAGGATCGTGTGAAGCACATAAGCTCCCTGTGGCTTATGGCTATTTCTCTCAGAGTTATTTATTAATTAATTTTATGGTAGGGCTAGAATGGGTACCTCTGTAACAGCCGCGTGCTACGGAAACAATGAAGAATTAAGTGACTCCGTTTTGAAGGATATTTTCTCTCTACGGTAAAGATACATGAAGAAGTCTTGGACTGAAGGAAGGCCACTTGACTCAGAATACTTCATGTATTTTGTTCACGTTACCACTAAACAGATGATCACTGAACTAGTAACTGCACAGCATTATATAATGCAATGTACTTTTGTTGAATTCACCCAAGTTCTTCCACTTCTCTACCACTATTTGTTAATGGCATTCCAGCCTTAACCTTCTGTGAGGTATAGAAATTTGACTCTTGAACGGCAAAATGTTAACATGTAGGTTAAATTTCATTTATATTATAAGTGGTGCAGGGGTTCAACACATTAAGTAAAAATCCTTTCACACACTACCTCTCTCTTTCTCTCTCTCTCTTTTTTTTTAACAAAGTTTTAACATCCAAACTTTTCTCTTGGGGGAAAAATACTTCAGGGCTTGACTTTTTGTACAAATTTTAACTATAAAGTACAGATTTGTCTTGTATGCATTCATGAAAATGGAAATCAAAGCTGCTAGTGCTTTTTATTTTAATTATCCTGCCAAGGGTATATGTCAGTGGTGTTAAAACTAGATTTCTCATTTAAATTATTGGTGAGATAATTGATTACTAGACGTATTGTAAAACCAATAGATCTTGGTTATACAATCAAATGTCAGTTCGTTGATAGAATCAGTTATTCCAAGTGTACCTTATTAACAGAAATATCAGTGGATTCAGCATAAAATTTTATAGTACTAAATGTCAAGCCTAACTGTGAATTTTGTTCTGTATCTTGAGTAAATTTATGAAAATGTTCTCATGAGCTATCAACAAAATATATGTACTTTTGTGAACTATGAATTTTCTAATTAAATTTTACATGCGACAACATGATTTTTACATGAATGATACTTTGTTTAAACTATCAAATGTCAGTATTTTACTACAACTGTTATAAAATGTACATTATCACTAAATGAACTTTGATTTTAAAAATCAAATTAGCTTTAGTTGCATATTATTTTTTACAAATAAAGATAGACTTGTATAAAGGCTACTTTCTTGTTTGCAAATATATGAAAAGTCACCCAACAAATATTTACCAAGCACTCATTATATAAAATGAGTAGGAAGAAGATAATACCCTGGCTTCCTTAACTTTTAATTTTTAAAAGATAAACGCCAAGCTGTGTATACATGGACTGCAACTCTGTGTGAGCATATGATTATGTGCAGGACGATAGCATTTAAAATGTAGTTATTCTGGTTGTGTGAGAGGTAACGTGTGATACTGCAGAGTTACCATTTGCAGTAAGATGATTTGCAACAAGGCAAAAGTAGTTTGTAATGGGACAGTTGGTCTTCTGCGATTCAAATTCACTTAGTTACGCTATTTATTACCACCCTGGCTGGCATTGCCCATACGGGTTGCGTTCGTTTTGTACTGGACGATGGAAAAGCCCTGAGATAGATCAGACCCTCCTCCTGAGCCGTTTCTAATCCCAAATCCATCACTGTCATTGGCTGAGCTGATCTGTGCACTAACTCTGTCAGCCAGGGTGGAGGATAAGCCTTCTGATGCCTTCCCCCAATTGAAAAACAGATTGAAAATCCTGAGTAAAAAATAAGCGTCATCTACATAGAACTCCTTACATCACTGATTGGTAAGGATTGTGTTGCATTCAGTACCTGACACTTATCTCTGGGTTTCAGGATCTATGAAACGATGGTATGGAACTAAAACATCCCTTTCACCCCCCAAAATAGGACCCCAGTGTTGTTTGTATCTTAAATCCCTGCTGCTTCCAAGTCTTTAGTTCTGGGTAAAGAGTTAAGTTTGATTTTAAGGAAAAAACAAGTTTGCAAGGAGAAATTAGCGCCTCTGTTCTGATTGTATGCCTTCAGGTGCTCAGCTAATGGTTACCAGCAACTGGCTGCTCGCTGTGATCGCCTTTTGGGTTGATGGCAGTTTAATTGTGGGTGATGAAGCTTTAAGTGTCTACGTCAACGATGTGGCAGTTGAGCTCCTACACAGAGGTGTTGGGGTGTCTTACAAGGCATTGAAAGTCTTTCTGACAGTGTATTACCGAGTGATGGTGGCTGTTAGCTGCAGGCTAAAGCAGACTCCCCGTGCCTCCTGGTGTGTCATTGGGTGGATGTCTGACTGGCTACTAGAAGGTAAATTATAAAGGAAATTACTTTGTAAGATTTAGAGAATACTTTAAAAGATAATGTCCCTAAATTGTATTTTATAAAGTCTGTGCATTTTATAAATTAATATTAAAATTCAGTGGAGTTCGTACTTTATTTACAATCTATATTTAGTTTTCCCATTTTTTTTAGGATTTTATTTATTTGAGAGAGAGTGAGCATGAGCAGGGGGAGGGGCGGGGGAGAAGCAGACTCCCTGCTGAGCATGGAGCCCAGGACCCTGAGATCATGACCCGAGCCAAAGGCAGCCGCTTAACCGACTGAGCCACCCAGTGCCCCCAGTTTTCCCAGGGACACCTTCTTTCCCAAAAGAAGCCTCTCTTTTGGAAATGGTATTTATTCCAAAACCAATGTTCTTCATGTAATAGGAAATAATTATTTTCTAGTTTATTCTAGTTAACTAGTTCATTATAATCCCAAGGAATGGAGAACAGTTACTTAATACAGGATTAGTATAGGTAACGTTGAAATTTTTTTCAGTTATACAAATAACATAAATTCATTCTTCTTATTTAAAAAAGGCTGAAATTCTTTTTTGGCCACCAAGCATACTTAACGTATACCGTACTTTGTTATAAGAAGGAGTTCAAGCATTTAAAATAAGAGCGACTATAATTTATAATCCATATCAGGACGCTTTAGAGTGCGTTTGCTATTAATTCTACGGACAGGACAGGTCGATAGGTGTGAACTGGAGGTGTCTCAATGCGAGTCACCCTATTAAAGATACTGTAGCAGAATGGCTTTCAAACATTTTTTTTAGAAACTAAGCCACAGTAAGAAATGCATTGATCCTTGTGATCCAGTACACAGATACGTTATGAATGTGCGTATATACATACAAGCATACACATACATATATATAATTGCAGGTGTCACAAAGTGAAACGATTATGTGAAAAATGCCTGATTTTCTATCCCATTCTTTAAAATGTTTATTGGGACATCCCAAAACAATTTCAGGATGCACTATTTGAAAAACACTTGGGAAGCACTTTGCTTTCTGCTTGAAAGATTTGCCATAGAACATTCCAGCATTTTTCTCTTCTTAAGGGGGGTGTGTGGGGGTAGCACTGTATTGCCTGCATGCTTTTATATTTTTAAATAACTTCAGATGTGGGAAAGAGCTACAGGGCAGTTTGGCTTATACCCCTCACCTAGATTATACCCACATTTGCTTTATCTCTCTGTAGTTTCTCCTGAAACATTTGAGAATTGGTTGCAGAGATCACCTTAACCCCCTAAAGACAAGCACATATTTCCTAAGAACATGGGTATTCTAGAACTACACATTCCTTTATGCAACCAAAGTTCATTTATCAAATTCAGAAAATGTACCAGTGGTACAATAGTATCTAATATACAAGCCATACTAGAATCTCACCAATTGTCCCCAAATGTCCTTTACAGGAGATTTCCCCTGATCAGGATCCAGTCCAGAACCAGGTATCACACTTAGATGGCAAGTCTCTCTGCTTTGCTTTCATCCAAAACAGTTGCTCAGCTTTTCTTTGTCTTTTATAATACTGACATTTTTGAAAAGTTAAAGACAAACTTTTTGCAGACTGTTCCTCAATTTGGGTTTATCTGTTTCCTTATAATTAGATTCAAGTTACGCTTTGGGGCAAGAATGCCACGTATGTGACGTTACATCGTCCTTGTGCCATGTCAGGAGGCAGAGCCTGTCAGTTTATTTCAACACCGCTCATGTAAAAACACTTAATTTTTTTTTTAAGTTTTTATTTATTAGAGCACAAGAGAGCAAGGTGGGAGGGGAGCAAAGGGAGAGGGAGAAGCAGACTCGACTCTCAGCACCAACCCTGATGTGGGGCTGGATCCCATGACCCTGAGATCATAACCTGAGTCAAAACCACGAGTCGGACCCTTAACTGACTGAGCCACCCAGGTGCCCCACACATTTTTTTAAAGTTGCTTTTTGGGGGGTAATCTCTACACCCAACATGGGGCTCAAACTTATGACCCCGAGACTGAGTCCCGTGCTCTTCCAACTGAGCCAGCCAGGCGCCCCATGACACTTGCTGACGGGAAACTCTGTTCTAAGTCGTCCAGGATTCTAACTGTTCTTAGGCTGATAAACACGGACGGGTGCTCAGGAAAGACATCCGTGTCCAACATCCGTCTGTTCCGCGCATCTTCGCTTGTCTTCTAACTGAAGAAGTGGTGGGAACGGTGACCCGGCAGGAGTATTCTGGAGTGTTATCTGCCTAACCACGCTTCTGGACCCAGGGAGGATTTTTTCTGGCACCGACTCCAGGGAAGGAAAACATCCCAATGGAACCTAAAGCATGTGCACGGTCAAGTCCCAAGAGTATGAATCGGAGGCTTCTGCCTTTGGATTCTGTGGATTATGAATAAACCCAACTCCAATCGCTGAAATACAAAGCTTTACTGGCTACGTAGCTGAAAAACCAAGGCTAGACCTGGGTCACAGATACTCTCGACCAGTGCTGTCCGATAAAACTCTGCGATGATGGGCATGGCCTGTATTTGCTCATTCCCCACAGTCGTCTCTAGCCCACACGTGGCTGCTGCAAAGTTGAGATGTGCCCCGTGTGGCTGAGAAGCTGAATTTTCACGTGCGTGTGATTTACATGGAGCCACATGGAGCTGGTGGGCACCAGATTTTACAGCACCAGCTAGAATCTCTCTCCGTTTCTTGCTCTGCTTTCCTCTGCTCTTTTCCCAGGCAGATGACCCACTTGTGGTGGCAAAAGTGGCCTCCAGCAGCTCCAGTGTACGTTTGGTCGTACGAGCAGCTCACCCGGGAGGGAGCCTCTCCTCCCCGCTGATCACAACGAAAGCCTCAGAGCCGACTTTGACCAGCCCTGGCTGGGTCATGGGCCCAGCTCTGCCTGGGTTGGCGGTGGTGGTAAGGAATCAGGGAAGGAACCAGGGTGCTGCCACCACAAGAAAGAGGAAAGGCCACGGGAAGTGAGCACAGTGGTTACCCCCTGCAGCTTCGGTTATAAAGTATTTGGGTAGGGGCGCCTGGGTGGCTCAGTCGGTTAAGCGGCTACCTTTGGCTTGAGTCATGATCTCAGGGTCCTGGGATGGAGCCCTGCACTGGGCTCCCCGCTCCTCCCTCTCCCCCTGCCCCCCCCCCCCCGCTCATGCTCTCTCTCTTTCTCTCAAATACATAAAATATATATATATATATATTTTTTTTTAAAGTATTTGGGTTTTCAGGTTTCACAAGGGAGAGAGTCAAAAGCATAAAGTACTTTGCAAAGGTAAATGGGGACAGAGAGCAGTCCTCTATCCGAGGGAGTGGTAAACGTGCAATCCTATTTGGGGTCTGATGGCAGTGTTGTGAATTTGAAGGACAAGTTTAAATCTGATAATGACAGCATCTAGACTTGTGTTTTCAGTTACTATTCTCTACTTTGATTTGATCTGATTTAAATCTGATCGAAATCTAGTATATAAAGAATACATAAACCCAATAGAAACTTCAATCGGAAATGGCAGAAAGTTCAAAGTTTATTATGTTTGAAATGTAGAAACGAGAGAAGCATGGTCTTAGAGCAATGGGTATAAATTCAAATGCCCAAGGGGCCAGGGTGGGACAGGGCCCGTGGCGCTGGTAAATCAGAGTCCCCTTTTACACGTTTGTGGGTGTGTGTATGTGTGTAACGCTCTGTAATTGCCATGTGGGCATGTGTGGCCCCAGTGTTGCCAGCTCTTTGAACTTTGCAGAAGATGCCAGAAACCCAGAATTTCACATGAGACGGTCGGATTGTTAAAACTGTCCTGAGGCAGGCCGCCGGTTTGCCCTCAGCCACCACAGACCTACCAACGGCTCTCTTCCCTCTGCTGTTCCCCCCTTCCCTCGAAGGTCACTGTGCTGGGTTATCCGCTGAAAGAAAGGACGGGAAAGGCTGGAATTGGACTTGTGGTTCAACCCACTGATTCAGTCTGTGCAGCATTCCTCGTCCGTTTGGTCTCTAGCAACGCACGAACCACAAGGAAATGGCCTTCACCCATTGTTCTTGACTAAGAGCAGGTTACCTCCAAGGAAACACAGTGCTGTTCTTACAGAACATAGGGGTTCTGTTCCCGGGCCTTCGGTCCTGCCAGCCAGGCTCACCTTCGATCTGTGGGAGCTAGGGAGTTGCAAATCAGGTTTTCTCCCAACATTCCCAGAGGCCTTCAGCTGCTGTCTCAGGTACGTACCTGCGGTGACTCAGGCAAAAATCTGTATGCTCAGTGACTCAGAAACTAAATCATTAACTTGGCAAGTGCCTGCAGAGCGTGGGTAAGGGAACTTGGAGAGGGCTCAAGAACATGGTTCTTCCAGAACGCCAACGAGGATGGCCGAGTGGGAACAGCCATGCCGAACCGCGGTGCCTCTCGGGGGGGCCGGAGGCTGACCCCACCAGCCCCTGGAGTCAGAAAGAACCTCCAGTCAGTCACTCTGAAGGACAGCAAGCCACGAGGATGATAGAATGTCGCACAGAAATGTGGGCTCCCCTTGCTTGAGCTCCTGTCCGGGAAAGCAGAGAAAGGCGCAAAAGCCTTCATGACTTAAAAACACAGACAACTTTGACTCATTGATTTTAAATCGGGTAGATGCATGTCCACACACACACACACACACACACACACACACACACACGGTCTGCCTGAAGGTGAAACTCGATTTCTAGCCCACACAAAATGCCAGGCAAGACTTGAGAAGGGATTCCCAATAAACCTCACCCCCAAATGGCCATCGTCGTAATTGTTCAGGCCCCCGCAGAAGGCAACTGTAAACCCTGGGCCGCTCAGCTGCGACCCGAGGGTTTTTCTAGTGAGCCAGCCTGGCTGTCCTTCCTGCACCCCCAGGGTGTCTTGGCTGGCGTCCGCAGGGCCTGTGCCCAGTGGGGCTGGCATGTGCCTCCAGCGGCCAAGCACACAGGGCCAGGGGAGAGGGTGGGAAGCAACGGTGAAGGGGGAGAGCCAGGAGAGGGGGCAGAGCCGCCGGGGAAGCTGGCCAAACGGCCAAGGGCTGAATGGGCTCCATCAGCTCCTGACAACTCCTCAGATATCCTTCTCGCCTCTTCCACTCGCGGCGTGGATACAGAGCAACACAAAACCCCTTCGTCTGGGCGCCGCCAAGACTTCATAAACGTCCGTCTTTCAAACAGTGTGTGAAGTCGAGCAAAACGCTCGTGATTTTGAGGGATGACGATGCGGAAGGGGAGGTCACCTTGACATCCCTTCATCAAGGCGTGAAGTTCCAGTTGGACCGGCCAAGTCATCTCTTACTGTCATCGTGGCCAGCACTCTTCCTCTTGAGAAGGGCTTGTGTTTGAACATCGGCGGCCGCTCGGGGATGGGGGATGGAGGGCCGGACTGAAATTGCTTACGAAGTCTTTCCTCTTTTAGCCACGCGAAGACAAATAATGGCTAAGGGCGGATGAAATATTTAACGGTGGCCATGCATAATTTATTCCTTAGTGGGAGCTCATTTCCAGCCCAGTGGTTGGCTCTCGACTAGGGCTTCTCAGAACAGCAAACCACTGGCTCCTTGGCAAATAGACCTGCTGCTTATTTTTACTCCTTTCTTCCTACGGCTAATTGTTTTTGCATTTTTCTCGTTGAAGGACTCATTCCTAGATGTTGTTCCCATCAACCGGAAACAAAAGTAAAAACTGTAGGCAAGGTTTTTTGTATATTCACGTCTGGGCTCGGAGCTTCTCCTACGCAGGAAGGAGAAACATGTATTTGCGTATGTAACTTTGCTTATGAAACCCTGACTGTTTAGGGAAGCCGAGGGTGCCCTGAAGTGACAGAAGATTTCAGGAGAAATTTTAGGAAAAAAGTGCACATATAAAAGAAAAAAGTCACCCGCCCCCCCAAATCACTTTTCAGAGATAACCACTCTTAAGTTTTTTGGTACACATGCATATCAATATATATATTACCTGATATGTTTTGACGGGATCATAACATATAAATTATTCTGTAGTTTGCTTTCTGCAGAGGACAATATATTGTGAATGTCTCCGCTCTGTCAAAATATCTCTGCATCATTTATAATGGCTTTGTCGTATTTCATTGTATAGATGAGCCATCGTTTTGGAAACCAATTCCCTATCGTTAGCTGCTTTCATTTTTTCTTAATTATAAAGATTTTATTTATGTATTTATTTGAGAGAGAGAGAGAGAGAGTGCGTGCAGGGGGGAGGTGCAGAGGGCAGAGGGACAAGCAGACTCCCCGCTGAGCGTGAAGCAGGACATAGGGCTCGATCCCAGAACCCCAGGATCATGACCAGAGCCAAAACCAAGAGTCAGCCGCCCAATGGACTGAGCCATCCAGGTGCCCCCATTTTTTCTCAGTTATAAACAGGGCTGTGGTGAACAGCTTTGTAAATACATCTTTTTGTTCTTTGTTTGATTTTTTCCTTAGGATAAATTCCCAGAAGAGGAATCATCAAGTCAAAGCACAAGATTTGGCTCAAGAAAATATCCATTTATCTTTCGGGAAGGTTGTTCTCCTCTACATCCTTACCCAGGGTACGTGTGAGTCTTTTTCCCTTTAAAACATCAGATTTATTATTTTTATGGTCTGCCTATTTAGTAGGGAAAAAAGCATTTCATTATTTTACATTGCAGATCTTTGATTATTAGGACAAGGTTTTTCTTTTTTTATTGTTTATTTGTGTTTTGTTTATTATCTTCTTTATTTGCGTCCTTTGCATGACTCTTGACAAATTGAGGTACTGGCCTTTTTTTTTTTTTTAAAGTAGGCTCCACACCCAACATGGGGCTTGAACTCACGACCCTGAGATCAAGAGTCACGTGCTGTACGGACTGAGCCAGCCAGGCACCACTGGCCTTTTCTTGATATATACAAGTGTTTTATATATTCAGGAAGTCAACGTTTTGGCTCTCACTTTTTCCTCATTAGTCATTTGCTTCTTACGGTGTCTGTCCTTGGCTTTCGTATTTATTGCACAGGAATCTTTTATTTCCTACAGTAAAATCCTTTATTCTTTCCTCTTACAACTTAACCCTCAAATTCTATAAATATTTACCCAGATTGTAGCTGAAGTGCTACAGTACTTTTATGATTTTTTTTTTACATTTAAATATTTAGTCCACCTGAAAATGATCCAATGGTTCGGTGAAAGAAAGAGGTCTGGTTTTTCAGGGCTCCAGGTATTCCAGCGTAATGTGTTGAGTAAGACCGTACTTTCTCCCCGAACTGAAATTTCACCTTGATCGTGGACTCACTTCTTGGATGTTCTTGGGCTTGTTTTAGCCAGATCATTCTGCTTTATTGATCTCTTTGTCTCCTTTGGAAGCATTTCATGCTTTTTTGATTCCTGAAGCTTTAAAATACACTCTTGCATCTACAGAGCGAATCCTTTTGCTCCTCCCCAATGTTCTTTCCTTCTTACAGAATCCATCATTGGAATGGTCAGTAAATTCACGTGGCTCAAACAACCAAAACAAGCTTAGAAAGTACACAGTGCAAACACGTTCTCCTTTCTTTGTCCCCAATTCACCCAAGGACCAACCGCACCTCTGGCATCTCTTCTTATCAGGACCCTGAAGATACTACTCTTCTGGGATCAGGGCCACACGCACGCAGTGGGGATTAGGTCTTCAACATATGAATGGGGGGAGGGGAGAGACACCCAGATATTCAGTCTCTAGCATGACTATTGACTGAACTTCAGACTTCCTTTGGACTTCACCAGTTTTCCACTTATGTCTGTTTTTCTGTTCCAGGGTGTAATCTGGGATACCACCTTGCATCCCCACTCACTTCTACAGTTCCATCATCTGTAACCAGTTTCATATATTAAACAATCCCCTAGGGGTGGGCCTTCGTTTCTGTCAATTCTTCAGCCACAGCGGCTGCGTGGCAATCAATAATTGAACTCATAGGTCATTTTGCATGGATGGAAATATACTGATAAAGTAAATTCCTAGAAAAGGAGTTAGGGAGGGAAAAAGCACGTGCACTTGTAATTTTGAGACGTAGGGCTGGTTCGTCTTCCTCGGGGTGCGTCCATTATACTCCCGTCAACAAAGGGCATCAATGTCTGCCTCCCCAGAGCCTTGCGAGTCCTGTGCCTTTTCACCAGTCCGATGGTTGAAGAATGTATCTTATTTATGAGTGAGACTGAACCTCTTTTCATATGATTATGAGCTTCTTGAATGAACTTTTCTTCCACCTATCTTTTCATATACTTTGCCCACTTGGTGTTTTTCTTATCAGTTTCCAGAAGTCCTGTGTATATGACGGAGAGCACCCTTTGACTATGATATGTGGTAGGGACAAATAATTTTTCCCAGCTTGTCACGAGACTGTTCCTAACAACGAACTTCACTGAGGTATAATGTAGTTCAATGCCACGTACTTGGAATGTACAGTTGAATGATTCGCAACAGATTCAGTACGTCCATATGAGCCCCACCGCAGTCGAGATATAGAATATTTCCGAGGCCCTTACATTATTTTAGAATATGCTTATAGTAGTTTTGACATACAGAAACTTCTAGTTTTTCCTTTTTTAAAAGATTTCATTTATCTGGGGCGCCTGGGTGGCACAGCGGTTAAGCATCTGCCTTCTGCTTGGGGCGTGATCCCAGCGTTCCGGGATCGAGTCCCACATCGGGCTCCTCTGCTGGGAGCCTGCTTCTTCCTCTCCCACTCCCCCTGCTTGTGTTCCCTCTCTCGCTGGCTGTCTCTATGTCTGTCGAATAAATAAATAAAATCTTTAAAAAATAAATAAATAAATAAATAAATAAATAAAAGATTTCATTTATCTGACACAGAGAGAGAGAGCACAAACAGGGGGAACGGGAGAGGGAGACGCGGACTCCCCACTGAGCAGAGAGCCCGACATGGGGCCCGATCCCAGGACCCGATCCCAGGACCTTGAGATCATGTCCTGAACCGAAGGCCGACACTCAACTGACTGAGCCACCCAGGTGCCCCAAGTTTCTTTATTTTTTTAGTAATCTCTACGCCCAACACGGCACTCGAACTCACTACCCCAACATCAGGAGTCGTACGCTCCCCCCACCCCATGAGCCAGTCAGGTGCCCCTCATTTCCATACCGTTTTAATTATTGAGGATTTACGGCAGGGTTTAATATTTGGGAGGCCTAATCCCCTGCGTTAGTTTGCTGTTGTTTCTGTAACCAGTGACCACCAGCTTGCTGGCTGAAAACAACACAGACTTATTACTTTATAGTTCTGAGGTCAGAAGTCTGAAATGGGTCTCACGGGGCGACCATCAGGGTGCCGGTGGGGCTCTGTTCCTTTCTGGAGACATTTCTGGAGGGTTCCAGCTTCTGAAGGCCACGCGCATTCCTCACCTCATGCCCCCTTCCTCCCATCTCCAGAGCCAGCGATGGTGGGTTGAGTTTCCCACACTGCATCTCGCAAACACTGACCCCTTGCCTCCCCCTTTCACTTCTAAGGGCCCTTGTGGTTACGCTGTGCCCTTCCGGATAATCTAGGATAATCTGCCCACATCAACATCAACCAGCTAACGAACTTCCAACTGCAACCTTCATTTCCTCTTCTCAGGTAACAACCTATTCACAGGTTCTGGGGATTAGGACCCAGACATCTATGGGGGGATCATTCTGCCGACCACATCCCCCGGTTGCTCCCCCGTCCCCCAGGGTTTGCCTCTCTGTGCTCCTTAGATTTTCATATGAATGTGAGAATCACTTTGTCGAGTTAAAAGCAGAAACAAAAAGCTCTTGAGATGGTCACTGGGGTTGCATGAAATCTCTGCGGTAATTTAGAGAGACTGGCCTCTTCCCGATCCCAGGTTGTCCAAGCCAAGATAGGATATGCATTTTCTGTTGGACAGACTCCTGTCCTCCAGAGTGTGCGATTTTCCTCAGGTATGTCTTCTCCTCTCTGGTTAGCTTTGTTCCTGGATGTTTTTATCCTCCACTGTGTCTTCTCGCCTGTTGTCGTTTGCGTATAAGACAACCATTGTATTTCCGAGTAGGAGAGAAAGTGCGTGTGCGTATAGATGAAACAGTCTTGACCATGAACTAGCAATTTTTTGAACTTTTTACTTACGTTTAAAACAATTTATGCTTGAAATTCTCCATAATAAAAAGTTTTTAATCATCCATCAATTCCTACTAGAGTTAGTGTGAATGTGTGTGTGTATTTGTGTATGTTTGGGTATTTGGGGTGTGTTTTCATCAAACAAGGGTGCCAAATCTAGTCAAATGCCTTTTCAGCTTTAAAAAAAAATCATGATTTTTCTCTTTGGATCTATTAATATGAATTAATTCTCTTAAGAGATTTTCTAACATTGAACTAGTCTTCCTGGAATAAGCCTCATTGGGTTATGCTATATTAGTATTTGTTAATGTGCTATTAGATTCTGCTTCCTAATGTAATATTTTTGCATAAATATTCATAAGAGAAAATGTTTGTTTCCTTTTTGTGGCACTTTTATCCGGCTTTGGTACCAGTGTTCTGTTTACTTTTGAAGATAATTTGAAGGAAAAGAAATTTTATGTGCTCTCAAGAAGTTCAAATAATGTTGGAATTTTTTTATTCCCTAAAGATCTTGTAGGGTGGATTCCCTTGTGAAACCACTTCCCCCTGGTACTCTTGGGGCGTAAATCTTGGACAACTATTGCCATTGCTCCCGGGGGAAATCGGTCTGTTTAGATTTTTTCTCTGGTATTTTTCCAAGTTATAGTTTCCTACGAAATTGTCCATTGTACCCAGGTTTTCACATTTTAAGTGTCAAATGTGAGCAAAAATATTTTGGGGGCTTTGATCTTTTACATTCTTCTGCCTTCTTACTTACTTCTGTCTACCTGAACAGCCATGGAACGAGAAGGGTAATTCTTATAATTTTGTAATTTCAATTACTCTCATTCAAAACTTTGCTGGTGAACCTTGACACGTTAGTTCACTCGATCTAAAATGCGTCTTGGTCTCAAAAATGTTAAAATATGGAAGAAAAGTGTGTTTGAGGATCGATGAAATATTCTATGTTTATTCTCACAGGTGGACGCTGGGATCTTTTTGTTGCACTTCAAAAGAAAAATTCCACTGCAGGCCTAGAGCAGGATTTCGTTAAATGTGTGGATTAGTTTAGGGGAGAAGAGCTTCACGGTCTGGATTCTCCTCTTCACTCAGTAGCTTCCTCCTCCATATTCTTTCCTAGAGTCTCACAGTTTCCTTCTTCAGGTTCCTGCACATTTTCTGTTAAGTATCTTCCCAGGTCCTGTTCTTTGTTCTCCTAGGAAGGAGTTATTGCAAACACTATATTTTCTTTTTCTTTTTTGAAGATTTAGTAGAGAGAGACAGAGATAGCGAGAGAGAGCACGAGTGGGGAGGAGAGGGAGAAGCAGACCCCTTGCTAAGCAGGGAGCCTGATGTTGGACTCGATCCCAGGACCCCGGGACCATGACCCGAGCTGAAGGCAGACACTTCACCAACTGAGCCACCCCGACAGCCCACAACCACTATATTTTCTAACTAGTTATTGTTGGGGGTTTGGTATATTTAGTAAATAGCTTGCTCACTATTTCTAATTAGATAATCCTTCCAGAAGGATAATACAATGACAATGCTTCCTTTTAGAAATATGTCACCAGTATTTCATGGTTAAGAATAACTTCTTTCGGGGGCACCTGGGTGGCTCAGTCAGTGAAGCATCTGCCTTCAGCTCAGGTCATGATCCCAGGGTGCGGGGACCGAGTTCCACATCGGGCTCCGTGCTCTGCAGGGAGCCTACTTCTCCCTCTGCTTATTGCTCCTCCTGCTTGTGCCCTCTCTCTCTCTCTGGCAAATAAATAAATAACATCTTTAAAAATAATAATAATAACTTCTTTATTTTTTTAAAGATTTTATTTAAACTTTATTTAAGTAATCTCTACAGCCAACAGGGGCTCAAACTCACGACCCCCAGATCAAGAGTCACGTGCTCTTCAGACTGAGCCAGTCAGCCGCCCCAAGAAGAACTTCTTTAAATAAAACATTTGTTTTTCACATTGCAAAATTAATCTATGTTCACTGCAGGCAAAATCTAGAAGAGGAAAGTTAAAATCACGGCATTACCTCCCCTTGGAAGTAGCCGCTGTCAGCCCTGTGTTCTGTGTGCGTACATGGAGTTTTCTCTTTTACAGAACTGAGATGCGACCGCACAGTCCTAGACCTCGCTTTTTTCACTCAACATAGTATGAACAGTTCTTCACCTCATTAAATATTCATCCACAGCCCCTCCTTTATGTCTGCACAAGGTCTGTGTACGGGCGGTGCCCGATTTACCTTCTCAGTTCCCGTGTCAGTGACCGTGCACACTATCTCTAATTTTCTCCTGTTGTAACTCTTCAAGGATTTGCACACAAACACGATTGTTTTCTTAGGAAAGATCTGAGAATCGGAATTTCTGGATCTAGGGTTGTGGACAGGTTATAAAATGCCGGATGTGGATTGCCAGGTTTCCCTCCGCGGAAGTTGTTCTGAGTTTATATTCTGCTGGGTGGTCCAGGTCCTTCTCCGTCTTCTGGTCAACCCTAGATGGCATTCTTTCTTTTCTTTTCTAAGTGTGTGAAAGGCTGTTTAAAAAAAAAAAACACAAAAAAAAACCCTTTAATATGGTGAAATTCGATGAGTAGCAACAGACAAGAAAAGGTGAGAATGACGAAAACATGAATATAGAGATGGTCTACTAACTGGTGATCACTGACCGCCATTAAAAAATGATCCATAACCAGCCCAAATGGCCATCAACTGAGGAACGAATAAGCAACTGGTGGAACATCTGTATAATGGAGTAGGGCGGAAAGGGACTGGGCCATGTAAAGGAACGAAGAGTGGACGTATGCCACGACGGGGAGCACATCTGAAGACATTATGCCACGTGGAAGCGCTCAGACACAAAAGGCCACATACTCTAGGCTACGTTTCTATGGAAGGTCCAGAAGAGACAAATCCAGAGAGACAGAAAGTAGACTGGTGGCTGCCAGGGGCTGGGGGGAGGGGGAGGGAAGGGAGGACTGGCGAGTGGCGGCTCAGGAGTGTGGCATTTCTTTTTTGGGTGATGAAAATGTCCTAAAATCGATTATGGTGATGGTCTCACAACTCTGGGAGTAACTTTAGTATATGCTGTGGAACCGTACTCTTTAAATACATGAATTGAACGGTATGCAAATTATAGCTCAATAAAGCTATTAAAAAGTGATTCACAAACCTCATTGATTCAAAACGCCAACTGTCTACCGTGCGGACTTTGTGGCAGGTGCGAGGTTACAGCTGTGAACGAGAAAACGCGGTTCCTGTCCTCAAGGAGCTAATAGTCTAGTGGACTTGATATCACACTACATCCTGGGAAAGAAAATAAAAGGCAAATGCTTGAAAGAGGAAACACTTGGAGACCATCAGAAATCCTGCGGGCTTCTAGTTCACGTGGCTTGAAGAGCAGCGGTGTCTGGGTCACCGAACAGACCTCCGGATCACAATCTGCTCTTTGTCATTCACCTGGTACATTCCAGTTTGACAAACACTGATCTACGCATCGACCTTTTGTAGTCGTAAGCAGAAACATCGTCTACACCACCCCCATGTCAACCCTCTACCCCAGCAGAAACCCCATCTATATTATCCCTCTGTGCCAGGGACAGGGACAGGGACAGGGGCGTGGCAGCCCGACGGGGTGAATGGTCCCATCAGCGGGGACTCACTTGGAGAACCAGCTGCTCACTCATGTAAGCCTCACTTTTAGCAACTTCTCCCCTCGTTTCCGGGTACCCCTCACGCCCCCGTACCTGTTTCCTACTGCTACATAACAAATTCCCACAATCATGGAGGCTTGAAACAACACACATCTGTTATCTCCCTTTCCATGGGTCAGGAGTCTGCATAAGACGGGTTACCTGGGTCCTTGACTAGGCTAGGCTCTCAGCCGCTTGGGTGGGCGTCCGAATGCATTCAGGCAGTAGTTCGGGCAGGTGTAGGTCTGAAGGGCCGGACTCCTGGGGCACCTGCAGGCCCCTGCCCGGTGACCCCTACGGACAGTGTGCAGCACGGCTGCTTGCCTTCTTCCAGGTCAGTAGGAGTGTCTCTCTCTGAACTTCTCTCATCTCTGGCCTCCAAGCTCTCCTTCAGGGCCCGCCTGATTAGGTCAGGCCCACCCAGGGTAATCTCCTTTGATTAACTGAAGGCGGACTAATCAGTGACCTAATCACAGGAGCGACAGCCCATCGTATCCGCTGATCCCACCCGCACGTGGGGATTACGCAGGGTGCGGACACCAGCGGCCAGGAATCTTGGGGCCAAGTTTAGCAGTCAGCCTCCCTCCGCTGCTGCGCAGTGCCAACACCAGAGGGCGCCCTTCACACAGTGGCGTTCCAGCGCTTTGCGATGACCGGCCCGCGCAGCCGGGCGGGTGGGGTTTCTCTGGCTTTTTGTCTCTGGCCGATTTCACGGACTCCTTCCTCGTGATCTTCCTTTCGATAATCCAGGCTTTCTCCCTGCAGAGCAGCGCCAGCGCCTTCAAACTGGCATCACATGACAGGACTTTATGTTCGGTTTGTCTCAACAGAGGTTTATCAAGTGCGTACTCGGTGACAAATACCTGGCTTGGCGATTTCACCTGTTAGTTATCTGGCCATCTTCTTTGCCCTCCCTTGGAAACACTCTACTTTGTCAATATTCCACTTAGAATGTAGTATTTATTGAGCATTCGCTGTATTCCAGACACTGAAACAGTTTGCATAGATCAGCTCGTTGAATCTTTTCAGCAGTAGGAAGTGGTAGCACTCTGTTCTACTGATTAGGAAACTCAGGCACAGAGAAGTTAAGGAACTCCACTGAGGTCACACAGCTTTTAGGTGGGGACCAGAATTTGAAACCGGATAGTTTGATTCTGAAGTCTGTGCAGTTAGCCACTCTGCATTCCTCCCTCTCAAAGCTACCCTCTGTACCCAGCAGGGGCCATCCAGCACCAGAGAATACTCCACAAAATTTTAGCTCTTTGCTCTGCATTTTTCAGAAAAGCATCCTCTTTCTCATTTGCCTTTTAGCAGATGTGTTATTTTACTGTCTTAAGTTAAACTCCAAGTTAATTTAAAAATTCCCTATGTTTGTCAATTGAACTGCTAAAAACAGGGTTTCCCACAATGTCACTAAGAGAAACGCCTTTCCCCCCCACCCCAGAAATTTTGTTGTGTTTACTTTTGGCCATTGTTACAACCCGAGGCCCCTCACGGCTTTTTTGTTTGCTGCTGAAATGACTGTAGGTTTCATATAGAGCAGTTAAATCCTTTATGGAGTACCTACTGTATGCACGACGCTATACCATGTCCTCCAAGGACAGAAAAGGACCTTTGAATCCGAGTGAACAGAGACGCTCATTCCCGAAACAGAAAAGCAAATACACTCAGATGTCTCAAATAGTCTAAAGAATACTGCGGTTGCTGGGGCACTTCACTTTCTAGTGTCTTCTGATGCGTTCTGTCCCATCTCCATGTGTGATCCTAGAAAGCCTGTGGGTCCGAACCTGGACTCCACTTCGCCATTACACGTGTCGGCCTGGGCCACGGAGCCTCAGTTTCCCCAAACGTGAAACAGGAAAATGAGTCCACAGTTCCTTTTTTGTAATTTTGAAATCCAGGAAACTCTACAAACCATCTCAGTAGCTGGAAGGAGGAGAATTCCTCATTCCTCCAAACCAGTGATTCTCCTCTCGCTTCTCAAACCCAGGCTGACTCTAGCTATAAAGCTAGATGTGGACATGCGCGGGCCAGTTTGAACTTTGACCCTTGCCTCCCAGGCTGTGAGACCCTTTGTGTAGCTCTGTTTTGGAAGGGAAAGAGGTAGAAAAAAAACCCTATGGAATGACTGCAGAGAATTCGAAGCTTTCCTTTGGAGGGAAGGATAGGAGCCGTGCTCTCGCTGTGTCCTTCCCCTCTAGGGAGAGAATTTACAAACCTGGTTTTTCACTCTGCCTCTTCGAAGGGGGGTTGTGTTCCACATGAGTTTGCTAGTGGGAAACAGAGATGCTAAGCAGGAGAATGACTTCAAATTTTAGATAGTGCTGTTTATTGAGGACTTCTATGTGCAGAGAGGCCCCCTGCTGGACCCCCACCGCGAAAAAGAAAAAAAAACCAAACGCATGAGACATATTCTCTGTCCTGCAGGAACGTGCAGTCTAGGGGGTGGATTTACAGCTTAGAAGGTGGAAGGTCTCAGAAAGCAAGCCTAAAGGGCACACGGGCTTGCGGGTCAGGACATAGGTCCTTGAAGGCTGGTGGAGGCAGCTCGCGGGAAGCTAGGGCATTGCAGACTGGAAATGCTGGACATAGATGTGGGGCCATGTCCAGGGGACCCTGGGGTCCGAAACCTGACATCTTCAGGGTCCAACAGGTCAGTTAGAGACTGGGGCCGGGTGCGGAAGACTGGCAGCGGGGGGCGGCTCCTTCGCTGGCCAAGTACTGCCATGCCCAGGGCAAGCTCGTGGTTTCCTGATCTTTCCTTTCTTTCCAAGAGAAGCCAGGAATCGGAATGTCCACATGAACTGTAAAAGTCTACCCTGTCGGGACGCCTGGGTGGCCCAGTGGGTTAGGCATCTGACTCTTGGTTTGGGCTTGGGTCATGATCTCGGGGTCGTGAGATCGAGCCCCGCCTTAGGCTCGGTGCTCAGCACAGAGTCTGCTGGAGATTCTCTTTCTCCCTCTCCCCTGCCCGTCCCCCTGGCGCACTCTCTCTAAAATAAAGAAATGCATCTTAAAAAAATAAAAGTGTGTCAAATGAAAAGATACACATCTTTAAACATGATGTTATCCACACCAAACACGTTTGCAGACCTCTTAGTCCATTCAGGCTGCGATAACAAAATCCCACAGACCGTGACTTACAAACAACAGCTCTTTCTCGTGGTTCTGGACACTGGGAAGTCCAAGATCAAGGCACGAGCAGCTTCGGTGTCTGGTGATAGCCTGCTTCTGGGTTGTGGGCTGTCAACTTCTCACTGCGTCCTCACGTGGTGGAAGGGGCAGGGGAGCTCTCTGGGGCCTCTTTGATAAAGGTATTAATCCCATTCACAAGGGCCCTACTCTCCTGACCTGATCACCTCCCAGAGGTCCTACCTCCTAACCTTGGGGAGCTAGGTTCCACAAAGGAATCTGGGGAGGGACACATTCAGTATATAGCAGCAAGCGATGTGGCAGGTAAGGCAAGCGAGACACCCAGGCCACACAATGTGAGGAGACCCCGAGAGCGAGGTCCCCTTGGAGTTTGTACCCCACATGGCTCTCTTGTCCTGGCCCGGCTCAATGCGCTGCCATTTGTCATTTAGGGTTCAAAGAGAAAAGCAGTGAAAATGGATTGGCAAGGTAGGGCCGGGGATGGGGGGGTCTTTGAACATCACTCAGTGGGACTGGGGAGCCACTGAAGGTTTATGAGCAAGAAGGGAGATGCCTAGAATGTGCTGTAGAGGGAGGGCAGTGAGGAGGGTGGGCTGGTGCAGGGGCCGGGCAGCAAGACTTTCCCAACAGGCCAGGCTACAAGTAGGGAGGCAACACCAGGAACCAAAAGGGGTTATCTTGTAGGATGCAGTATGATGTGAAAGTTTAGGAGTTGGGTTCTGGAATCAGATTGTCTGAGTTTAAATCCTGGCTCTTGCTTATATGAGTTATGATGCCGGGCACGTGGTTTACCCTCTGTCTCTGTCACAGTTTCTTCATCTGTGAAATGGGCTCACAGCAAGGCCCACCTACCTCCCAGGGTGTGGTAGAGGTTCAGTAGGGCCTTCTCTGTGAACAGTGCCTCGGGACACAGTAACCCTGAGGACTGTGGTGGATACAGAGGGACCCCAGGGTCACCAGCACCCGCAGAGTTAAGCTGGAACAGTACAGATTAAAATCACTTGGGGTCTTTTAAATGCCCCCAAACCAAGGCCACACCCCAGATCAATTAAATCACAATCTCTGGGGTGGGGACTGGGCATCAGTATTTTCTGGAACCTTCCCAGGAGTTTCCAATGTGGCGCCAAGCTTGGGAACCATTGCTAATCTACAACGTTGTATGCCTGAGGCCTGAACTGGGAGAACTGACCTTGAAAAGACACAAACAGGCAACCATTTTGTAGCTGGAGGTGAAGCCAGATGGGGATGGGGGGTGGCAGAGTGTGTGACTCCGGGGCCCAGCTAGGGACTCCTACTGTGGCTCCAGGGGACCTTGCCAGCTGGGCAGCCACACGCACCCCCACCCGCAGGCTGGGAGAGAGCCCGCTGCCTGCCCCCGCGGAGGACTCCCAAGCAGGAGACCAGAGCCGCAGCTCCGAGCCCGGCTTGGGCGCCAGAGGGAGCTCGTGGGGACACGCCACGGCTCCATCTCTGCAGCTGGTTCAAACTGGTTTGGGCAGGGTGCGGCCCTGGCAGGCTGCATGCCAGGCCTCAGGCTTGCTGCCTGCCCCTGGGTCTCCCCAAGAGCTGGGGACTGAGGGCAGGGCGCTGGGGCACAGCCAAGCTCCACTGAGAGGCCAGAGGATTTGAACACAGTCGGTCCCCTTTGTTGAAAACCATTGATGTGGCCTCCCACGGGGGTCCCTGGGTAAAGCCCGCAGCAAGAGGGAGCCCCTAAGCAGGGGTCCTTCTCAGACTTTGGCGTGCATCCGAATCAACGGCAGAGCTGTGAAGAGGCAGATGTCTCGCTCCCCAGAGATTCCGATTCAGAAAGTTGGGGGAGGGCTCCGGGCATCTGTATTTTTAGCAAAATGTTTCTAAGGCATAATCACACATTTAGGGGGAAAAAAAAAAAGAAAAAACCAACCCTGACAGCAAAATGACTGTTGGCTAGCCAACTCAGCGCAGGGTAGAAATCACTGAGACGCTGGTCAAGAGCGCAGATCGTTCCCAGACACCCCATCTCCAGGGCAAGGAGGGCCGAGCAGGCTGCACTTCTAGATAATATCTAGATAACATCCCAGGCCTTTTATTTGCCTTGCTTTTAATGAGTCATTTTGGGCATTCAATAGGGTTAACTCTGAGAGCCAACATCAGCAGAAGAAAGACAACGTTTCGGGTATAATCGAAACCCCGTTCCTAAGCCTCCTGCATCCCCCCCCGCCCCCACTTTCCTGAGTGCGGCCCTCACCGTTCCCAGGCGCAGCTTTATACTTTTACCCCATATGGCTGTATCCATACACAACGCAGAGTGTGGTTTTGCATGTTTTTAAAACTTTATGTTAATGGCAGCGTGCCCTACGGAGCCTTCTGCAACTTGTCTTTTTTTCTCTTTCTTTCTTTCTTTTTTTTCTTTTCTTCTTAGCATTATGTTTGGTGAGTCTCATCCACCAGCGGAAGTTTGCTGAAGTCATCTGAAGGCAGTTCTGGGCTTTTCTGAGGGAGGGTCCCAGCCCGCCTGCAGGGGTGAGGGTCTGGGCTTGGTTCCTGGGTATCTGAGGTGAGACGAAGGGCTCTGAGCATCGGAAAAATCACGGCGGTAATGAATGGCCAAATTCAGGTTCCTATCAAATCCTTTAGCGAACCCTCTGCGGCCCAAATCTTTGCCAAGGTTTTTTCCAGAAAGCGACCCTGACCTGAAGGCCTGAATGTTTGGGCAGAGATGTGGAGACATGAGCGGGAGGCAGATGTGGAAGTGGGACTTGCACAAATTGTACGGTGACAGATCCCCCCCAAGAGGGATCGAGCATGTGCTTACGCCCCCTACCTAGGTTGTCAGATAAACTACGTTTAGATGGGGGCGGGGGGTCCGGAGGAGGAAGAGAGGAACGAGGGGCGTCGTGTATATTTATTTACAACCCTAAACCCTGCCTGGTTTTGTTACACAAATGCAACATTAAAAAAAAAAAAAGACGTTATAGGAAAAAAATTAGAACTCTAGACTTCCCTATACTTCTGCACCATCTTTAGGATTTTCCTCATTCGGATTGCTCTGGGGAGATGCCCCCCGCCCTCTTCAGCCTCTAGAGGGTCTACACAAGCCTCCCAGGGGTGTGTGTGTATGGGGGGGGGTGTCGAACTTGGAGCATTTACGAATTCCCTGGGGAGTTTATTTTAAAAGCTGCTCCTGGGAGGAAAAGGACCGCTACACCCGGTTTCCCTAAATTTCCAGGACTCTCCGCTTGGCGCGAACAAGAGGCTGGAATTAGGGCGGCCTTGGGGGCGGGGGCTTTGGTCTTTAAATGAAAGAATCCCCTGAATGGCCGTTCTCTATGCAGGATGCCGGCTGGAATCACCCGGGGAGCTTTAAAAACTACTGATCCCCAAGTCCCACCCCCAGGGATTCCGGCTGAATCGGCGGGCGTGAGGCCTGGCTTCCGGGCTTTTGAAAGCTCCCCAGGGCATTCTAATGTGCTGTGGGGGCTGGGAACCGTGGCTCCGCCCAGATTCCAAGGAAAAGGGGTGGTTTATACTGGCGGTTCTCCAACTCGGCTGTATGTTGGAATCACCGGGAGAACTTCAAAAAGTACTGGTGCCCAGGTCCCAACCCCAGAGACTGTGTGCGCGGGACTTTGGAAGTTTTAAGGGTCCCAGGTGATTGCAATCTGCAGGCGAGTTTGAGAAGCTCTGCTTTACCAGGTGATGCGAGGGTCGGGCGCAGTGAGCGCCGCGCGCCACTGGGTGGCGCTGCCCACTCGGCCCGGCGTTTCGGGAGGCGCGGGGGGTCGCGGCCGGGTGCGCACCTGCCCCGCCTCCTCCAGGCGGGCCACGGGGCATGCAGCCGATCGGGGGCGGGGCTCCAAGGCCGGGACGCGGCCACCGGCTCCCCGGCGGCCTCCGCCAGCTGGACCCTGTCGCGCTCCTGATGCTGCTCGTGGACGCCGACCGGCCGGAGCCCGTGCGCAGCGGGGCGCGCGAGCTCGCGCTCTTCCTGACCCCCGAGCCCGGGGCCGAGGTAGGGGACAGGGGATGGCGGTGGGGAAGGCGGGTCTCGGGGTTGGGGGGGTCTGGGCCCTCGCACCCCGGGGCAGGAAAGGGTGGGTGCGGCCTCCGGAGCCCGGGACCCGAACCCTTGGCGTCCCCGCCGCATCCTCTCGCACCCGGCGCAGGGGCCCAAGGGTCCCCTCTTTTGCGGCGGGGTGATGCCTGGCGCCACCCAGAGATGCGCGGCAGATTGCGCCGCTCCCTCCTCCAGCCCACAAGGCCCCCGGGGGCCCAGACTCGCGTCACATCCCGGGGGGCTCCCAGCATCGGCCGGCACGGGGAAGCGAGGCGCGCTCGGAGCTGCTTGCTCTTTGCCAGGCGGGGGCCCTGGGGAGGCCGCCCCCGGGTCCTGCCCCCGGGCCGGGCGCTCAGCCCGCTCCGCTCCGAGCCGAGAGCCAGAGGCCTGGAAGGAGGCGGGCAGGCTGCGTTTGTGCGGGGAAGCCCCGGGGCCTTGGTCCTGCTGTTGCTAAGAGGGAAAATACCTCGTCTCTAGCTGTACTTTCTATTTTAAAAGCACAGAATAAAAAGTAGATCTGAAACTAGGCCCTTCATCTTCCAGCTGAAGCCAGTCTGTTAACAGTGCTGTGAACGAGTTATTTATCCGAGTCCGCCAGGAGTTATTTAAGGCTTGAATTCAACTCATTCTCTTTTTAAATCTCAAAAGCAGGACAGAAGTACAGCAAATAAAGGGTGAGCGCCCTCTCCTCTTTCTCTGCGTCCCAAACGGCAGTCCCCAGAGATAACCGCACCAACAATGTGACTACCTCATTCCAGATGCTTAGAAAAGGCATGTGCAGTATGGGTATGTGTATGTATTAATAATACTGTGTGAGTTTTTATAAAACCCCACTTGAGACTGTAATACTGTTCTGCAAGTTGCTTTTTTCCACTCAAAATAGCATAGACAAATGGGGAGTGACTGCTAATGGTAAGGCCCAGGGCTCTTCAGGGTGATGAAAATGTTCTGGAATTAGGGGATGGTTGCACAACTTTGTGAATATACTGAAAACCACCGAATTGTACACTTTTAAAGGGTGAATTTTATGGTATGTGAATTACATCTCAATTTCACAGAATAGCGTGGACATATTTTCAGGTCAGAATTGTATCCATAAGAGCTGTCCAATAGAAATATAATCTGAGCCACAAATATGAGCCATTCATGTAATTTGAAATGTTCTGGGAGCCGCATAAAAAAGGAAAAGGAAACAGGTGAAATTAGTCTCAATATACTTAAAATAACAGTGTCTCCAAAATGTCAATCATGTTAACATGTAATCAATGTAAAAATTTTTAATGGGATTTTTACTTCTTTTTTTGTACTAGGTTTTCAAAATCGGGCTTTTAATTTTTTTTATTTTTGAGAGTAGGGGGCGGGCAGAGGGCGAGGGAGAAAGAATCTAAAGCAGACTCCACTCCCAGCCCGGAGCCTGTCTTGGGGCTCGATCTCACGATCCCAAGATCATGACCTGAGCCGAAGTCAAGAGTTGGACGCCTAACTGACTGAGCCACCCAGGCGGCCCCAAATCAGGCTTTTATACTGAACTTGCAGCACATCTCCGTTTGGACCGGCCACATTCTAAGTGTTCAATAGTCATGCCAGGCGGGTGGCTTCAAGCGTCTTGCAGAGCGCAGGTCTCCACCCTTCTTTCTAGTATTCCACAATGAAGTAACAGTTACTCCTGTTCCCTGGGCTCATACGATGTGCTAGCCTTGCGCCAAACCCTGCTCCTACTGACCCAGTGGCCAGGATGTTTTTAGGTTGATTTTATAGCTGAGAAAACGGAGGCCCTCACAGGATCAGAGCCGTCCCCTGGAGGGGCTGTAATTTGTGACATCTGCCCCCAGGGACGGGCATCTGGGTTGTCTACAGTTTTTCATTGGTTTAAGGAATGTGAGCATCTTTCTCGTTCCTTCTCTCCCTTGCTCTCAGCAGAGAGATGTCCTTGTGCCCAGCGGCTAAAGCTCAGCTTCATTTTGTCTCTATTAGGGGCAGCCTTCAAGAGAAACTGCATGTAGTAACTTCATTTTCTCACTCAGGGCTGTCTTTAACTCAGACACGGGCTGGCTCACACTCACTTGTGGGGGATGTAATGAAGAGCCCACTCCCTGTAGCTCTGTGCAGCAATAAACCCACTTAGAGCGCTGCCTGAAGTTTATTTACCAGAAGCAGCAGAAACTGCCGGAACAGAGTCACTTCAAGCTCTACTTAAAGCTTAATTCATTAGCGGGTCCCCACGCTGAGGCTGTTTGCAGATGGGTCAATGAGCTGGAAAAGGGAGATCTGGTGTGGGAACAGGCCTGGACAGCTGGGCCCTCCTCCTGGGGCCTCTTTTGGCTTTTAAATGGGTCCCTGACCAGCCGACTCCAGTCCTGGAGGGTCCTGGGGTCCCTAGTGGAGTGGGCCTGCGGCGTTCAACACCTTGAAACTCTACTGCGTGCCGGGAGCTGGGCACAGTGGTGACACGCAGGGGCCCTGCTCTCAGGACACCATCGGGCAATAGACATGTAACACGCAAAAGCTCTAGATGGTGACAGCAGCCCTGGAAACACACACGCAGTGGTGTGGTAGAGGGTATCTGTTGAGTCAGCAAGACAGGGGGTGGGGAGGGTCTCTCCAGGGAAGGGGAGACCTGAGTGATACCCACTGAGGAATGTGCAAGAAAGAGGAGGCCCAGGGACCTGTGTTGGAGTGCAGTCAGGGAGGGCTTCCTTGAGGAAGCGGCATTGTAGGCTGAGCCCCAAAGTGTGAATGAGAGCTGGCCAGGCTGCGAGGAGAAAAATCACCCAGGCAGGGAGCACAAAACCTGCAAAGGCCCTGGGATGGAATGAAGCAAGGTGCCCTTTGGGGTAGAAGAGCGGCAGGCGGAAGGGGGGGCCGTGCGAGGTTTGGGCAGAAGCCGTGCCCAGGAGCTCTGTCTCCCAGAATCGAGGCTCCGCTGCAGGGCGGTGTGCTGACCTTGCTTGGCAGGTGGGTGTTTTATTGTTTCCGGTGCCTTTGAGGTTTTCTGTTCAACCAGTTTTTTGCGTGTTTTATTTTCTCTCTTTTTCTGGTTTGAACTTCCTCTTTTTGGGGGAGTTTCAGGGCGGTCTCCAGAAGCTGCTTCAGGACGGCAGACAAAGAGCTGTTTGCCTCTTGGGTGCGCTCTGATTTAGGAGGACAGGGAGCTCAGACCACCCCCCCCCCCGCCCCAAAAGGCCGAGCGCTGATACCCATCCACGGGTGAATTCCTGGCCAGGCTCTTTCAGAATCCTATTTGGTTCCTCTGCTGGGACACGGGACAGGCTCATGAGGTTCACGGCCTGGATGGGAGGAATCAGGCCTGCACTCTCAGGCCCAGGGTCTCTGCTCGAGTGAGCAGAGGATGATGGCAGAGAAAACACCTGGGTCTTTTAACCGCATGTGGACTAGATCAGGGGTTGCAAAGTGGTGGCCCCCAGTGCTGAATCCAGCACTCTGATGTGATAGGATCTGTCAACACAGGGTTTCTTAAATGGAGGATTCTCATGAAAAACTCTGAGTTTCTGGTTTATTGAAAATATTAGGCAGTCTGTTGTTTCGTTTTGTTTTGAAGTAAGCTCTATGCCCTACATGGGGCTTGAACTCGTGACCCTGAGATTAAGATCACATGCTCCACCAACCGAGCCAGCCAGGCGCCCCTCAGTCAGTAGAACAGGTGCCTCTTGATCTCAGGTTGTGAGTTCAAGCCCCACACTGGGCATAAAGCCTACTTAAAAAAATGAAATAAAATATTAGCTGGTCTGGTAGGTCTGGGTCCCTGTTTGCCACAGTCCCCACTCCTCCCTATTGTCCTCCCCGTACCGAAGCTAGCATCAGCTACCATTTACCCTTGTGCTTGAACATTTGATTTTTCTGTCGTCATGTAGGGAAAAAACGGAACGACTTCTCCAAACCATGTGTTTGGACTAAAGTAGAAAAACATAAACTAGCCAAAGATGCCCTGGAGTTTCATGAAAAAAAAAAAATCAAAGAGGTTGTTTCTTTGTGAAAGCAAAGGATATTCTGTTATGTCCAACCTGCAAACACCATGTGCTTATGCTCCTCCCCCTCCCCCAGCATGTGTCCTGCCCTTGCGACCTGCTGGTCCGCTTTCGGCATTCACGTGGGGGACGTGCCGATGCCCTGTCTGAAGGTATAGTTCTGTATTCATTTATTCCTCAGATCTTTATGGGGAGCCCGCTGTGTGCCAGGCACTGTGCTGGGTGGGGTACCAGGGAGAGGCCTGCGAGGCCGAGGGGGTGCCTGCCTTCAAGGACTGGCGTTGCAGTGAGGGGGGTGAGCAGACGAGTCACGATCCAGCAGAGTGTCTAAACAGTGCTTAGCGCCGTGAAGGAGACAGCGGAGGGACAATGATGGACACTCAGGGACGGTTGGAAGGAACCACCAGGGAAAGCTCCAGCAACAGGTGCATGGCCCGAGGGGCAAACACGAGGAACGGGGAGTGGGTGGACCTCAGCGGCCAAGGGCGAGAGTGGGCAGGGCGAGACCAGGGCCTACGGCCATGGGGAAGACTGTGGATTCGATCATAGGGTCCTGGCCATGAGCAGGGGTGTGCTGGCCATTAGCGGGGGAAGCCGTGATCAGGTTCCCGGCCTCACGGCTGTAGGGCCAGAATATGTTGGAGGGGCTGGAGCGGCAGTAGGGGGACCACAGATGCGGCCGTCCAGGGGATGTAGACTGAGCTGGCCACGTTCCCTGAGTCAGAACCTTTGGGGGTGTGAGGGGCAAGGCCAAGGCGAGTACTGGAAGGGAGCAGCATCTCTCAGAAGGACGTTCCTGCCTTGCTGCCCAGTGGAAGGAGCCATCCCTGGGTCTGAACAATCTCTTCTCATAGGACGTTCGTGCTGTGGGGAGGGTCAGCCCGGAGCCTCGGCTAACGGTGTCCGGTCTGGCTGACCCTCAGCACCTCCTGAGAAGCTTTAAAACAGAGAGGTTCCGAAAGATCGGGAACGACCTCAGTGCTTGTCAGCACGGGCTGGTTGAGAGTGCTGCTTCCGCACAGCGGACAGCTCAGGGCTGCAGAGTGAGTCGGCTCCGGGGGGCCGTCCACAGCGGCCTGCAGCGCCCAGCTCCAGGGGAGAAAGGCGAGGTGCACGGAGGTGTGCGAGGTGTATCCGATAACTTAAACGGCAAATCCCCCCCACACACCTATTTCATGCATCTACAAATAGAGGAGGAGGTCAAAGCAATCTCCGGGGTGGGGTGGGGCATAGCCAAGATGAGAGCACCGATACAGGGCCTGGTACCCAAACTTTGCTGAAGCCTGGAGTCATCTGGGGATCTTCAAAAACTCATTCTGGTTTCTGCCAGCTGTACCGCCACCGCCCACCCGCCCCCGGCCCAGGTAGTCTACTTTCACTGGGGTGGGTGCCGCCTGGACACTGGCATTCCGAAAGCTCTCCAGCAGGGTCTTAAGCCTGGAGTGCCCTAAACTGGTGGGTGTGTTGGAAAATCAGTGTTGTTGCCGATCGTGGGGGCCATCTGTGAACAAGGCCCAGGGCTGGGGGTCTGGGCTGGTAAACACTCGCCTGGGGATTCTGATGGCCAGGCCTGCTTCCAGCAGCAGCCCCACGAGGGAGCCTGTCTGTCCTGCCTGCTGCTGCGTCCACAGCACCGAGTGACTTCGTCCATATCATTAAAGAAACATCCTTTATGGCTGTGTAGACTCCCCCAGTCCTGCTCCTGCCCAGGCCTCGTGGTGGGGGGGCGCGGGCTCTGAAGCCCCTCGGCCTGGGGTCAGATCTCCGTCCTGTGCTCAGTGCCCCTCTGTGCCTCGAATGCTCATCTCATGCAGTGGTTGGGGGGTTGGAGGAGCGAATCCACAGGAGACGCGTGGTGTGGGGTCTGGCCCGTGGTTAGCCGCCCGGAACATCAGCTGGAATTGCTCGCTCTCCCATTCAGGTGTTTTTGGAGCAGGTGCTGGGTGCAGACACCTTGCCAGGTGCCGGGAGGGAGAATACGTGAGAGACACTTTTGTCCTTAGGGACAGAGCAGGGGTGGGGGTTGATGCACGATAATTGTTCAGTAAGTGTTTGGTAGTGGGGATTTCGGCCCTTTCAAGCCCTTCACTTGTGCTGAAGATCGTGAGTTTCCACTCGCCAGCGCGGCCTCGCGGAGGCCCGGAAGCCCTGTGTTCCCTCTTTGACCTGCGAACGCGAGGCCGACTGTAGATTCTGGTTCTTGGTTTGCAAAACGCAGTTGCTGAGCCCACGGTCCAAATGAGCCACAAGTTCATCTAAAGCTGCCTTGGGTTCTGAATTTATTCCTTGGCGCAAATGTGTTGGAAATTTGGCCTGGGAGTTCTTTTAAAGTGAACTGGTGTTGGTTTTGCTCTTAAAATAAGTTTGGTTTTAAAAAATAAAAAGTGGGGGCACCTGGGTGGCTCAGTTGGTTAAGCATCTGCCTTCGGCTTGGGTCATGATCCCGGGGTCCTGGGATCGAGCCCTGCATCAGGCTCCCTGCTCTGCGGGAAGCCTGCTTCTCCCTCTTCCTCTGCCCCTGCTTGTGTTCCCTCTCTGCTGGCTCGCTCTCTCTGTCAAATAAATAAATAAAAATATTAAAAAATAAAACATAAAAAGTGTATGCACATGTCACAAAATTCCAAGGTCCCCATGGCCAAGGAGTGGTGAGGGAGCTTCCTCCCCCCGCTGTTCCTGTCCGTGTGCCCTCCCCGCAGGCAGGACAGGTCCCTCCCGTCCCCACCTGTAGCCCTTCCCTTGGTGTGTCCTGCGTCTTTCACTCAGTGTGTCTTGGAGACCTTCCCACGTGAGTACCTAGAAGGCGGCCCGAGTGTTTCTAGCTGCTCGACAGAACCGCCTTGTCTCTACTATGGTTGAGGCAGCCATCTCTCCCCTGCTGGACGTTGAGGCTACGCGGCTTCTTTTACTCTCGCAAAGCCTGTTGCAGGAGGAGCTCTGCACACGTCATTTGCATTTGTGCAAATATGTCTGAGGGAGAGAGAACCTCGTGGGGGAATTCCTGGACGCAAGGGTACCTGCGTTTTAAATTTTGGCTGCTGTTGCCAAAGGAACCCTTTTAGAAACCAGGGTCAGGACAAGGGTAGAGGAGAGTGGTGGCGCTTTCTGGACACTCGAACCTCAAGGTCAAGGATCCCTCGAGACCTGGATGGGAGCTCTTGTTTGCCCCGTTTTGGGGCCTGAGAGGAAGGAGCTCCCGTGTCCCCTCTTTGGGAAGTGGGTTGTCTCCTAACACGATGGGTCCTTCCTGGTAGTTCCACTGAACGCTGTCTGGAGAATCCCTTTGTCTGCCCTGCACGGTCCTTGTCCCCGCTGGCCCCAGCTCCCGGGGGCTTCTGACCATCCCTCCAGCCCTTGCATCCCGCGCACAGAGACGAGGCTGCTGTTTCTGCCTCCTGTCAGGCTGGGGGAAGAGAGGACACCGACATTAAAAAGACCTTTACTTTGCTGTCATCTGAAGGGACCACCATGACTGCTTTGGAAGAAGAGGTGACATTCTTGTTTGCGTGCCCAGGGCGAGGGCAGGCCCCACGGTCCTTGGACTGCTTCTTTCTCGCCCCGGTCGTGTACTTGGGGACCCTGGCCCCCCCTGGCTGGAGGAAGCCCCGGGGCAGGGGCAGGCAGCAGGCTTGGCGTCAGCAAAAGCCGAAAACCCCACCCTGGAGCCCCGTGTGGCTGCAGGTGACGTCCTCTGGCTGGCACCGTGATGTGATTCGAAAAATGCGAAGTAGTTGCCAAATTCTGAAAAGGGGGAGTTTTCTCACAAAAAATCCAATGTGTGGCTTGTCTAAAAGTGTTGCAACAGAAGGTATAGGTCTTCAGTGGCCCCGTTCCTGGCCTGGCGGAATGGACCTCGTGGTTTCCTAGAAGGATTCTCGTGCACGTGTGCGTGCGTGCGTGTGTGTAAATAACGTTATCGCAATGTAATGTATATACCACACAATTAAAGTGTACGACTTAATGGGTTTTTGTTTATTCGCAGAGTGGTGAAACCATCAATCCGAATCCATTTTAGAACATTTTCATTACCCCCAGAAAAACCCTGTACCCCTTAGCTCCTCCTCTCCGATGCCCCTCATTGGTCTACTTTCCGTCTCTATAGATTTGTCTGTTCTGGACAATCCATATATGTTTGTGTTGTTTTTTTTTAATTTTTAAAAAAGATTTATTAGAGAGCACGAGTAGGGGAAGGGGCAGAGGGAGAGAGAGAAGCAGACTCCCCACTGAGCGCAGAGTCTCACGTGATGGGGGCTCGATCCTATGACCCTGAGATCATGACCTGAGCTGAAACCAAGAGTTGGACGATCAACCAACTGAGCAACCCAGGTGCCCCGTGTGTCCTTGTGTTTTAAAGACACAGGCCAGAGGTTTGAAGCCACATTCAACCTGCAGACAGCTTTCTTTGGCTGTCATACTATGTTTTAATTTGGGGGCTTTTGAATTCTCAAGCTGGGAAAGTTTGCGTAAATTCCGTATCACTGTCTGTCTTGAACAAAACAGATTGGCACATTCCCACGTGGTTCACTCTGCTGGGGTCAAGCAGCACCCACCCTCTCTTAGATGGGGAATGTGTTAGCCACAATCCCCACCACTCCCTGTTGTCTCTCTGCCTGGAAACTGAGTATTAGCTGCCGTTCGTTATGCTGCTTATGCTGCTGTGTTTCTTAGAGAAAAGTAGAAGGTCTCTTTCAAAAGTGAGAAAATAAAAATAAGCAGTGTGCGGAAAACATATTCCCTTGTATTTCTTTCCTGCCCGGCTTCTGTGTCCATTGCATTGGAATGCGGAGACCCTGGTAGGGTCCTGGTTACAGCCGTCTTTTGTATGGGTATGGCATCTCACCGTGAGTAACCCAGAGAAATGACTTTGTTGACCCTTCTCAGCTTCCATCTCAAGACAGAGTCTGAGGACTGTTTTCCCCCAATTTTCAAATGGGAAACCAAGGCACAGAGATGTCAGAGTGCGGTTAAGGCGACACAGCACAACGTGCAAGGGCGGAACTAGAGAGCAGCCTGTAGCCCCGCCAGGAAGGCTTATTTCTTCCTCCTTCCCTTGCTCATTTTTCTTTCCTTCCCTGCTCCCTCCTTCCTTCCTTTCCTGCAACAGGTATTCTCTGGACACTGTATTGGTTACCACTGCCGGGTAACAAACTACCTCAAATCTTCACGGCTGAAAACAACCTCCACATTATGGCGCGTGATTTTGCCGGTCTGTGGGGCTCACCTGAGCGGTTCTGCTCCCATGTGCTGGCTGGGCTTCGTCGGGGGCTGCATTCCGCGGGAGCGCTGGCTGCACGGCAACATGGCCTCACTCGTGTCAGGCAGTTGGTGCGGGCTGGGGCGTCTCAGTCCTCACGCGGCCACTCTTGTCCTGTGGTCTCTCCAGCAGCATTGCCTGGACCAATTCGCATGGCCGTTGCCTTCCAAGAGGGTGAATCAGATGCTGCAAGGTCTCTTGATGTCACCAAGTATTGCTTGCACCCATCCTACTGGTCAGAGCAAGTCACGGGCCAGGCCAGATTCAGGGGTAGGGAAGAGTGGATCCCACCTCTTCCGGGGCAGGGTGGCAGAGTCAGATTGCACAAAGGTACGCACATGGGAGGGAGTCAGGGGGACATCTTTGGAAGCATGAGTGCCTACTAGGTGTCAGGCTTTGCTCTGTAGAGGCCCTGGGAACACAGAGGTGAATGAAAGGCACTAAGACCCCTGCCCTGTAGGGGCTTTCATTCTGGTGGGGGAAGATGACACGAAGCAGGTAAAAGATATAAGATATTAGACGGTGATGGAGGCTGACGAGAGAAATAAACTGGTGCAGGACAGGGAGTGGTGGGGCTGCAAGGCCAGGGAAGGCCTCACTGAGGAGAGACGGACGAGCAAAGGCTGAAAGGAAGTGTGCAGTGAGCTTTGTCGATAATGGGAACGGCAGGTGCAAAGGCCCTGGGGTGAGGATGTGGTTGGTGTAGTTGATGGGGAGTGAGCTGTGGGCAGTGAGGTCGGAGAGCAGATGGAGGGTCCAGATGGCGTAGGGCTGGCGAGGCGTCTGTTAGGTGTTTGCTGAGGGAGGTGGAGGACAGGGGAGGCCTTTTTTTTTTTCTAATTAAGATATAATTCATGTGACAAAAAATTTACCATTTTAAAATACACAGTTCAGTGGTTTTTAGTATGTTCACTGTGTTGTGCAAACATCACCATGACCTCGTTCTAGAGCATTTCCATCCCCCAGGAAAGGAACCCCATGACCTTTAGCACTTCTTCTGTCATTCTCCCGCCGTCCATTAACCCCCAACCGGTGATGTGCCTTCTGACTCTGTGGATTCGCGTCTTCTGACCGTTTCACCTAGAAGGAGTCATGTGATGCTTGGCCTTTCGCGTCTGGCTTCTTTTGCTCAGCGTCATGCTTTCGAGGATTATCTGTGCTCTAACATGTATCAGGTCGGCGTTCCTTTTTATTGCCACATAATATTTCTTTTCCTTTTTTTTTTTTTTTAAAGATTTTATTTATTTGACAGAGAGCACAAGCAGGGACAGAGGGAGAGGGAGCAGACTCCCCGCTGAGCAGGGAGCCCGATGCAGGACTCGATCCCGGGACCCCGAGATCATGGCTGGAGCCGAAGGCAGGCACTGAACCGACTGAGCCAGCCAGGCGCCCTGCCACGTAGTATTTCCACAGCGTGGACGTGGCACGTTTTGTTTGTTCACTCATCACTTGACGGACCTTGAGTTGGTTGCACTTTTCGGCTCTCGTGAATAATGCACACGTTTTTGTAAGAACATCATGTTTCCAGTTCCCTGGGCTGTATTGCTGGGTCATAGGGTAACTCTGCATCTCACCTCCTGGAAGACTGCCAGACTGCTTTCCACAGCAGCGGTGCCGTGTCACAGGCCCCCCCAGTGGCGCGTGAAGGTTCCAGTGGCCCCCGCCGCTCAAGGGCGTTTGTCATCTTCCGGTTTTGCAGGTGTAGGGGCCCTGGTGGCCGCGAGGCCGTACGGCGGAAGACGTCCAGCTGGCCAGGGCTTTGGTGTTGACGGTCGTTCCGAGGAGCAGGCTGAAGGGGGGCCAGCGAGCCAGGACTGTGCCCAGTGCCGGGGGGGCGGTGAGGGGGGCGGATGGACGTGGCGGGCTTCGGGCTCCATCCTGAAGGCGGCGCAGAGATCTGCGAACACACTGGACGGGGGGGGCTGAGAAAGAAGGTGCGTCAAGGATGCGCCCGGGTATCTGGCCGGAGCGATGGACGGTGGTGTTTCCACTTGATAAGCTGGGGAAGACCCGGGTGGAGGGTTTGTTTGTGGGGTGTCAGGTGCCTGTCCCTCAGGGGCAGGGGCCGGCCCCGCATGGGTTTCCTGGCATGGCCGGCTGGGAAGCTTGGGTGGGCACTTTGGGACATTGATGTAAGAAAGCAGATGCCACGATTCCCATGTGTTAAAATACCCACCGCCGTCCCCGCCAGCCATGCCCCGAATGTCACCCTAGGCGAGCCCCTGGAGTGAGACAGTCTATGCCCAGGGAGTTGCATGGGGGACGAGGGCATTCTTTGTGCTTATGGGCTGGTGAACAAGGCGTGTGGGCTGCAGCCTGCAGGACTCTCATTTCTGGCCACTTAGGGGATTATCTTGAGAGAAAATTGTCCCTTGAATGATTTGTGGGCATGGCTGGCCAGCTAATCCCGAGCTCCTTCCTGGTGGTTGGGAATGTCTCCGGGCTCGCTCCTCAAATGCTTTCTCAGCAATGCTTTCTCTGTTCTCTCCTGCTTCGGGGCCCTGCCCCAGGAGGTGGGGGGAACAGGTGGGGGATGGAGACCGTAGCTGACAGGCAGTAATAAAGGGGACACATGTCCCCCGCTGCTCCAAAGAGCCCCTTGGTAGTTATAACTTCAGCTCTGGACTTGGAGTGCTCAGGGTCAAATCTGGCTTCAGTGTTTATTCGCTGTGTGACCTTGAGTGAGTGACTTAAGCTCTCTGTTCCTCAATCCATAAAAAGGGGGAAATTATAGCCCCTACTGTAGAGTGTTCCTGTGAGAATCAAATGAAATGGTTTTTATTATCTAGTGAGAGAGATACATAAAGCAACCACTTATTATGCACCTACTGTGTGTCAGCCCTCTGTTAACTGATTTGACCACATTCATTATGGGAGGCTAACCTCCTAACAACCCTGCCAGATGGGTGTGGCCGTTGCCCTCACAGGGCCGCCAACCGAAATGCAGAAGGCAAACCCCTGACTTAAGGCCCCACGGTTGGCAAAAGAGACGACGGGATTTGAACCCGGGACTGACGAACCTCCTTTCTGAACACGCCAGGGTAGAGTGAGACGTGCTTCCTCTGAGCAAAGAGCATCGGGCCCCTCCGGGGAGCGAGGCGGCCCATCTGGCTGGGGCGAGGGCGTCCAGGTCTGGGGTCTGGAGTGTCTACACCTGCCCTCTCGAGGAGCCCCCCCCCCCCACGCATCTGTGTCCTTCTGCCGTCTCATCCCTTCCTCTGCGAGCAGAAGGAGGCGACCAGCCTTCCTGTCTCCCATCTCTGTGGCCTCTTGCCTCCTTCTTCCCTCCTGAGCGCTTCTTTTCCTGTGATCTTACTTTTGGGGGAGTGGAGAGAACTTCCTGTGTGTCTCTCAGTCCTCCCTCCACTGTGGTCCCTTTGCCTGTCAAGCCTCCCCCGTGCAGGCCCAGAAATAGTCCCAGCTGTGAGATGAAGGTTCCAGAGTTTAAAATTGCAACTCGGTACTATTTTTACTCCAGCCGGAAAGATGTTTTTTTTGCACAACCGTTTATTTTGTTGTGGTAGCGACGCTCCAGCCGCAAGCAGCGGGCCTGGCAGGGCATCAGCCTCTCTCCTGGGACAAGTGGGCGGTGAAGGGAGCCCTCAGATATCAGGGCGCAAGTACCAGGCCTCCCCAGAAATATCTGGTGTCGCCTGCCTGGAGCAGAACGGTCTGGCCTGGTAAGCCCGAGCAAGTGGCTCACGTTCTTGGCAAACTTTCTTCCTAGATGCCTGGTCATTACAGAAACAAAGCAAAAACAGAGCAGGTAGTTTGGAAGTCACGGAAACGGCACATACTTCAAGGGGAAAAAAAGGTTCTAACTAATTTTTGCACAAGTGATTTAAACGGGGCTGTAAACTGGCAGACCCTTTCACGCTCATGTTTGGCTTGGCCCATGCGTGGCAGGACATGAATCCGTGCTACTGTTTAAAAATTGGGACATTTTCCATCACATTAAAATTTCTGGCTTCTCTTGAAAAATGGAAGGCTCTGGCAGCCCCGAGTCTGTGTTTACTGATGGCTGCTGGCGGCTGGCTGTTCTAGATTTGGGCAAGCCCTTCTCAGACCACCGCAAAGCCCTGGCGGCCTGCTTTACTCACTGATGTCACTCATGACGTCACTGCCCAGCCCTGGTACCTCGAGTTTTGGACCCTTCAGATAACATAAAGCACTCAAGTCTTCCTTGTCAGACCTTCTTCCCCAATTCCTACTCCTGAGAGCCAAGGAAGAACCATTAATAGGTTGCCAGATAAGCTACAGGACACCCAGTTCAATTTGAATTTGGGATTGAATGATGGTTTCGTACATTCCCGAACTATTAGCAGTTCAGTCTGTATGGTTCCAGGCCTTTCTGGGAACCATGTACATCCTTTGTGTGTTGTTAACAAGGACGGGTTTATATTTCTCCCTCTTCTGCATCTCGTGCTAACTCTCCGTCGTGTTTGTTAGGGGGCGTTTCTCACGGTTTGTAAGAGCTTTGAGGCTGTGGACTCAAACCCGTGTGGGAATCCTGGCCCCACCACTTGCTAGCTGTGTGACCTCCAGCAGGCTTACCTCACCCGAGCCTCAGTTTTCTCATCCGGACAATGGGATGATAAGGGTAGCTTGGTCCTGTTTCCTGCTAGTTTTCATTCATCTCCTCTCTTGTGAAATCTGCACGGAGTGGACGGGCCATGGTGACTTTAACCAGGCCTCTGTCCACAGGCGTCAAGATCGCGGCCAGCTCATCGTGATTTTAAGTGAGGCTAGGAGTGGTTTTGAAAAGGGAAAGGAGGTCTGAAGGGAACTGGGCAGATAATCCTAAGATTTAGTTTGCTTTTAAAAAAAAAAAAAAAGTGAAGGGCGTTTGTCTCCCTGGAAACCACTTGCTAATCTCCAGGATATTGTCTCTTTTCAGGCGAAGGAGGTGGAGGAGACCATCGAGGGGATGCTCCTCAGGCTGGAAGAGTTCTGCAGCCTGACTGACATGGTGAGTGTCTGCCTGGGAGGTGTGGGTTTAGGCCCAGGCCAGACTCCAGGACCTTCCTGGAGTTTTCTGGGGAAGCCATTTTGGTGGTGATTTAGCAACCAGAAGGAATGGGGCAGCAGCCAGCGGTGAGAGGAAAACCACGCACACACTCTCTCTCACACTCTCTCTCGCTCTCTCAACACCAAGGCTTCCTGAGGTGGCCATCTTGATAACGCCCATCCCCCCAGATGGCTCTTATTCCACCGAGGAGCCCGGAGTGGGCCACCAGGTGGCACTCTCGGGCACCGATGCGGGGAGCCATTCAGCGGGGATGCTAAGACTATATTTAACTTTCCTCAGCTCTGCGCGGTCCGCCAGGCAAACATGGAGACAGCCAGGAAATGGCTTCAGGCCTGCAAGGCCTAGAGGAGCCTCTAGCCCAGGCTGTAGCCCGAGGCAGGGTTGGGCATCAGGTTCCTTCCCGAATCCTTTTGCTGTCTCTGCTTTTGCCTCCTACTCTGTTTTGTTGGATCAAATTCCCTTGGCTGGGTGGAGAAGAAGATGGAAGATGGTTCCTTGGGCCCAGAAGACAAGGTCTCCACTCCAAATTCTGTAAAAATCTCTTCTAGATCCTTGTGTCCCCAGGATTGTAGCCAGCCAGGTGTGGGGCCCTGAGGAGCAATGATAGAATTTTCTGGAAGCTCCCGGCAATCTGGGTTTAAGGCTTCTCCCCGAAGGCCCAAAGGGTGGAGCTCCATAGGATTAGGCCCTGCCTCTCCCCGGAGCAGAGGAAGCTCAGCTGGACCCAATGGGGTAGATTTGGGCCCCTGTGAAGCACGTGTCTGGAGAAGTGTCTGTGAGAGCCCAGGGGAGTAACAGGAACGGCAGCCCTGGGTGTTTATTGAACACCTACTTGGTTCCAGGCACAGCGTGAAGTGTGTGTTCCCTACCACCCCATTTCTCCTCGAAGCAGCAACACGATGGGCACCGTGTCATCCCCATTCCTTCAACGGACCTACTTCGTGTCATCCTCTGGGGACACAACAGTGAGCGAGACAGAAATGTCCCCAAGAGGACCTGTGCTTTTCTCTTGAGAACCAATTTTCTAGTTTGGGTGTGGGTCCAGGTGGGAGCTGGGTAACAAGACTGACTTTGAACAGCCCGGGTAGTTCGTTCTTCATCACCGGCCGTTGGGCACCTTCCCTGATGGGGCACCACGGGGAGCCCGAGGGTACAAAGAGCGTCAGCTCTGTCTCCGTTCCCCCTGCTGCGGGAGCTCACTGTGTGTGACCAGGGCTGTCATCCAGTGCTGAAGCACCAGGCTGAAGGTGTGCCCAAGGTGCAAAGGGGGACTGCAGAGGTTTTGAAGAGGGAGAAAAGATCTAGAAGGAACTGGGCACATGATCCTAAGACTTATTTGCTTAAAAAAAAAAAAAACAACAACGAAGAGCAGAGGCGTTAAATTCTGCCTGGGAAATTGGGAAGGCTTTGCAGAACAGGTGGTGATTAATTTGGGGCTTGAAGAAGGAACAGAAAGAATTCAGCCGCTGGGGAGGGCGAGTGCCCAGGCAGAGGCACTGTCCCATGGGTATGCTATGCTGGACACAGTGTGGACTGTGGGGGCCCCCAGGCAGGCGGTGGATTTGGAAGGTGGGTGGGCTGGTGGTGACCCAGGGACACTTTGTTCTCAAGTTCAGCCATCCTCCTCCTCGAAAAGGGACCCACTATCTGCCTGCGGGTAGGAGTCGGCCTGGGTGGAGAGAGGTCCCTGGCCACCCTGCCTTAGAAACCGGCAAGGCTTCCCGGGGTGGGGGGGCCTGTGTGTGTTCCCTGGAGACCGAGGTATCAGGCAGCGTTGACAAGGCCCTCCCCTAACTAGAAGCCTGGAGATGCATTTATGCAAAGATTTTAATAGTGAGATCACACACGTGACCCGTGGACCCAATCCCGCCTGCAGATACGTTGGATGTTTCTGGAAGGGAAAGAAAAAGGAATTTGCTGCTGACATTTATAGAATGTCATGCAAAAAATCAGGACGTCTGGCTTCTTTTGGAAGAGCAAAGATCTGGCTCCCCTGGGGTGCTTGGTCCCACCTGGCCAGCATCGTGTAGTGGCCACCCCACTGTGGACAGCACGTGAGCTCTCCGGCTGGTCACCGTCCACTGCTCCCATGGGGGCTCCCTGACTCCATGGCCACCTGCCAGGTACATCCGTCATGTGCTCATGGGTTTTATGGCAGAGTGTGTTTCTCTGTACTTTGAGCCCTACTGAAAGCAGGCAAATGAAACCAGACGGAGAGGGTCCTGTGTTTCAAGCAAGGGAACAGAGTGGGTTTCCCATGGGATGGAAGACCATTTCATGAGTTTATATGTAAATGAGCGTGCCTGCGTTAAGCGACCGTGTCTAGTACGATGTTTTAGTGGCCCCTGTAACGATGCTCAGTGCTGACGCCATTTCGATTGTGGAAATCGTCCTGCCCTGACAACTGAGGCTTAGTTTACCTGGCGTGTCTGCGTACATGGCACAGAGAGAGGCGTCCAGCTCTCCGCCTTGGCTTGGGACCTCCTTTCCTCTTTTGATCCAAGCTAGGAATGAGTGGGGACCTCTGGGGAGCAGGTGATGTGGCACCACGGACCCTGGGCCCTGAGTCCCTACACTGGCCTTTGGAAACACTGATCGAGCCAGAGGTCTGAGAGAGGCCAGGCTCCCTGGTGCACCGTCCTGAGAGAAGCAGCTCCATTTCCGATAAAATCAGGCTATTAGAAACGAGAGTCCGGCTTCCTGTCTGATGCATTAAGTCCATGGCCAGCCTGTCCTTGATCACTCTATGTGACTGGAATTCACTACCCTGTGCCTGCCACCTGTTTAGACCTTAGATAGAATGCTAGTCGCTGCCGCTTCGAGCTCTGACTTCCTGCTGTGAGGCCTTGAGCACAGCACACCCCCTCTCTGTACCTTTCTTTTCTCTTCTGTAGAATGGACATAATGGTCCTAATTGTGGCTGCATCAAACTACCCCAGAACTTAGAGGTATCAGACAACAACCAATGTATTATGTGGGCCGGGGCAGGGCACAGAGGGGATGGTTCCTCCAAGCCACGTGCCACCTGCCGGGGCAGGGATGTCCAAGGTGGCTCCTTCTCTCCCTTGTCTGACGTCTGGGCTGGGAGTGCTGGGTGGCCGGGGACTGGTTGGTGTAACTTCTCCCCATGCAGCCTCTCCTCGGGGCTCGCTTGGGCTTCCGAAGCGTGGCATCTGGCCTCCCAAAGCAAGCATTCCAACAGATGGGAAGCAGAAGCTGCCAGGTCTCTGGAGGCTTGGGTATGGAAATTCACACAGGCTCCCTTCTGTCATATTTTCCTGGTCAAGACAGTCAGGTAGCACACCCAGATCCAAGGGGAGAGGACACAGACCCCATGTGTTCCTGGAAGGAATGGAAAGAATTGGTAGCCCTCTTTAGTCTACCACAAGCGGTATCCTTCTCCTAAGAGTTACGGCGCGGACTAGGTGAGGCGGGGATGTGCCCGTTACGTCCTCTGGACTGACCGCAGTGAGAAAGACCGACAGAACCAAGCGTGGGCAGGCCGGGGCAACAGAGATGCTGCTCAGCTGCAGGTGCAAATGCAGAATGGACCGTTCTACACCCCAGCAACTGTAATGCGAGGCGATGACCCGACAGAGAGGAAGACAAGGTCCTCAAAGACCCGTACACAAATAGCCGGAGCAGCTTCGTTCATGATGCCCCAAACCGCGAACAGCCCGAATGCAGAGTGAAGTGCACCGAACATCGGGGGGGGGGGGTGGGGGGCTCTCACAAGTGTGGAGCCCAGTGAAAGGAGTCAGGCACGGAAGCCGCGGTGCTGGAAGCCGGATCGTGGTTCGCTTTGGGAGGGCGGTCGTGACCGGAGCCCTCTGGGGTGATGGCCTGTGCTACACGCTGGCCTGGGTGGTGCTTACACAGGTGCGGACACACGTATGCATTCGCCCAGCTGTCCGCGCAAGGCCGGGGCCCTTCGCCGTCTGTCATTTCCTACGTTCAATTAAAGATAATTGCTTAGCGGGGTGCCAGCTCAGTGCCGTCTGGAGTTTGGGCACCTTGTCGGGGCCCCCAGAATCCCACCCCTGGCAGGGAGCAGACTCTTTCTTCGCTCACATGGATGGAGAAAATTCCTTGTTGGCCTGGCTCCAGCACTTGCATTTGGCATTGGTGTGTGTTCTTGGGTCAAGTGCATTTGGTTCTCCTTCCTGAAGGCCCTGAATCATCCCGGACAGCCGTCTTTGCTCAGTGATAACCCACATCCGCTGCCCAGACTTCTGGGCTCCGGAGGCCGGCTCTGGGGGGTGGGAGACCAGGCTGGGGAAGGGTCCGCCAGGTCCTCAGGCCAGTACGCTGGCTGGGGGTTCGTCCCGGCCGAGGCTTAGCCAGCATTGATCCTTCACTGACCTCTCCCTGCTCAGATGTGTGTGACATGGTCATGTGACGTGGGTGTGAGGAAAGAAACGTGTTGCTTTCCTTTGACTCCCCTGTAAGAAGACAAGTGCACGGGGCTGCCACAGACGCCATGCTGGGGAGACTCTAGGGAGCGGTAGGGACTATGGTTAACCAAAGGGGCAGCTGTCACCCAGCTCCCACTGATTGCTGTCACGTGGGACATGGACTCAGGGTGGCCATGTCCTCTGCTCGTTCACAAGAAGCTAGGAGCCTGGACTTCTAAGGAAATACCCTTCATTGTAGACGTGGTGCCCGGCTTGGGCGCGCTTTATTTTTTCAGGCAGGACGCAGGCTGGCTCCGCAAGGCCCAGCGGAACATGCTCGCAGACCCCTGGCGTCACTGGTGGCCTCAGACCAACCTGGACTGGAACCTTCCATCTCCCACTGGGTAGCCTTGTGACCTTGGGCTGGCTCGTTTCGTTTTCCTGTCTTTGCGCCTTGTCCTCAGCCATGAAAGGTTGAGGATAAAATCGCTTCTGATTCACACCTGTGCTCAGCCTGTGGTGAAGGTTCGTGGGATGCTGGCTTTGTGCCCCTCCCACCCTTATTTTTGCTTCTAGTTCCCAGCTCACGAGAGAACCGTGAGAAAGGTTTGGGGGCTTTTCAGACCTCAAGGATTACTGTCTACTTTCCCCCCACGCACGTGCAGCCTGCCATCCGGGCAGGGGTAGACAGCTCCCCGTTGCCCGCAATTCCAGTAAGCGGAGAGGCGTCTTCAGAGAGGGGCCTTCTTGGCCGGCCCGGCCCCTCTCTTCCTTGGGTTCCTTCAGAGCTGGAGGAAGGGAAGGGAAGGACGAGCACTGTGAGTCCCCCTCTGCAGCATTCCTTCCCTCTGGGTGGGTCGCTGGGACCAGGCCCTCCTGATTTTCTTTGTTCTCGCCCTATTCGTTTCTTTAGAAATTAGCAGAAAGGAAAGATTTGCATTTGATCCACTGTGTCCTGACCCTGCCATGCGTTATCTGCTCTTCGTTGCCTCACTGAACCTTGGCGATTTCTCCAGAGTTTAGCCTTGTTGCGGGGGCGGGGGTATGTCTCTAGAGATTTGGCCTTGGGGGCAGAAAGAGAAAATATTGAGGGCTTTTTCCTGTCAAGGGTGAAAAATGCAGGTGCCTGTGGGAGCCAGGCAGGATCTGGACCTGAGTGAAGAGGGCAGGGGTGAGGCAATAGGGAGGGGTGGTGACTGTGTCACCAGAGAGCTCATGCCCCACCTGTGGGGAGCAGCCGCTGCTCAGCCGAGCCTTCCGTGCCTGGGAGACGTAGGCCCGGTGTTGCCAGAGGGCCTGACTTCTAAGACACCTTGTAAAGCCCTGCTTAATCACCTGAGTGTGGTAAAGCCATGTTTATATATTTTGTTTTGCAATAGTTTTAGATTGACAGGAAGAGTGCGAAGATGGTGCAGAGGGTTCCCACACGCCCCTCGTCCGGGTTGCCCTGGGGCCAGCGTCTCGCGTGGCCGCAGGACCATCGCCGGAACTAAGAAACCAGCACGGGTATGCTGCCCACGCTTGATTTGGCTTTTGCAGGCTCCCCCCCACAACGCCCTGTTTCTGGTGCAGGATCCCGTGTGTCATTCAGTCGTCCCGTCCGCTTGGTCTCCTCCTCTGTGACATTTCAGTCCTTTCTGGCGTTTCGTGACTTTGGCAGGTTTGTGGAGCTCTGGTTGGGTATTTTGCAGAAGGCCGCTCAGCTGGTGTTTGTCTGATGTTTGTCTGGTGGTTGGACCGGGGTGGTGGGTTTCTGGAGCGAATCCGCAGAGGCACCATGCCTTCTCATCGCATTATGTCAGGGGCGCGTGGCTGCCGTGGTCCCCTTCCCGTAGCCTGTCCCGTCATTTGCTCCTGACAGACTCGCATGGATTCGTCTTGTCCTTGGGGTCATAATCCCATATCACTTTATGTATTCTGTTGTCCAGATTATTCTCGCTTCGGCCATTTGGCTCTTTCCGGTTGGCTCCCGTGATCCTTTGACAAGCCCTGTCCTTTATCTTTGTAAACACTCCCTTACGTTCTAGCACTAGAACATTCTCCAGGGGCTTGTTTGCCCTGCCCTAGCTCTAGAATCAGTCATTTCTCCTAAAAGCCCCGCTTGAGTCTTAAAGTTGGAAATTAAGTCAAATTAAAAAACTCAGACACTTTGCAAGCCATAGGAGGTGCGGGTGTGGGCCCCATCCAGTCAAAGATGGTCTTGTTTAACCTCCAGAACAGTCTTCCAAGAGAAGTGCGTTTATGGTCCCCATCTTACGGACTAGGCACAGGGAGGTCAGGGGAGAGACGGAGGCCAGGCGGCATGACGCTAGAGACCACCCTCTCAGGACCTGTCTGTGCCTTTGTGTGGCCAGGGCGTGGGACAAGAGTGTCCCCAGGACAGTGACTTGGAGCCAAGTGTCCAGGGAGATGGCAGCACCATGACCAGAGGAGGGGAACCAGGAGGGAAGAGTTTGGTTTTGGACCCTCCAGGGAATGGGATAGCTTCTGAGACCCAGGGCTCGGGGGGAAGTGTCATCCCACAGGACAACGGGAACGGAATTCCAGGAGAACCACAAGAAGTTTCATGTATTTAGAAAGAAAAAGGAGGAAAAACAGATACAGTTTTCCAATAATTTTTAAAATTAAAATTTTGTGTTGAGTTATCAACTGTACTAGTTACCTATTGCTGGTTAACACAACGTCCCAAAACTTTTGGTCCTCACTACTTGGCGGCGTCTGTGGGGCAGGAGTCCGTGGGGCCGCGCTGGGTGGTCCCTGGGGACCTTCTCACGCAGGCTCCTGTCAAGGTGTTGGTTCGGCTGGGGCGGGACCGCGTCCAGCAAAAGTCCGCAGTTGTGTGCCTCAGTTCCTCACTGGCAGGTGGCCGGAGGCTGCCCTCTGTCCCTAGCCACGTGGGCCTCTCTGTCATGGCTATTGGCTGGCGATGGAGAGGCCAGGTGAGAAAGAAGATGGGGGAGAGAGGCAGCGTGCATGAGCAAGAGAGAGAGAGGGCCAGCCATCTGGAGGGACAGTCCTCTGTAACCCTGTGTCCAGAGTGACTCTCTCCTTTTGGCTGGGTCCTCTCTGTTAGAAGCGAATTGCCAGGGCCAGTTCACAGTCCAGGGGAGGGGATCCCACTGTGGGTGTGAATACAGCAGGTGTGAATACCAGGAAACAGTGGTCACTGGGGACCAGGTCAGGAGCTGCCTGCACACTAGTCATGCCAAACACTTCTGCCAAACGTTCTCTCCTCACCGCATGCCAAGGACGCCAGAGCCATCGTAACTACTTCACTGTCCAGAGAAGCAAAGGAGGGCTCAGAGGAGTGCAGTGACTTGCCCAAGGTCACACAGCTCACGGTGGGTAGAACCGAACTCAGACACCAGGCTGAGTTCTGCACCCAGCTCCTAGTGTTCCCACCAGTGTTCTCTGACTGTCCCCACACTCCCCCCCGCCCCAGCATGGCCTTGGAACTTAGCTGAGAACTCAGATTCCCAGCCTGACCCCAGACACGGAGGGGCCTGGGCATCAGCATTGGACAGGTCTCCCTCAGGTGATCCCAAGGCTCCCTTGCATCTGACAGCAGTGTTTGCCGCCTCCCTGCACCATTAGGAGATGCTAATGTGGAGATGGAATCTCTCTCTCACACCGACGGGTTAGGCTTGGTCCTCTGGCTCTTAAAGAGAATCGAGTCACAGGTGTCCGAGTTCAGTGATCAGGGGAAGGATGTGGCTTCCTGAAGGTCACAGCCACTTCCGGAGCCCTTCCAAGCAGAAGCAGTGGAAACTTAAACGAGACGCTATGCGTGGGGAGTGCTGAGCGCAGCGTCGATGTCCAGGGCACATTTGGATACACGAAAGCTGTGGTTTTTGTTCGCATTATTAATGAATGTGAGGGATTATTACCGATTTATAAGGATTACTAATTTCAGTGCAGTGAAAACTTAGCTTGGGTTTAGAGAAGAGATTTCGAGTCTTCCCATTTGCTCCAGTTGAGTGGTTTGGAAAATGGGGTTCTTTGGTTTGGGACTGGTATTGCCAGGTGTTTGTGGGGGAAACAGTTGGCCGTACAGGAACACCTGAGTCGGTCTGGGGCCCGAGAGGCGGTGAGCTTGGTCCCCACCTGGGACTCTGGGCTGTTCCCGGGCCTATCCCCGCGCAGGATGCTGCTACGCGTCCTGGCCGTCGGCGAGGTCTCTGCAGAGCCTGGGCGACCCGAGGGGCGGGCAGGAGCCCGGGGCACCGGGGCAGAGGACCGATGAGCTGTTCTGTTTCTTGCAGATCAGGACCGACACTTCACAGATCTTGGAGGAGAACATCCCGCTCCTTCAGGCCAAAGTGACAGAAATGCGTGGCGTCTATGCCAAAGTGGACCAACTGGAGGTGTGTCAGGGGTCGTGAGCGCGAGATCCGTGGGCTCGTTCTGGGTCTTTCCTCCTCTCTCCGGAAATGCTGATCTGGCCTCGAGAGTGTCGGGTGTTAGACCCAGTGCAGTGGGTTGGTGGCAGAAGAGGGTCTGCGCTTATGTGGTATTTTTTTAAAGTATGACAAATACAAATTTATATTAAGTACCCCACTTAAAAATTAGGGTACTTTTTTTTTTAAATAAAAATCTGACTTTTAAGCTGCTTCTGGAAATTCAGAAGCTTTGGTAGCACTTAGCCCACATTTCTTTAAATACCTTAAGTACTTTAATCTCAAGGTTTATTTCTCGAGATTTAAATACATAAAGTATACACATCGTACGTGTATGGCTCAGTGAATTTTTACACACATAAACTCCCATATGAGAATGACCCAAATTGAGAAGTAGAACATTTCCAAGCCCTGGGCTGTGTTTTTGTAGAGCCAATGGCAGCCGCCCCTCAGATGGGGCCTGTGTCCTGCACCTTACCGCAGTCCCCACCATGCCCTGTTGCCTCACTGCGGACTGACCTCACCCGCATCCTATTTGTGGGAGCCCCAGGCCAAGCCACAGGGTATCTCATTTTCTCCTTGCTGCATTAGACACACTCACTGTCCCATTTCCCGGAGGAAGAGCATAAGCTCCAAGAGGTAAGCCACTTTCCCGGGGTCCCACTGCAAATGCCTCGAAGCTGCGACTTCAGCTGACATCCGCTGGAGCCTGAGCTCTTCATCGTCCTGGGGCCCTCAGCCCGGGGTCCTGGCTCCTTACACAGGGAAGAGCCCAGGAGGCTGGGACGAGCTTGCTGTTTAATCGTGGCCGCTTAGACAGAGGGGCCGTGTGCCCCTCCGAGCCATGGAGGAAAGGAGCGTGGCCGTCCACACTGGAGTTCGCAGAGTTAACATTCTTGTCAGCAGAGAATGAGGCAGGAATATAATTAAAACTTTGCCCTTGGAAGAGCTGATTGATTTGAATTTTACTCCACACGTTTGACAGAGGAAGGAAAATGTGAAGATTTGAAGCCCTGGTTCTTGCCTCGTTGGGTTGGCCCCGCTCTCAGGCACAGCTCTTCCCGTGGTAGTCAGTCCACTAATACTTACTGAGGGCCTACTGTGTGCCGCTGCGGGGCTCTCAGAGCGAGAGAGACAGGTTAATACTTACTGAGGGCCTACTGTGTGCCACTGCAGGGCTCTCAGAGCGAGAGACACGGGTGCCGTCCATGGCCACGTTCCAGCAGGAGGGACCCAGCCACAAAGCATTCCTATAACTGTAACAACCAACCACACACTTCGGGGCTTAACCCAGCATGGTCTGAATCTTCCAGTCCTCCTGAGGTTGGAAGTCCAACGTGTGTCTTACAGGCTAACCCTGAGCTGTCAGCAGGGCTGTTCCTCCTGGGGGCTCTGGGGAGCCTCCGTGTCCTGGCCTCGTCCACCGTCCAGAGGCTGCCTGCATTCCTCGGCTCATGGCCTCTGCCTCTATTTCCACCCCACGCGTAGCTTCTTCCAGACTCTCTTTTACTCTCACCCCCCTGCTTCCCTCTGACAAGGACCCTGTGATGACCTGGGGCCCCCCTGCATAATCCGGCATCGTCTCCCCATTTCCGGATCTTTAATCCCATCCGCAAAGTCCCCTTTGCCCTATAAGGTGATATATTCATGGGTTCTGGGAAGGAGGACGTGGGCCTCTCCGGGGGCACACAGGTGCTCGGCAAGGACCGTCACTATTCTCGTGGCTGTTGCCACAGGCTGAGAGGTGTGTCTGTGTGGGGTGGCTGCTCACCGCTCTGCCCAGTTGGCCGTGGACCCCAGCTGTCTGGGGGGGTCAGAGCCTTCCAGGAAGCTCAGTACCACCCTCAGATCAGTGCCACCTGCCAGGAGGGGCTCGGGGACCACAGGGTGGCCACTCGGGCAGGCACTTGGGCCTTTCTCAGGTTTAGTATTAAAAACGAATCCATCCAGGGCACCTGCGTGAGCCAGGGACTCCAAGTGTGTTCCTGTAAGAAGGCGCTCCACCCGCCGCAGCCCCGGGAGGAAGGTCCCGTTATGGGTCCCATTTGCCAGAGGAAGCAGGGGAGGCCCAGAGGGGTGAGGTGATTCGCCCAGGGTCACACAGCTGGGAGGTGGTAGAGCTGCGGTGGCACACGTCTGCTCCCGACCGCCCCTCCGTGCCCAGGGCTGGCTCTCTCACCCGGACAGCGCGCTGGTGTGAGGCCCAGAGTGTTCACACCCATCAGTACTTACCACCATGTTTGGAAACAATGGGGCTTTCCTCCTCCCTCTCTTCGTTCCTTCCCTCCTGATAATAAAAGTCGCACCGTTACATTGTAGAAAAGACGAGGTGGGAGTCCCTCCGACTCCTGAGGCACAGCCACCGGAGCAGTGACCCCGAGCTGTCGCCCTCCCGCTGTCCCCCAGCCCCGTCGGTGCCGAGCCTGCCTGAGTCAGGCCTCTCCCCGGCTGCGGCTGTCCTGGCTGGCGGGCCTTCCCAGCCCTTCGGAGGCAGTTCCAGCCCCGGGAGCACGCGTTCCTCGGTGTCACCCCACACTCCGCACCAGACCAGCGTTATCGTGGGGAGGACGGGGAGTAGGGAAGGACGGGGACCGCGGGGCTCTGCTGTGTCTCACAAGCAGATGTGCCCCCGGCGAGGCCTGTGCTGGGGGGCAGCTCTCTGTCTCCCGTCCACCCCAAATCTCGTGAGGCTCATTCGGCCTTTCAGCTCTGCCCCTGCCAGAACCCTGGGGCGGCAGGGGTGCGACCGCATCTTTTTGCTCAGGGCGCTTCCTTCGCGGGGGCTGCCCGGGCTCTGGTGTCGGCCTCGTGAGCAACGGACTCCGCCCCTGGTCTTGCAGGAGCTCCGTCCTGGAGGCAGTCGGACTGTGGATAAGCAGACGGGAAGTTCAGAGGCTGAGGAGGGCTAAGAAGAAGACAGGGAGGCCGGGGGTCTCTGCAGTGATGGGGGCTGTGGTGAATGAGGCCGTGAGGGAGGCCTCTCTGTGGAGGGGACGGTCGGTCCAGGGCCCGAGAGATGGGCAGTGTTCGCCCCGTCAAGGACAGAGCAGGGCCGGGCCTGCAGAGAGCCAGTGGGAGGGCCCTGGGGTGAGTGGGGCCTGCATTGTCAGGGGACCCAAGGGAGGCTGGTGTGCCTGGTGTGGAAGAGGAGGAGAGGGCAGGGCTGGGGACGGGGGGCTCCCTGTAGGCCTTGGGGGCCATGAGCTTCCTTCCAGTGAAGGGAGGCTCCCTCGTGGGGCCCGGCCCTGAGATGTCCCCCTTCCTCTTCCTGGTGAGAGAAACTCTGTTCCAGTCCGCTAGGGGAGCAAGGGAGGTCCGCAGAGGTGGGGCTTTTCTGACATGGCTGTGGCGTCACCACCTACGATGGCCTTAGCCATGTATGCACGCAACACACAAACACGTTCACACGCGTGACCACACACACTTAAAAACATGCACGTATAAACACACAGGCACACGCAGGAACACAGGCACGCACGTGCGCCCAGTGTCGAGAAGGGCATGAAGGGATACCACAAGAAGGAGGCAGTTGAATTTTTCTGGGCTCCACAGTATTATTATTTTTTTTTCATTGTGAATTTATTGCTAACATTGCTAAAAACTGGAGACTTTCCATAAAATCTACTTTTTTTTTTTCAAAATGATACCTGACGTTTATTGAGCTCAGTATGTGCCAAGCACTTAACTGCTTAGCAAGGTTGGTATTATTCGTATTCAATAGAGTAATAGCGTTATTATCATCTAATGGGTAAGAAAATTGAAGCTTGTAGAAATTAAGTAAGTTGCCAACTAGTAAGATCTGGACCCTGGGTTCTAATCCACAGAGTCTGACCCCAGAGTGCTCTCTCTCTCTCTTTTTTCTTTGCAACTGGGCATTTTGCATCCGAGGCCTGGAGCCAAGTGGCCCCCTGGGCCTGGACCCAGCTTCCTGGGCCATCCTAGCCTCCGCTCAGTCCCCCTTCACCTGCTGGCCACCTGCCGCCCCTTGGCAGCCTCTGACTTTGAGCCTGTCTGATACCCATCAACTATGAAAGTGAGCATTTTGGCAATTTCTAAAGAGCTCATTTTTAGTCAAGAAGGCTTTGCAGGCTGATGGACGTGCCCCTGAGTCCCCTCGGGGCCACTTGCTGGCTGCATGACTTTGGTCAGGCGACCCAACCTCTCTGAGCCTCAGTGTCCCTCCTCTGTAAAATAGAGGCTAAAGCTAGGGTCCCCGTGGGGAGAAGGTGAGAGGACACAGTAGAGGTCTGGCCAGGCCACCTGGGGAGCCGTTACCGTTGTGGTCAGGGTGTCTGAGGATGTCCCCGCTGAGCAGGGCCACGGCAAGTGAGGGCCTGGCCTCTCTGCAGGCTGGTGCAGCGTGGCCAGGACCGTGTGGCCCATGTGGCATCCCCGGCTCTCTCTTCTCTCCGCCAGGCCTTCGTCAAGATGGTTGGGCACCACGTCTCCTTCCTGGAGGCCCATGTGCTTCAGGCCGAGCGGGACCACGGGGCCTTCTCGCAGGCTCTGCGGAGATGGCTGGGCTCCACAGGGCTTCCCTCCTTCAGGAACGTGAGTATCTCCCCACCGCCCGCCTCCTCCCAGACCCCAGACTGGGGAGAGGGGCTCAGGAAGTGAGAGTTCAAAGGGCATGTCTCACTTCCACAGACAGGAAATGGTGTCTGGCTGGCTGGCTGAGGGAGTGCTGGCCCGGGTGGCTGGAGTGTCTCCCTCCCTTGGGCGCCCCTTCTTGCCCTAAGCTTTGAGCTTCAGTGCTGTGACCGCTCGCTTAGTCATCCACCATTTATTGAGCACCTGCTGTATGCTGAGCACTGTGGTCCTTCTGGGGTTACTGCAGGGAGCGGGGACAGCCCCTGCCCTCCTGTCCTGTCCTTATACACCTAAGGACGTGCTCAGGGTGACATTCAGAGCTCAGGGTGTGTCCTCCTTCTGAAGGCATGAGTCGGCCTCCAGGGGACCAGGGGAGCTGGGGCGGTGGACAGCTGGGAATGCAGGGCCAGCCTGCACGTGGCCCTTTATAACTTGCAAAGGCCTCTTCCCTCCACATCTCTGCTTCCCTGGGATCCTCCCTACGACCCCAAAGAAACCATCATTGTATCCCTTTTACTGATGGGAAGATTGAGGCCAGACTGATTCTGCAGGGGAGACCTTCAGTGTCTAAGACACAGCTGTCTTTGCAACTTACTATCGGCGGGTCCCCCGGTCCGGGGGACACAGGGCAATGTCTGGATGGTTGTGAGCTGGATGTGAGGGGGGCTGCTGGCATCTAGTGGGTAGAAACCAGGGGTGATGGGGTGCCTCGGTGGCTCCGTCAGTGAAGTGTCTGCTTTGGGCTCAGGTCATGATCCCAGGGTCCTGGGATCGAGTCCGACATCAGGCTCCCTGCTCAGCAGAGACCCTGCTTCTCCTTCTGCCTCTGTGTGCTCGCTCTGTCTCTCAAATCAATCAATCAATCAATCTTAAAAGAAACGAAATGAAACCAGGGGTGCTGGTAAACACTCGGCAGTGTACAGGATGGCCCCCACGACAGAGGCTTCTCCAGCTCTGCACACGCGGGTGCCGAGGCTGTGACAGTGGTTCCTGTCATCCTCTCAGGTCTGTTCCAAGTGCTCCGTCTGCTGGCTTCTGTGGCCCCTCGTTCTCCCACCCATCTCTGGAGGAAGGATCTTTATCATTGCCCCACTTTACAGATGGGGAGACTGAGGCTCTGGGACAGGAAGGGACTGTGGGAGGCCACACAGCCTGGTGTGAGAAGGCAGGACTGGACCCTGGTTGACCTGTCTCTGGGGCCCTGCCCTTCACAGCTCAGCCCGCTGCTCCGTCCTGCCCCTCAGCGGGGTCTCTCACTGTTCCCGGGCTCTGCCTGGGTTCCCCCCTCTGCTCCCCCGACCCTCTGCCTGCCCGCACATCTCCACTTTGCTGACCGGGTTCCAGGTGCTGCACTGGGCATTTCGGGCATGTGTATTCACTTACGGTTCCCAGCCGTCACGTGCACTGGGCGTCAACGTGGTTCTGATGGGAGAGGAGTCGCAGTGGAAGTTTGGAAGCTTTTAGCGGTTCTGGTCTTGCAGCCCACGGACGGCATGTAGCTGGTGCGCGCGTTCTGTTTGGCCAGGGAATGTTGTTTCAACAGTGTGACTTGGGAGGCCTGGCTGGGCTCCCTGTCCAGTCCCTGCAGGACCCCGTGGCTCCGTCTTGTCTTACGTGCCTGAGGCACGTGCTGCTCCCTTGCCTGCCTCCAGGTGAGTCGCTTGCCCAGTAACAGCTAGACAGTGGCCTCACAGAGCTCATGGTCTTGAAACTCCTATTGATCCTTCAGAGCCTAAGTTAATGCCACCCCCTCTGAGAAGCCCTCTGGGATTTCCCCATCTCCAGACAAATGCAATCTTTCTGCCTTCCAGCAATGATGAAGTCAGGAGCTGCTTCTCTGTCCTCCTCTCCCTTGAGCTATGGTGACTGTTCCTTGATAAACAGGAACCCGTCCCCCCCCCCCCCCCCGGTCACGCAGGGCTCTGCCCACTGATGTTTAGAAGCACATTGGGGGAGGAAATCAGAGGACCTTGGCTGCCCATGGCCGCCAGCAAGTATCCTAACAATGGGGCTTGTTGGGCCCTTGGTCTTTGCACTTCCCAATCTTTTTCTGTGATTTGCAGTTGTCCCCATGTGGTTGGCACTAGTGTCCCCATACAGAGGCAGAGACTAAGGCTCAGAGACAGAGAGTCACGTATCTGAGCTCGGGGCTGGGGTTGGAACTCAGCCCGCAGGCCTCTGACACTGGGGTTCCCCTGCCCACTCCTGCAGCAGGACCCCACGTGGGTGCAGCAGGGCATGCTGGGACCTGCACCCTCTCATCTCCACCAGACTGGAGGAGGGGGGCCCCCCAGGCCTACCTGCAGTGACTTGTTCCAGGAAGTGCATTCCAGGCAGGGGTGGTGAGTCATTCAGCAACCCAGCATGTTAAACTTGGCCCCAGGAGGGCTTTGTCTGAGGCAGGTGGTTCCCGTGAGTGTGCGTGTGCAGACCCAGAGATTTCCAGGGCTGCACCAGCACCTAGGGTCTGGACCAGAGGAGACCTTCTAGAATAATGATCATCACAGTTTGTGTTGGGGCCCTGACTCTGCAGGCACCAGACGTCCCACCCTGTGAGGTAGGTCCAATCATTGTCCCAGTTTTACAGAGGAGGAAACTGAGGCGCCAAAGAGTCGAATTGCTTGTTCAATCAAAAAGTCGTGAAGCCAGGATTCAGATCTGCGAGTGAGGCCTGGGCTCAGGCCTGGTAATCTGTACTGCTTGGCCCTGCACCCTCGCTGTGCCCAGTTTGGCCCCTGAGACCACCGCTGGGAGGTGGGGGTTCTCATAGAGCACAGGGGTGGATTCCCCTAAAGCCAGGATTCCACACTGGCTCAAGCCAGTTCCCTTCAGTGCTCCCTGGGCCTTCCTCCCCCCACAGTGTGAAGCCACCCCTCACAGCCCCAGATTCTATCTCTTGCCCTTACCCACCCTCTTCAGACTCCCTCTGAGGGTCCCCAAGAGCCCCGTGGAGTGAAGGGTGGGGCACGGGCTTTCGGTGGGAATGCTGGCAAGGGGCTCTCTTCCTCTAGGGTGCGCCATAGCACTCCCCTGAAAGCCCACACCCCTCACTGCCCCCCATGACCTTTCCGGAATCAAGGGAGGGGTGGGGACCCTCTCATGGGGCCCAGGAAGGAGGGCCCTCAGCTTTCACTCCTGGAGCTGGGCAGGGGCCTTTTGGAGAGAAAATTGGTCCTTATTAACTTGGCCAGCCCCACCTTCCCTCCTGCCTGTCCTCCTCCCTGTCCCTCCTTCCTCACTTTGCAGAAGTAGTGGGAGGCCCGGGGAGGGTGCAGGGCAGCTGGGCCAGGGTCTCCCCACACCCCAGAAACAGGGCCAGGAAGTAGTCCCTCCACCCCCGTGCCCAGCACCAGGGACCCAGACCTGCACCTGCCCATGTGACTGGGTGCCGGCTGTGGCCTGGGCTGGCCTGACGGGGCCTGGGGGTGCCGGCCTGGGGATACCCCCTCCTCACGAGCTCGCCTAAAACCCAGGCCTTTTACCTCTGACCTGAGCTGCCGGAGAAGCAGGCCGTCTGTCCACAGGCTGAGACGGGGGCTGGCCTGGCACCCCAGGCCCTCTGTGTCCGGGTACAGGAATGTACGTGGTTCGTGCTGTGATTTTAATGCTGACACGCATGTGTTCATGGGACGATGGTCTCTATCTTCATGCTGCTCTACGTAAAAGTTTCCCGTTACAATTGCACATTGATTCTTACAATGTTCCAAGATTTTTTACTTGTAGCCTTTAAGCATTTACTTCTCTCTCGCTGTAGCTGGAGCCCGTCCCTGGCATGGTTTAGCTGCGTGTCCGTGGATAGGTCCCTTGGCCTCTGTGAGCCTCAGACCGCTCAGGGGTTGCTTCCCCGACAGCAGCACGACCGGGAGAGCTCAGCTTGCCGGGGAAACTGGTTTGGTGTTTGATGCAAAGTGACGAGGGCCCCCACCCAAGCAGTGGGAATAGAAAGGAAGAGAAAGACTCCAGAACTCTCCGAAGGACGGTTCTGATTCTGAGCATCAGCAGGTCTGAAAAGCCAGCTGTGCCTGGAAATGAACGGAGTGACCCGGGACAGACTGTCCAGTTGTTCAGGGGTACGCAGGTATCGTGGCAATGGTGACACAGAGCCAGCCCTGCGGTGGCACGCACCGTTCTCAGCTTGTCAGAAGGTGGGCGGAGGGGTGCTACTTTTATTCCCATTGTACAGGTGAGCAAAGTAAGGCACAGAGAGGTTAAGTAACTTACCCAAGTTTGCACAACTGGGCATCAGGACATGAACCCATTTTCTTAACTCTGTCCTCCCTGGCCTGGAGAGAGAGCTGTGATCTCTTCCCCCAGAAAGCTTGTGTCTAGTGGGAGAATATAGGCAGTGACCAAATCCTAAGAGAATTCAGTACGTAGTCTTTTCGAAAGGGAACCCTGGCTTGCTCTGAGGGAGCCAAGGATGGCCTCTGAGGAAAGGCCACTTTAGTTCCAAGGAAGGGCCACATTAGCTGGGGCCTCGATGATGAGGAAGTCAGTGTGAAGTTAGGAGAAAGGGGGCACAGAGGCCCTGAGGGGGTCGGCATGCAGGGCAGAGCAATGGAAGGAAGGGCAGTGTGGCTTGGCCAAGTGAACAGAAGGGAGATCTGGGGGGACATGAGGTCATGGCTAGGTTTGGCAAGGTCTTGGGCCACACAGAGGTGTTTAAGGCTGTCCTGAGGGCAATGGGGAGCCATGGAAGGGTTCATAGCAGGGGAGTGACGTGGTAAGTCTGCTTCCCTCAGAGAACTGCCAAGCTCCTTCTCTCCCCTGAGCTCAGGCTGGCATCCAGGGTCGGCCGTGTCGTGTTGAGACCTGAACAGTGTCTTGTGAGAATTGAGTGGGGCAAGTGGTACCCTCCGAGCTTCTGGGTTCAGTTGGTAGGAGTGAGAGTCCTCAGCCTAGAAACGTCCCATGCCGCTCCCCGAGCTCGCTGGAATCCTCATCTCCCTGGGCCTCGGGGCCCCTGTCCAGTCGAAAGAGAGAACAGAGGCTCCAGGTGGGGGACCCAGTTCTCCTGGACGCATGTCTGGGTTCCAGAGACCCCACCTGAGCGGGCGGCTGTCAGCACAGGTCAACACAGAGGGCCCCTTACACCCGGAGAACTTTCTAGACGTGTGTAGAACTGGAAGTGTGAGACAGAACTGGAGCCATGGGGACTTGGGCCTCAGAAGGGCATGGGAGACCATGTCAGGTGTCCCCTTGGCCCAGGTCCCATCACGGCCCCGGGGCCGCCCCCCCCCTTCCCCGTGTCCTGTGGACGGCACCAGGCCTTCCTCTCGGGGCCTGTGCCCGGAGGCACAGAGCAGCCTCGCTAATTTGTTTGTTTTGTTTTCTGTTGAGCCAAAACATCTTGTTCAGGAGGTGTCATTTTGATTAATTTTCTGGTGGATAAGAGTGTGATGCTTTCCAAGGAAATCTCTTTGGCTAATAGCAGAACCATTTGGGGCCAAGTGGTGACACCCACACAGGGCTAGGCTGCCCGGGGTGGCGGGGGGAGGACTGCAGCCCAGCCCGGCCCCCCTCCTCACCGGACAGATGCCCACGGGGCGGCCTGGCAGCGTGCAGGAGCGTGCTTGGCGCCGAGACGCCACGAGGAGTAGTGGGACCCGTGGCAGATGGCGGAGCCCACGCCTCACCCAGAGGGGGACAGGCTGTCCAGCGGCTCACGGGCATCCTCACCGGAATGGGGTGGCAGCCAAGTAGGACCCGATTTTCCTATTTTGGTGAGAGAGCTGGACATCGAGAGTCTTCTACGAACCTTCTGATGTCTAGAAATCAGCAACGAGTGTTTCTAATTGGTAATAAGCACTGTGGCGAAAGTCTGTGGCCCCAGTGGCTTGTGTCTAGCGTACTCCCAGCTCTGGATTTTAGGCTGATGGCCCGTACCTCCTCAGACGCTTTTGGAGGCAGGGAAGAGCAAAGAGGCATCTTCTGTCCTTCTCTGCGCCGACCCAGTGGGGCCCTTCAGCCTCCAGTGGCAGCGTGACCAACAGCCCGCAGCTTCCGCGAGCATCTGCTGCGGCCTGGCTGTTACGGTTCTGTCCAGCGAAGGGCTTTCTGTGCCCTGTCTCCGCTTCCCATAACAACCCCAGACGGAGCTGTCGATACTCCCGCTCACAGGGAAGGAACCTGAGGTTCAGAGGGGCCTATCTACTTGCCCAGGGTCACCGAGCCGAAGTGGCAAAGCCAGGATTTGACCCAGCTTTGACCTTGTTCAGTGCGTCTGTCCCCTCCCTCTGTGCTCTAAGGACTAGGAGCACAGCCTCAATGGTCGCAGTTGGACACTGAAGATCCTTAGGTCCGATCTGCCAGCCGACGTATGTTCTTTGCCCAGCTTGTGGGGGTGTGGGTATGTGTGTGTGTGTGTGTGTGTGTGTGTGTGTGCAATTTGAATGAGTGGCCAGCATTTAAAAACGACATTTCACACAAGCATCTGTACTTGCCTTCTCTTGAGAAAGCAGAGGTCTGGGCTCCCGAGCGGCTTCCCTGCCGCCCACCATCTGGCCCCAGTCCCCCGTGCTGGGTACCTGAGTCTGGGCCTTTGAGTTTCGCACCCAGCTGGGGCACGTAGTAGGTGTTCAGTAAGTATTAATCCGTGGGTGCTCTTCAGGCTTCCAGGGCCCTTGAAGGCCTCCCCCGATTTCTCTGGAGGCGGTCTCCAGGCAGTGCAGAGCTGGGATGAGTGTTCTGGCCTGCCCCTCTCCCCTGCAGCTTGGGGCCGCCTCTTGGGTTTCCCTGGAGGTAAGGGAGGCTGTGGGTGGAGCAGCCCTGCCCAGGCTGGCCTGTAGGAGTCAGCAGTGCCAGGCTCAGTGTCTCCTCCCCTCCAGCTCGCTCGCTTGCTCTATGCACCCCCAGCTCCCTCCCCACCCAGCCCAGCAGAGGGAGGGAGGGAGGGAGGCTCTGGCTGGCTGGGGCGCCTCCCCCTCCCTCTGCCCAATCCCCCTGGAGGGGTGACTCCCGGAAGGAGGCATGGCTTGGCTGGGGCTTTATCTGGCGGTGGAGGCCGAGCCAGGCACCAACACAAAGAAGGCAGAGAAGACTCCAAGGCTCCTTCTCCCGGGCCCTGAACTGGCCTCTTCTTCTCCTTCTGTCCCGTCATCCCTTGCGGTGGAAATGCAACACGAGCAGATGGCAAATATTAACGCAACAATGGAGGGCTGAGTGGCGCTTGGTCCCCAGCCCCCTACTCACCAGCCATCCCCCCCCCCCAAACTGGCCCTCAGTGAGCTACAGACGCACGTGTTCATGGATCTGTTTGACTCCAGACATTTGGTGGCATGTGTGCCGGGCAGGGACCAAGGGCTCCTCCTGGCAGGCTGGTTTGTGAAACAGATTTTTTTTTTAAAGCATTGCATTCTTGTTGAGATTTTGAGGGTGACTGAGAAGAAAGTTCCTTTCAACAAGGAGGGGTCTCTGTTTCGCAGGGGCTGTGCGTTGAAGCCCACGCGGGAGCATTCCGTCTTCTCCCTGGTGGGTGGTGCGTGGGGCACCCTCTCGAGCACCCGACCAGCAGCTTTGGCGTCCACCATCGGCGTCACTGTGACCGCAGCATCCCCGGGGCTGGTGGACACCGTGCCCTTTGCACATGCTGGTCCCCTCCCGGCCTAGAATATCCTCCCCACACCCTGCCTGGTAGTGTTGATTCGTTGCTCAAGACGAAGTCGAATGTCACCACCTCTGGGAAGCAGCCCGTGTACCCCTGGGCAGTGTTCCTCTGGGCTCCCCATTTCCTGTCCATCCCCTGGTGTCCTAGCACCTCGGGGTGCCGTCTGTATTTTCACCTGTCGTTCCCCCAGACTGAGTTTCTCAAGGGTCGGGACTGTCTTATGTGTCTCCGGTCAGCAGCCGGAGCGCTCTGGGCTCTTCTTAGGGCCAGTGGGAGCCCGCTCTTTGCCTGCCCGGGCTGGGCTTGTCCTCGTGTGCACCTGTCACGCGGGTACTGCTACCACTTCGCTGCGCAGATGAGAAACTGAGGCTCGGACGAGTTAGAACATTTGCACTTCGCTGGGGGTGGGTTCTTTTGGTTCTAGACCCCATGCTCTTCATGCTCCAGGGGTCGAAATTCAGACATGGGGGTCAGGTGGCCCTAAGTGCGGCACAGGGGCCAGGCAGGGACTGCCGATGGGAAGAGGCAGTGCCCTCAAGGCCAGCCAGGAACTAAGTGGTCTGGCCTTGGCCTTCTTTTAAAAAAGAGAGGTTGGGAATGCAGAGTTTTATGTGAAATAGATTGAGTTTGAAAACAAATCTGAGGCTCAAGGAACTCTCGGGGGACCTGTTGGCCCCCCCCTGGCCTCCTATGGAGGCTGGCCAGGTGTGAGGTCAACGCCTGTTTACTGAGGGAGTGCGAGTGTCCCCCTCAAGGTCACCCTTCATAGATCGTGCTCTCCCAGTTCCCCTGTTATAGTGCCCCCGCAAGTGTAGACCGAACTGTGGTACTCGGGGGGGGTAGTTGAAAGCATGGGTTCAGACAAGGGTTCCGCAACCTTGGCCCTACTGACATTTGGGGCCGGATCGTTGTCTGCTGCGGGGCTGTTCTGTGCATCGTAGGATGTTAGCAGCGTCCCTGGTCTCTGCTCACCAGATGCCTCCGTTCATGACCATCATCGAAGTCCAGAAATTGCAGAAGCCCCTGGAGGCACAATTGCCCTGGGATAGGAACCGCTGGCCCAGATGAACGATGGTTCTCAGAACCGGACATAGTATGTGGAGCCCATCATCGTCCCCTCTTTGCTTTCTTGTGTTTCCTGTAAATACGGAAAATTTCCAAAATAAGGAGTTTATTTTTTTAAAAAGATTTATTTATTTATTTATTTGAGAGAGAGCAGAGAGAGCACAAGAACACGAGCCAAGGGGAGGGACAGAGGCAGAGGGAGAAGCAGACTCCCTGCTGAGCAGGGAGCCCAATTCCCAGGACCCCGGGATCGTGACCTGAGCCAAAGGCGGATGCTTCACCAACTGAGCCACCCCAGTGTCCCCCAAAAATAGTTTAAAAACATGAAAGCATGGGTTCTAAGCCCAACGGCCCTGGGTTTGTGCCTTGGTGGAGTTGCTCACTAGCACCATGGCCTTGAAACAGGGTCTCACCTTTCCCCTCTATGAAATGGGGGAGCAGTGCTCAAACCTCGTGGAATTGGGTTGAGGGTTTCAGCATGCAGGATTCCCTCTTTACCTGCGAACTTCTGTCGGGCTTCTGCTCTGACATGAGCACTGTTTGGGTGATGAGGCTCGTAAATCACCAGGGGAGGAGCCAGGGGAGGACGTCCTGCGTGGCCGGCACTGTGCTGGGCGCTCCAGACTGAACTCCGGCCTCTATTCCCGCTTGCCGTAGTGAGGTGGGTGTCCATCACCGGCCCATTTTCTAGAAGAGCACCTGAGGCAGGGAGAGGTAGATCCACTTGCCCGTCATCAGCCAGAGGAGGGAAGAGAAGCAGCCCAGATGCCCCCAGCCATCCGGCTGCAAAGCACCTGCTGGATTGCACACAGCCTCCAGGAATGAGGGTTCGCGTGTGCGGCGCTCAGCATGGGGCCGGCACCCAGCAGCTGCTCTGTGAGTGTGGGCTGCCAGGATCCATGTCGTAGAAACTTCCTTTTGAGTGACCGTCGGTTCCACTTGTACCCCCACGAGCTTGTGCTGAGATGCTACCCATCCCACCAGTGGGGGTTGAATGGGGCAGCTCCCTCTTCCCCCAGCCACTGTCCCCCCTGGGCCAGACTCCCCCTGCTCACGCCAGGACCACAGCCTGCCTGGCCGAGGTGGCGGCTCAGAGGGGGACAGGCACCAGGGGCACCTGGGGTCCCCCTCTGAGTCCCCACCACTGTCAACACACTGGGGGCCATACTGGCTACCTGGAGAGGTCCGCCCCTGTCAGGCTCCGTGTCCATCTGGATCCCTGTCTCTGAAGCATTCATCTGCCCCTCTCTGCCTCTCTCCATGTGTCTCTGGGCTTCTCTCTGTCTCCTTGTGTCTCCTTGTGTCACACACACCACACAAAGCCTCACTGTGCCCCCAGCCCCCCTCCCTCTCAGCTCTTCCTCCCCTCACGGGTCTCACCAGGACCCCTCCCTCCTCAGATGGAAAGAGGGGTGGAGTAGAGGGGCCCCCAGGTCTGAATCTGGTTCTGCGTCCACTGGCTGGGCTGCTTTGTGGACGCGCACTGCTCCTCTCAGAGCCCTGGTATCCTTGGGGACCTAAGCGTACCGTAAGAGGGAGTCCTGCAGTGACACTCGGTACCTGGGAGCCATTAGTAATAACAGCTGTGGATTGAGCGCCAAAGGAATGATGAAACCGGGTCCCTGCCTAGGCTCGAGGTCTCCCCAGAAAGTAAAGCTCCCGGGAAGGTGCTATGAGCAGCTAGATCTGAAGAGGGCTGCGTGCCTCTGACAGACAAGGAGAGGGTTCAGGGGAGTGGCGGCCATGGGACAGGGAAGCACTGGCTTTGCACTGGGTTGCACGGTGCTCCTGGGCAAGGTCGGGCTGGCACAGGGTGGGCAGCTGCCATCGGCCACCCTGGTTCCGAGGGACGTGACTGGTGCAGGTGAGCCCTTCGTTAGTGCAGATACTTGTGTGATGCCCACGGCTGGGGTTGGGGCTTCTGGAGCAAGTGAGATCCCTTTGATGCCTAAGGAGCCTGGGAAGCTCTTGAACTTGGCTCTGTTCGTGGTCAGCTTTCTTCTGGGAAAATAAACCACGTCTCATTAAGCAGTCAATTCGTGCAGGTGCCTGTTTCGGCTGATACCATCGCACCTGGTCTTGCTGCCAGACCTAAAGTCAAGGCCAAAGTTCCTGTTACTTGGAGAGTCCTAATAATTAACCTGGGAACCTCAGTCAGAAGGGGGTAATGCTGGCTTGTAAATGTAGTGAAGAGCGGGGAGCAGGGAGGGGCTGTTTCCAGGCCTGGGTGCTGCTGAGCCCTGGTGGGGAGGGGCCCGCCGGGACCTGGGTTAGGGGTCTCAGCACCCCCTCTTCCCCGCCTGTGACTGGCAGCTCTTAGCTGGCTTGGGCCTGGCTCCGGAGGCCCTGGGCGATACCCCGAGGAGTGTGTGGTGGCCGGGGGAGGGTGGGCAGGAATGGCTTAGGTGGCATCAGGCATTGGTTTGAGAGAAGTGGGAGGCCACGGGCCGGGGGCTGCTCTTGGGTCTGGCTGCCAGTGTATTCGTGCCTGGCGTGGCCTCCTGGAACTTGTCACTGACCAGAAGGTGTTCACTGAGTATCTACTGTGAGCCAGCAGCCGTGATTGATAAGTGAACCTGCCTTTTAGTGGCTGGGAGATGTCCCGGCACTTATAATTTTTGAGGCCCCTTTGTTATTAAAAATCCAAGCGGTACCAGCATTGGCTCCCACAACTGTGATTTAGTTTAAATGTTCATGCTTTGAAACTGAATGCATTTAATACTAAAAATGCAATGTTATGAAATTGTACACTTGGGCTCTTTCTAAGCTACTAACGGTATTTAAAAAGAATATGAATTCAGGGGCCATAATAACGAAATTAGTCGGCCACCATTGGGCACGTACTGCTTTGTAAGCACTTTGCAGTTATATGGGCATAACACCCTGTGAAGTAGAAACTGTTATGAGCCCCGTTACGAGGTGAGAAAACCGAGGCACAGAGAGGGTAAGTAACTTGGCCAAGATCACACAGCTAGGCAGGGGGGCCAGTGCTGTCCAAGGGATGTGGGAGTGGGACAGTTTCCTGTGCTGGATGAAGGGACTGGCTCCACGAGGAGCTTTGGAGAGCATATCAGAGCAAATCCAAGGCCCTCTGTGACCCACCCCCACCCCCCAAACCCCGCCTTCCTGCGGTTGCTCATTCCCCAAGCTGTGAGCCACTTTGGAGGAAATGGGCAGATGGTAGGAAGCCCCTTAGACTTGACCCCTAGGTCCCCAGGAGGCCCCAGAAAGTGAGTTCAGCCTCTACCCAAACCCTGTTTCTGGTTTTCTTGAAGTGTGTTGGGGTGTGTTTTGGGGGTGGGCACAGGGCCGGCCTGGAGGGTATTCTCTCTACCGAGGGCTTTTGCTCCTGGAGCCGGCCCCGCCCTTCCCCCCCTCTGTGCTGAGGCACACATTGGCCTCTTCCTTCCCTGCATTCCCCTCTAAGTCCTTCTGGGCTGCTCCAGGACCCCAGCCCTTCACCCCCTCCTTCCCCAGCCCCTGGGCCAGACTTAACTCCTTTGATGCCAAATCTCCACAGACCTCCCCTCTGTTCTGTTCATTCATACAGTCGTTTCTTCATTCGTTCATTCAGCAAATACTTAGCCACCCACCTGTATGAGCTGTTTGGTCTTTCGGATCCTCAGAACCCAAAGAGGACAGAAAATATTCCTGCCCTCCAGCCGCTGACAGTCTAGTGCCCCAGGGGACAGAGAAGAGCAGAGAAGAGCACGCGGGGAGTTGGGAGAGGGCAGGAGGTGGTCAGAGAAGGGCCTCTGGTGCAGGGGGTGCACTGAAGGAGGTGGGGAAGGGAGTGTGCAGGTGTCTCGGGCAGTGTGAGGTGTCTCGGGGAGCAGTGAACCCTGAGCGGGCAGGCCACGGGAGCCAGAAGGGAAGGTGGAGGGAACAGAGGGAGCAGACATGGGCCCGGGGCTGGGACTCAGCTCTAGAGGGTTCGAGATGGCCTGCGTCTGGCCTGTGGGCCTGACTGGAAGCTAGGAGGTCTGAGCTGCTGGAATGGTCCAGGGAGGAGCAGTGTGGAAACAGGGTCCATTCCTTGTGCGGCTGGGGGAGGGGGGGCATTTGATTGAAATTCCTTATGGAGAAAATTGCAGATGTGCACGCAGTTAAGAAATAAGACAGCGAAATCCCTTGTACACTTTGCCCATTTTGCCCCGGTGGTAACATCTTGCAAAACGGTAGTACGGTATCCTGGCCAGGTACTGACACTGAAACAATTTGTTCTCTACCGTTGTATCGGTTCTATACATTTCTACATTGTTATTTAGTTCCTGTCTCTGCCTCTAAGGTCAAGGCTGAGCATCTCCAACATTACAGGGATCTCACGCTGTCCCTTCATGACCACCTTCACCCCTGCTCCATCCCCGGCAGTCACTAATCTGCCCTCTGTTTCTCAAATTTTGCTATTTCAAAAATGTTCTATAAATGGAATCCTACACCATGTAACCTTTCAGGATTGGCTTTTCTTGCTCTCGCTCAGCATCATTCCCTGGAGATTCAGCCAAGTTGCCGTGTGACTCGAGTCTGTATGGATGTGTTTGCAGGTGGAGCCCCGGTTGGAGATGCGAGTGTGGGATTCAGGGCTGGCGCTGTCCAGCATGGAGCCAGTGGCTTTGGCCCCAGGGCTGAATGGGGTCACCCAGAGAGGCAGCGGGGCTCCAGGTCGATGATTGAGTGCGAACTGGTTCAGCATCAAAGTATACCAGGCACAGGGATATGGCCGGCCCTGAACAGACAGACAGACAGACACGATGTCCCTGCAGGTGGGGTGGGGCTGCCTCCTGTCTGGGTCTCTGGGGTGGGTGTGAGAGAGGGAGCGCGCTCAGGATCTCCCCTCCCCCCCTTCTCTCTTTGTAGCCAGAGGACTGGGCCCCATTGGCTGGGCTCTGCGGTGCAGGGTTTGAACCAGGGTTGCCAGGAGTCCTGAACCACATGGGAGAAGAGCAAAATGTTGCCTCTGAGATGAGATGGAGTCCCTTCCACAAAGACTGACCTGTTCTGAGATGGCCTCTGTCCTTTGGGAATATTATTTCTTTGACAAAGGGACGGGGCCAGCAGGTGGTGAGGGTGCTGGCAGGTATTTCCTCGTGGCCTCTGGTGTAGTGATGTGGCTGGGGTCTGGAGAGGTCCTGAATGCACTTCTGTCACCTCCTCTTCAACTCCAGGTCCTTGTCCCCAACCTGCCCCCGTTGCCCCCTTTCTGGCGTGCCTCCCTTTTCTCCCTGGCCCCCATCCTTCCCTCTCCTCTTCCATCTTACTTCCTCCTGTCATCCCTCTTTCCCCGTTTCCCCCACTTCCCCTCCCGCCTTCCCTCCATTTCTGCTTTTTCTGTTTCCCCTATCTTGTTTCCGCATCTTCTCTCTCTTTCTCGGGCGTTTCTGTGTCCCCCTCTGGCTCTCTCTCCCTTTGTCTGTGTCTCCTTCCCCGTCTCCAGTTATCTCCTGCTCTCCCCATCTCGAGCTCTTTTTCTTTTTCTCATCTCAGATGTTATTTTCCAGACCTTGAAAATCATCCCTTGTCACTCTCAGGGGGCCCAGTGCATAAAATGTCTTAATCAGACCAGGACAGCACAGGGGGTGAGCTACTGGAAAAGGGCTTCCCGAGGCGAGTGCTGGGGCCATGGGGATGGCATCGAAGTGGTGGCCACAGTCCAGGCCGCCTGCTTGGAGGATGCAGACCCGGGACCCGGCCGAGGTTTGTAGGCCCAGGCCGGAGCTCTGAAGGCACCTGGGTCTGAAGAAAGGGTGGATTGAGAGGAGGTTCCCAAGGCTGCCTGGATGCCCGGGACAGGGGACAGTCTGGGCCGTGCCTCTGAGGCAGGCTCCGTCAGCTGCAGGAGGCCGCTCAGCCCTGGGCGAAGGGTCTTTCTCTACGCTGGGCAGGGGCATGGGGCGGGCTGTAGGCGGCTTCTTAACACCTGCTGGTTCTGGTGGACACCTCTGTGCTTGCCCTAATGGCTTGTTTATTTGATGGAGAACAGCTGCCCACGTTAGGGACCCAGACAAAATGGTTGATCGAGTCTGTGTTTGCTTTCTGCTTCCCAGAGCTAATTGGTGCTATTTTCAACTTTCTTTTGTGGAGCCAACCACCTTTGAGGCCGGCCAACAAAACTTCAAGGATTCTATTGATAACCAGCATCAGAGTGGGAAATGTGTGGCTCCCACATGACAGTAGCCAGCTGGGGACCTCGGCCAGCTGTTGAGAGAGGCCACGGACACTCGTCCGGAGGCGGACCACCAGTAGCTGGAATCTGGGCATACGCGTGCCTCCTGTGGGGCTCGGAGAATCTGTCTGACAAGGCAGTTGCTGAACTGAGTAGACCCCTGGGCGGGGGTGGCTGGTTTGATGCTCTGGGCTGCGAAAGAAACTTCCTTTCCTTGCTCTGTGCCAAGAGTGGGTCAGTCCTGGCTCCACCCAAATCCATTCGCTGATGTCCCCCCCCCCCCAAATTCACCGCTGCCCCTGCTGCCACCCTTTGCGCCATGATGTTTCCTCAGCCCAGGGTGCTGGCCCCACGCTCCCCAGGGAGCCATCCGGGAGTGAGCTTTCTGAGGCGCTGGGAGCCCAGCGATCCTAGGACCGGCTGCAGAATTCGCGGGGCCCCTTTGTTAAAGCTTATTGCGAATGTCAAGGCAGTGACAGCAGAGTTGTTCGAGGGAGTGCAGGGCCCGTGTGACTGCCTCTTCGAGGCCGGCCCGTCTTGTCACCTGCAAGCATCACACCCTGAGTGAGGTCCGAAGCCTGCTGAGTCCCAGCCCCCACATCTGCATAGCGGGGTTTACTGTTAGAGGCTCGGCACGGGGTTTCCGTGAGCCGTCATTTCAAGTAACGTCAGGTTCGGCGGCTGTGATTGTCGCTGACGACACTGGCGTTGTGATTTAATAGCTCTTATCTGTGTCGTGGGCTCGGCGCTTTGCAGATGCTGCCATGAATACACTTCATTTGTTTACTTATTTTTAAATGACCTTTCTATCTTGGATGATTTCAGATTTGCAGAAAGCTCGTAAAGGCAATACCGAGTTCCCGCCGACCCCTAACCCCTTTCCTTCACTGTCCTCTCCCGGCACGAAGGCACGGACGTGGGTCCAGTACTATTCACTACGCTTCTGGCCTGGCTTGGCTTTCAGCAGACTTTTCGTAGACAACCGTTTTCCGTCCTAGGCTCCCATCCAGGCCAGCGCGTTGCTTTGAGTGTGTTTTATTTTTAACATGACCTGGTGTCTCCACGAGTGGGGCACAGACCTGGCAGGGCGGGGATGCCAGCCTCGAGCCACCCCTTCGGCTGTCCCCGTCTGGAGATGATGTTTGTCACCATTGGCCTCGGGCTTCTGAGCCCTGACTTGGCAAGAGCCCAGCCCTTCCTGCTCTGCCTCAGGTGTTGAGCACATTCAAGTTCATTCATTTCTTTTGGCCTCAGCGTCTCCTCCCTGGGGCTGTGGCCCTGGAGACTGACACAGGTCCCATCCCCACGGAGCTCAGCCAGGTGGGGAGACTGAGGAAAGAGGCAGACAGGATACACTCCTTCGTGGTGCAGCGGGGGAGGGAAGGTGACCGGTGAAATCGGGGGTCCCTTAGAAGGGTCGGAAGGAAGACACCAGCACGAGAAGACCCTAGTGGCAAAGCCTTAAGGGGAATAGCAAGTTCAAGGGTCCAAGTCAGGACAGACCCTGGGGAGGTCCAGGAAGAGGTTTCCAGGCTGGAGCATTGTGAATGCTGGCAGGTGACAGACGGGGTTTAGAGTCAGGCTGGATCATATGGTTCTGGGATCACAAACCCCAGCTCTCGGGGCCAGGCAGGTGGCTGAGGCAAGAGCACGTGTCCCCTCTGAAAGGGGGCGGCCACAGCTTGGCACCAGCTCGTCCTCACCACTGGTACACCAGAGCTCCGGGTTTTTTAACTGAGAAGCTGGAGATCCATCTTTCCAAGAGAAGTGGCATTTCATTCAAAAACAGGAGAACACAAGCAAGCAGACAAACAGAAGCAACAATACTAGTAAAGACACTCAGCCCGGTGGAGGCCAAGCGGGACCCAATGTGGTCTGGGTTTGGCCGGACAAGTACCTGTCGGTGACCTCAGCGGCAGGGCCTGAGGGCGACGGTGAGGAGTCGCGTTTTCTTCTAAGTAGCGCACTTACCAGAGGTCGGGTTTGTTTCTTAGGACAGTCCCTCAGGCTGCCGTGTGGAGGATGGGTTATGGGCAAGAGCCGCAGCTGGGAGGTGGCAGTGAGGGGACGACGGTGGTGATGGGGGGAGGGATCTGGGAAGAGTTAGCCGAAGGGATTGAAGCAGGTGGGGTGCGGGCGGCCAGTTTGGGCAGTGGGCAGGCCTCACAGTGAGTCACGTAACCACTGAAAGCCTCAGTTTGCTCATCTGTAAAAGGGCTTTGTGATACCTGTGTGGATTTGGGTCTCTGGAACGTAGCAGGTGCTCAATTAAGAATACACATTTAGGGGTGCCTGGGTGGCTCAGTCGTTAAGCGTCTGCCTTCGGCTCAGGGCGTGATCCCGGAGTTCTGGGATCGAGCCCCACGTCGGGCTCTTCCCCTGGGAGCCTGCTTCTTTCTCTCCCACTCCCCCTGCTTGTGTTCCCTCTCTCGCTGGCTGTCTCTCTCTGTTAAATAAATAAATAAATAAATAAAATCTTAAAAAAAAAAAAAGAATACACATTTAGGGGCGCCTGGGTGGCTGTCGGTTAAGCATCTGCCTCCGGCTCAGGTCATGATCTCAGGGTCCTGGGATCGAGCCCGCGACAGGGGGCTTTCCTGTCAGCAAAGAGTCTGCTTCTCCCTCTCCCCCTGCCCATGCTCACTCTTGTTCTCAAATAAATAAATAAAATCTTTTTTAAAAAACCACAGAAGAATATTTAAGAAAATTACATATGTAAGTATATAGCAGGCAGACAGTTCCATCAGCGGCCGTGGGATGAGAAGCAAAGCCCAGGGGCCTCAGTGTTCAAACAGGAGGGCTCCGATGGAAAGCATCAACTGGAGGGGGAGCCAGGACTCTGGGAAGAGGGGCCCTGAGCGGGGCGGGGGGCGGGGGGTGGAAGGCATGCAATAAGCAGGGCCCGGGTCAAGGGTGGAGAGAGCAGACTCTGAGGCAGGAGCTGGGGCCCCCAGGAAGGTCGAGTTCTGGAGGCAGCCGCGACGTGACTCCGCCCACCTGGCCATCCTGTCTTCCCTCCCAGACCGAGTGTGAGTTTGGATTTAGTAGCCGTATCTTGGCAGGACTTCCAGGGGCTCCTCCTCTGCTAGTTTCCATGTTAACGCTTTTCCTCCAGCTAAAAGCAGAATCCTCGGGGATCCACGAGCCTTCTAGAGCTGCTGCCCAGGGTCAGCATCCCCTGTAGCGAGGCTGCACCAGCTTGGCCCTGCTGCTAGGATCCTTCGGGGCAGGGGCCGCACGCTGTGGGAGCCCCCCGCCCTATTCCTCTGTCACTAGAGCCTAGCAGCCTCCCCCTGCTACCAGCGGCTCCGGTCACTGGGCTGGCGGAGGTTGGGGCTGGTGGCCCAGCTGGGTGGGAGCGTTCGGGGAGCAAGGGGGACTGCTTTCGTGTAGGCACGGCGAGGCTGGCCAGTCCAGCACTTCAGGCAGGATTGGACATGCAGGGGCTGCTTACAGAGAAATGGGAGGAGCTCTGCTCACAGCTGTCAGAGCATTCTGGAAGACTTGGGGCCCTGGAGCAGACACAGAACGTTGCAGGCAGAATAGCCAGGCGTGGCCTGAGGTGCAGAAAGCCCTCGGCCGGGACGGAGCAGGGAGGCTGGGACCGAGGGGAAGGTCCTGTGGGCTGGCTCTGGCGGGGTGCAGGGTCCAAAGCTCATGAGAGCCCACTTTGATTCCTAGCTCGGCCTTTTACCAGCTGGGTGACCCTGGGCATGTGACCCACCCGCTCCTCCTCAAGCCTGCTTTGTCCTCCACGAAACAGGCACCGTCTCAGTGCCTGCCTCCCAGGCTCCTGTGAGCAGTCAGGAAGACAGTGGGTAAGGGCAGCAGCCACTGGGCTTGGCGGTAGCCCCAGGCTGGCGGTTCCCAGCCCATGGGGCCCAGGGCAAGGGACGGGAAGCAACGCCTTCTCCATCCAGCTCCTCGACAGCCCCGTGTCTGAGCGATGTGACGTGAGCCTGGAGCCAGTGCCAGCTCTGATGCCCACGGGGCCCGGCAGGTCCTGCGGACGAGTGAGTCAGGCCGGGCGGGGATGGCGGCGAGCCGGGCGGCACATGCCCTGTCTAGAGGGGCCAGCTCCCTGCACCCCACAGGAATGCGGGCCCAGTGTGGCCGGATCGCTCCTTTCAGGAGAAATAGGAACTCAGTATTTATTTGAAACATCCCAGTTCTTCCATGTTGGCAGCTAACTCATGTTTAAATTTGCATGAGCCAAACCAGTCATGTCTGCGGGCCAGATGCTAAGCAAAGGCCACCAGTTTGCGATCTCGGAGTCGGCTAGAAGGGGTGGGGGTGGGGGCTCCTGATGTCCTAAGGCTGGAAAGCAGGCGATAAAGGGACATCCCGGGCCTTGCACCCAGAGCGCACCCCCAATTCCACTAAGCCCTGGGGCTCCCTGGGTCCTGGCTCGGTGCTGGGGCTGGGTGGCCCTGGGTTCCAATCCAGCTCTACCACTTTCCAACTGGCTGATCTCGGGCTAGTGCCTCTTTGACCCTCAGTTTCCTCTTCTGCGAAATGGGATTGAGGATACCTGCCTCTCTCAGCAGCTGTAAGAGAGGGGGGCTGTGAACTTTCAGGGCTCATCATGGGCTGGGTGCTCAGAAAGTGCTCAGTACTCAGTTGCTGTGGGTGTGGAGAGGCTGGGGGCTTGGTCTGTGCAGATCGAGCTGTTTCTTCAGTCTGTTGCTTTTCTTCCCTTCCCCCCAGCTTTGTTTTTTTAATTTTAGTATTAGAGACAGGTTGCTGTGATAATACAGAGAGTTCCCATGTACCCTTCACCGGGTTCCCCTCATTGTTACGACCGTATTTACGGTGGTGTGTTGTCCCAGCGAGGGGACCAACCTCGGTGGATTGCTAATATCTAAACTCCTTAGTTATTCAGATTTTGCTAGTTTTTCCCTTATGTCTTTCTCTGTTCCAGGATTGCATCCAAGTTACCAACCACGTTGTGTTTAGTTCATGCCTCCTTAGCCTCTCTGGTCTAGGATGGCTTCTCAGACTTTCCTGGATTTTGATGACCTTGACAGCTTTGAGGAATATTGGTTGGGGATTTTGTACAATACCCCTCTATTAGGGCCAATCTGATGTTTTTCTCGTGGTTAGATCGGGGCTATGGGTTTGGGGAGGAAGACCGCAGAGGTGAAGTGCCTTCGTCACACCCAGGGCAGAGGCTGTCCACAAGATGTATCACTGATGGTGTTGACCTTGACCACCTGACTCAGGTAGCGTTTGCCAGGTTCCTCCTGAGCAGTTCCTTTTCCTTTTCATATTCTCTTTGGAAGCCAGTTGCCAAGTGCAGCCCCATCAAGGGGAGCGGCAGCTAAGCTCCGGTGAAGCTCAAGGCCCAGAGAAAACTGGACCTTGAAGAGGGCTGGAGGCGGGGCGGGTCACAGACACTGTGTGGAGCCTGGGGCAGCAGGTGTAGTGATTGTAGTGGGGGGAGCCTCTCCCAAGCCCCAGAGGCCTGGGAGTGCCTGGTGACCTAGGGGAGGAGTGTGGGCCTCTGGGCTTCGAGCTCCGCTGCACAAGGTCGGCCTGGGGCCTCAGTCCCCCAGGGCTTGACCAGGCTCTGGGGCTGACCCTGTGGACCTCGGAAGCCAGCCCACGAGTGGGGCTGCCCCGTGGCCTGCTTCTTCTGGCAGGGAGGCTGCTGGGTGAGGTAGGACAGGCCAGAGCTGGAGTGATGGCCCGAGGGCAGCCAACCAAACAGCACTCAGGCCTGGGACAGTCAGCTCGGTGGGCCTGGGCCGGAATCCTCCAGCCCGGGTCTGGTGACCTATGACCCAGTGCCCATTATATGGGAGATGCAGGGAAGGGATTTTGTCCTGATCTCTTTAGAAAGACAGATTTCATTCAGGGGCAAACCATGGCCGGGGGTCCACATCTGGCCTGCCACTGTTCTGTGAAGTCTCCCTGGCACACGCCGAGCCGCTGGTTTGTGCATTGATCTGTGGCTGCTGTGGGACTTCAAGGGCAGAGTTGAGTCGTTGTGACAGAGACCTGTGGCTTGCAAAGCCTCACGTGTTTACTGTCTGGGCTGTGACAGAACAAGCTTGCAGACCCTAGCCCGAGCAGAAAGCAGACCAGGATTCGGGATGTGCAGTGAGGGAGACACGAGGTGGGTCAGGACTTCCAGGGAGGGGGTGGAAATTTCTGGAAACAAGTGAGCAGGTAGTACAGGGCAAGCCAAGACCCTGAGGTGGGTGAGCATCGCTTTAGGAGACAGTGATCTGCCCTGAACCCAGTCCTGTAGCGGCCATGTGGGGGCTTGTCTGAAAAGAACCTTCCTGGTGGCCCAGACTGGCAGGCTGGCCAACCGTGAGGTGTGTGCCGGCAGCAGCAGGCTGTAGAAATGGTGAGGGGGCTGGGAGGGCTCTGGACCCCAGGAGAGCACCCCCTGCTCCTCAGCTCGGCCACCCAGAGCCCACGAGGAGCTTTGTGGGCCCGGAGCTGCCAGATCATCTGACTTTCCAACAGAAGCTGGCAGTCTGGTTTTCATGAGAAATCTCCGGATTTGTTACACGTTTGCAATTAATTCCATTTTTTAGACATCATGAAGCCGACCAGGCACATCCGTCTGGTGTGTGGGCTACAGGTTTGAGAACTCGGGTGTCCAGGAGGAAGTGAGGATGCGAGAATGTGGGTAGACGGCGGAGAGCAGGCCAGGCCCAGCGCGGTAAGCTGGCAGACGAGCTCTGGGCTGGGGGCAGAGGGGACAGTGAAGGGAGACTCAGAGAAAGGGGGCGTGGCAGAGGCCGGGACCTGCAGGGTCAGACTGCCCCATCTCCCAACCAGTCTCAGGCAGGTGGAACATTCCTGCCTGCAGGCTGGGAGCTGGGGATCCTGGAGTTGGACACTCCTCCCTGCTTACCTGGCAGCACCCCCATCCCCACCCCACCCTGGGGAATCTGTAGAAGGAGAAGGGTGGGAGGTAGATATCTCTGAAGTCCCCCCTGAGATTCTCAAGGGTTTGGGTTTGCTGCTTGGTCCCCAAAGACTTGGGCCCTGTCTGGGAATGGGCAAAGGCTGGGCTTCGAGCTGGACAGGCCTGGTGGACCCCAGCTCCCTGGTCCCCTGGCTCCCACCACTTCTGAGACATAGGGAGGACCCCAGTTTTGCAGGTTGCTGGGAGAAAATGGGTGTGGAGGCCTGGGTTTCCATGGCGTCCTGAAGTGTCTGTGATTGGGGCCTGGCTTGCAGGATGTGGTCTCCTTCCCAGCAGTAGCTGGGGCATCTGGCTATTTTCAGCCTCGCACACCAGCCCTTACCTGCTGATTCAAGCCTCTGGTTTGCAAGTACGCACTGGCTCCACTGTGGGTTTATTGTTTTAGGAAGCCTGGTTGCGAGTGACAGCAACCCAGGTCAAGTTGGCGGAAGCAAACAAGAGAGGTCTATGGCTCATGGGCAGGAAACGGCCCAGGGCAACTCCCGCCTCAGGCAGTAATGGATGGAGCTGCTCAAATGATAGCGTCAGACTTCGTCTCACTCCGTCTCCCAGCCCCATGTGCCTGCCTTGGCTTCAATCCCAGGCAGGCCCTGCACTGTGGTGGCAGAAGTGGCCCTCAGGCTTGTGGCCCATCCCCCTTCCCCCCCCAACCCCACTCCCCACCCGCGAACCTGGGGGCGGTGGCATCCCTGTCTCAGTAGTGAGTCCCCAGGCTGATTCTCATTGGCCCAGCTCAGGTCACAAGCTCAGCCCTGAACCAGTCACAGCTCGGGCGGGTCAGGCCTTCCCTGCACCCCCCCCCCAGCCCAGCCCCCACCTGAGCCGTAGGGGGTGGGGAGGGCCTCCAGGTCTGGTGCAGACGCAAGTGATCTTGCAAGAAGATCAGGATCCTGGTGGGCAGTGGAGGCTAGACAGGCTCTTGTCCGCCTCACGGCCACCCGCTGTCTAGGAGCAGAATTTGTACCCCTGAGGCCACATTTGGAGCCCCCTGGCTCATCACAGGTCACCCCTTGCTGGCTGATTTCAGGCTTAGTTCTCCAACCAGCAATGAGTCACCATCCCACATTCCCCCACGTGCTCTAAGAAGTTGGCGGGAGTTCGGTTCGGGGCCACTAGGAGGCTCTTAGGGTGACTTCTTGGTTCTGTCCTCATTGTGTTGATTTTCTTCCTTTTTTGGAAGTCTCTCTCCTTGAAGGAGGAGGCAGAAGGCCTATCCCTGGGAGGGGTGTCTTACCCATTCAGAGGCACCCCCTTTTGAATGGTAGAACTATTTCAAAAAGAACAGGGGGTCAGGATGGGGCCACACTGCCCCTCTTGGGCCCCTTTCCTTGCCGGGGACCTGAGTATTAGGAAAAGCGACCTGTCTGTTCAGGATCACGTAATGCTCTTTGACCCCCATGTGTCAGGACCAGGTTGCTGATCTTCAGGCTGTCATTACTCGCTTGGAAGTTGCATTTTCTAGATTACTACAATGACCAGTTTTTAGGAGAAAAGGGTGAAGAGATTCTAAGCGTATGGGCCGCCTACACGTTGCATCCCTCAGGCTGTGAGATGTATCTCGTGGCTCATTTCTCAGTCACACTGTGGTCATGGAGCTACTAGAGGCCTGCATCCTGTCCACGGCGGCAGGGGGCAGCCCTGGAAGGTGCTAGAAAAAGGGGGCAGGTGGTAGGCCTGGGCCTCAAGTACCCGCAAGTAGGCTGAGCCAAGAATGGCTGACACAGGGTTGACAGATGGAATGTTCTGTTGCCCTTCCATGAGGCTGGCCCTTGGCCAAGGTGAATGGCTCACCCTGGTTTTCCAGCTGTGGGATCGTGACGCAGGGAGGTACTTAGACCTCAGACACCTGAGCACATTCTTACGTGAAATACTTTAATGGTTTCCTTCTGTGGGGGAAAGTTCAGGGCTTTGGGGCTCAGACATGAGAATCTGTCCACTCCCGCCCTAAACCCCACTGCTTCTCTTTAGGGAATCCTGGCCACAGCCTCCTCCCTGCTCCCGTCTTTCCCTCAGTTCTGCTCTTTCTGAAACACCGAACTCCACACACATACTCCCGATTAGTGACTTCAGTGGCTCCCTGGCCCCTTGGGATGAAGCTCTTAGCACGGCCCCCGAGAGCCCACATGACCCGGCCCTGGTTTATAGCCTCATCTCTGTCCACACAGTGACCTGGCCCCACTCCAGACCGAGCCGCCGGAGTCCCCAAGTGCCCCTCCCTCCCCGCCACAGCACCGTGACATGCCATTCCTCAGTCTGGAAGGCTGCCCTGCCTGCTCCAGCCCCTGGAAACCTCCCTGACCCGCCCCCCCAGGGGAGGTGAGCCTCCTCCAGTTTCCACAGGTCCCTGCAGCTCCCCACCGTTAGCGCTCACGTGGCAATGTTGTTCTGTTGTTTCCTTTGTCTCCCCCGCCAGCGAGCCCAGGATGGCTGGGGCTGCTGTCTTCTGCACAGGTGGGCCCTGGTTGGCCTGGGCTCTCAGGACCTGGTGGGGGAGTGGGTGGATGCTTGGAGGACTCGGGACATGGGTCAGGCACCCCCCTGAGCCTTGGTTTCCCCACCTCCACAATGGGGATGATGGTCACTGGGGGGAACAAGTGTGTGGGGAGGCCGAGTATGCACACAGCACAGTGTGGGACAGGCAGGGGTGCTGGGCTTTGGGAGAGCTGTTGCTGGTGGTGGGCCAGAGCTCCCACCCCACCCCACCCCTGCCCTGGCACCTGCACCTGCAGGCCGCTCAGAGTGGGTCTCAGGTGCAGGGGGCCAGGAGATTGGACAATCAAAGGAGAGAAGTCAGGGGAGTGGGGGTAATGGGGAGGGTGGGGGTAATGGGGAGGGTGGGGGTAATGAGGAGGGTGGCGAGAGGGGCCTCTGGTGGAGATGTGAAGGACCTGTGCACCTCTGAGCCCCACATACCTGCCCATCTCCCAGCGGGGCCCAGTCTCCCTCCTCCAAGGGGGCCAGAGTCATTGCAATCAGCCCTGGCTCCGCATGGGAACCATCTGGGGACTTTGAAATACCCCGGGGGGCGGGGGCACCATGCAGCCACGTTTGAGAAGCCGTCTGACGTGGTCCTCTGTGAAACCGGTTTCTCCCCCAGAAAGGGTCTCACCACCCGGAGCTTGGGGAGGGCTGCTTGATGGAAAATCTCTTCTTCCCAGCCTTCGCAACAAAGATCCGCACCAGACAGAAGTGAGCACTTCTTAAAATGGCTTGATTTTTTTTTTGAAAAAGTAACACATTCAGATGGCACTGACTCGAGGAGGCACAGATGGGGACCCGGTGAAAGAACACTCAGCCCGCCCCCCAGTTGCCCAGCAGCAGGCTGTGTGCCCGGCTCCAGGGTGCCCCGCAGAGCTCACGTGCACATACACACACACACACACACACACACGCACACACACGCACACACGCGTGCGGGCCTGAGCGACACCTGCCTTCTCGGTCACTATCAGACAGGTGCGTCCCCACGCCGGCAGCGCTCTGGGGGCCCGGCGTTGGCTGTCCCAGGCAGGGCCACCGAAGGACCGTGGCAGCCTTGTCACAGGGGCAACGGTCCCCGTGGGCTGAGTTCATGCCTCGAATGGAACTCTTGGGTCACCGAGCGAGGGGTTCCAGAGGCTCACGGGGCCGCTCGTTTTCTGTCGTTGCAGAACCCGCCGGCGCCACTGCCCTTCGAGCTGCCCGCGCTGTACCGCACGGAGGACTACTTCCCCGCGGCCGCTGGCCACGCTGCCCTGCAGCCCCCCGGCCCCCCGCGCCGGCGCCTGTGAGCCCTGTCGTGTCGTTGTCAGTGCGTGCTTTGATCCCCTCCCTCGCTGCACATGAAACCACGGGTTCGGAGACGCACTGGGGGCCCCCGTGTGTGCTGCCCGAGCGCTGAGCTGGACCAGGCGCTTCCCGCCGGTGTTCTGGGTTCCGGGGGTCTGAGCAACCACTGAGGTTGTAGGTCCCCAGGACTCGGAGCCCCCCGTCTCTCTGTGAAGGGCTTTGCGTGGGAGTCGTGGGGGGTCCGCTTGGTGCCACCAGGCACATGGCTCCGGGGTCACCTGTGGTGGTTGATTTGTCTGCGAACCCCAGTGCCCGCTGGCCTGTGAATCATCTCAATAAAGGTGTCAAGAGGTCATGTGTGGTCTGGGTGCAAGTGTTTTCTCGAAGGGAGCTCCTGACACCGACGCAAGCCTGACCTTCCGAATCTGCTCATCGGGACGCCCGTCACCTGGCCTTTGGATCCCCAGCAGGAATGGAGGGATCACGAGGATTTCCAGGGGTCTCCAACGGTGGGTTGGCCTTAATTTCGTTTCACGTGGGTGAGTTTCCGGCTCTTGTCCTGGACTTCCAGATTTCTCACCTGGGTGATGAATAATTCTGCTTGGTTTTTTTTTTTTTTTCTCTAAATCCTCACGGAGCCAAGAAACACACACACACACACACACACACACACACACACACACACACTACTGAACAGCAGACCTGCGTCCGAATTTCAAGGAAGTCTAACATAATCAGGAGAGAGAGCAGTAGAGAAGCAAGGAAAAAGCTGGATCTTGCTAATTTCAGGACACACTTTTGGAATTAAAGATACAGGCCAGAGGCTCCTGGGTGGCTCAGTTGGTCATGGGATTGAGCCTTGAGTCAGGCTCCCTGCTCAGTCAGCGCAGAGTCGGCTTGGGATTCTCTCTCTCCCTTTCCCTCCACCCCTCTCCCTGCTCTCCCATTCTCTCTCTTTTTCTCTAAAATAAATCAATAAATCTTAAAAAAAGATATAGGTGGATGCCTTGGTTCAAGAAGAGCCAGCATTTTCCTGTGGAAATTATTTTTTTAGTAAAAAAGCTTGTATACCTCATGTTAAATGACGGAAGTGTAGTTTACATCCAGAAAGGTTCGCCTAGGTGGCGGGTTCACTGAATTTTCCCACACCCGCGCCGGGCTCACAGCACGCTGCCATCAATTGGGACAGACGGGCGTCGCTGGCGTCTGTACTCCGTGTGACGGGTGGATGAGTGGCCGGGGCCCACGTGGCGCCGTCTGTGTGTCCGGCTTCCCTGGCTGACACCGTGCCTGTCACTACACGCGCGCTGCAGGTTGCTCAGCCTCGGGACTGCTCTCAGTGTGTCCGCTCAGGGCAAGCAGGGATTGGAGGGAAAGTTAATTTTTCAGACAGGCGGTGAGGACACCCGTTTCCGGAAGGACAAGTATATGTGGTTTGCTGGAGACACCCAGGCCTCTTTCTCCTTTCAGGGCCTGACGCCGGGGCCAGGGAGAGGTGAAAGGGAGCGTCATGTGATCAAGCCACAGCACTGTGAGTGTCCTAAAATAGAGAGCCACAAGACTGCGGCGAAGAGCTTCTAGGCTCTGAGGTCAGCCTGCCTGGGTGGCACCAACGTCGTCTGCACACCTCAGCCGTGTGGCCCTGGGCTACTTGCTTACCCTCTCTGAGCCCGGCTTCCTCAGTGAGAATGCAGCGAACAAGGGCACCTGCCCACTGGGGGGTGTTGGTGTGGACGAAATGAGGGGACCACTGTGAGCGCTGGCCTCAGGGCTGGCAGCGGGCACTGCTGTGGGTGGTGTTGCGATGGTGATTGGCCTGGCAGGAAAAGGGCCAACTTTTGTGCTGTTTCTCAGTTGAGGTGGCATCCAGGAGCGTCCACAGCGAGTGACTTAGGGACCGCCCTTCAATCTCGGAGTGAGAACACGTGGAAGCATGCACTAGCCCTCTCTGCGTTCTGCTGTCCTTGAACCCTTTCAGGGACACCCGCTTTCCCCCAGGTCCGCGAGGAGGGGAGAGGTTGCATGAGAGCATCCGTGGGGACAGCTGACTCATGAACGAGGATTGGCCATTCCAAGTTTGCTGGGAGTCCTGATGCCAAACAGTGAACGTGGAGGGACACTTGGGGACGCCTGGGGGGAAGGCAGGCCAGGACACAGAGCCTGCCAGCGCCTCCGACCTCAGCCCTTTGCTGGTGTTCTGGAAGCATTGTCCTTGTGCCGGGTGAGCTGATGTCCCGTCAGGTAAAGGAAAGCCTTGGCTGCTAGCTCGAGCCGTCCCCACAGCCCTTGCCAGGGTCACTTTGCAGCCCAGGAAGTGTTCTTTTGTGGGACACCAGTATAAAGGGCATTGCAAAATTTCAGGAGAGCTAGGCTCTTCCTTAGTCAACCACCTCCCTCCTTTGCCAGTGGACGTGAACTTCATGTCTGTCAAAGTAAGAGGTTTCAAGAAGGTGGCCCACGCGTTGGCAGAAATGTGTGGTTTACCCTGAACTGTTTAAAAATGTTTTCGTGTTGAGACAACTGGGTAACCATCTGGAAAAAATAAAGCGAGTTCCATACCTCACTCTGTACACCAGGAACATTTCCAAAATTCCAAATGGATTAAGGACGAGTTAGATGTATAAAATGAATTCATTTAAGAAGGAAGAAACATTGGAGAATCATTCAACATCCAGAAGACTTAAAGATACATTTGATTATATATATATATATATATATATATATATAAAAGTTAAATCCTCTGAATGGCAAAAACAAACTGAAAACTCCACCAAAAAAAAAAAAAAAAATCCAAACAAAACAAGAAATCCTAAGCAAATTCAAAAGACAAATGACCAAAAAGACAAGTGACAAATTGGGAAAAATATCTGTGCAGCTCATTTTATATAAAAAGGGATAATCTCCCTAGTATATAAACAGTTTCTACAAATAAATAAGAGACAACATAGAAAAATGGGCAAAGGGTATGAACAGGCATCTCACAGAAGAGAAAATGTAAAAGGCATTTTATTTAAAGATTTATTTATTTATTTGACAGACAGCCAGCGAGAGAGGGAACACAAGCAGGGGGAGTGGGAGAGGAAGAAGCAGGCTCCCAGTGGAGGAGCCTGATGCCGGGCTCGATCCCATAACGCCGGAATCACGCCCTGAGCCGAAGGCAGACACTTAACGACTGAGCCATCCAGGTGCCCCATAAAAGGCATTTTAAACACATGAGAAGATAATCTGTACCAGCAAGTACGAAAGAATATCGAAACTCCTCCGGTTTCACTATGTTAGGCTGGCAAACATGAACTTTTTTTAATGATGATGCTGTTTGTCAGTGAAATTTTGAGGAAGCAAGCGTTCTCATGCATTGCTAGTGAGACCAAGCTCGTGGAGGCCCGTGGGCAGTACCTATGCGCATTAGAAATATGTATGCCCTTGGACCTAGTAATTCTACCTCTAGGCATCTCGCCTCCCAATAGACACACGCAGGCGAGAAATGACAAATGCAAATGGTGATTCTCCACATGTTGAAATAACCCAAGATTGGAAGGCACCTAAATGTCCATTGGTAAGGGGATTGGTTCAGTCTAGTACGTCTACACTCACACATGGACGGATGGAACCCTATGAAGTTGTAAAAACGGATTAGGAGTTTCTTATGAGCTGGTACGGAAGTGTCAGCAGCGTAAGAAAGCCAGGGTGCCGAGAGATGCTCCTGACACGCTACCATCTGTGTGAGAAAGGCATTAACATTCCCTGGAAGGACACACACAAATTCGAGAACAGTGAATCTCTGTCTTGGGTGAGAAGTCGACTTTTCATGTTTCAGGGTTTCTTTTTATACTTTTTGGTATTTTGGTGTTTACCTATTCCAAAACATTAACCGAAATCGGTTGCCAGAGATGAAAAATGAGGACAGTCTACAGAAAGAACTGGATTTCCAGTTTCTCTTTAAAAACTGGCGTATCAGGCACTGCTGGGCTCACATTGGTGCCAGAAACGAGGAGCTACAGCTGAGTCGCTTCCCGTAGTCACGCTCTTCCAGATTTCTCTCGTAGCCCAACTGTGTCGCTCATTTATTTTGTCTGTCTGGCCCCTGCGGGCATGTGCATTTGCGAGCCTTAGAGCCAGAGGCCCTTAGCCCGTGCAGAATTTACTCCAGGGATATGGCATATGTGAGGAAGTGCAGCTGGGGGAAGCGACCGCTGCCTCGTCATTACGTGTCGTTAGCAAGTGGCCGGCCAGCGAGCATCTCTGTGCCCCGATTCTGAATTCCCTGGGGACAAGGGGGTGCGGTCTTACTACAGAAGTGTGTGCTTTCCATGGCCCTCCTTCTGGAAGTGACGGACACCGAGTCAGACGAAGACCTAAGAAAACTGGAGACCGGTATCCCTCGCGAATACAGATGCAAAAGTTCTCAACAAAGGATCAGCAGACTGAATCCAGCAACGTAGAAAATGGATTATATCCCATGACCAAGTGGGATCTCTCCCAGGAATGCAAGGTCGGTTTAACATCTGAAAATCAATGTCACACACTCTATTAATAAAGGTCAAAAACCACACAGTCATTTCCACAGATGCAGGATAAAAGCATCTGCCAACATCCAACATCCATTCGTGATAAAAGCTCTCCTTCTTGGGGTCTAAAGGTGAGTTCTCAGCAGGGTTAGAGGCTGGGTAGGCGCCCCCAAAGGTATCTACTGATAGGAGGTCTCTGGAGAGGATTTGTTGACCCAGGAAGCTGGAGATGGCAGGGCATTTTCCTCCCCATCTGAAAGCAAAATCCCACTTACTCTTTTTTTGTTGTTTTCCTCCTGCAGAAAGCTTTATTGTTTCCAGTTGGTCCACAGCTTGAATGAAGGCTGAAAAAATTGCTTAAAGAGCTGCCTGGTGGGGGCACCTGAACGACTCAGGTGGTAAAGCACACAACTGTTGATCTTGGGGTGGTGAGTTCAAGCCCCATGTTGGGTGTAGAAGTTACTTAAAAAGCTGCCTAGTGGAGGTGGAGAGAGGCTCAGGCTGAAACTCTGATACCAGGGGCCGGCAGAGGGGCCCTCGAAGGCGCCCGGGCTCTGGGGGCTCCTAGAAGGGCTTGGCCAGCCTTGTCCTGGGGTCCAGAGCACACCTGCCTTTGGCTTTGGAAGAACTCAAAGCAGTTCTGACTCAGGCTGCTTTCCCCGCATTTCCTCCGGGGCGGTGGGCTCGCTGCGGCCTCAAAAGCATCCAAGCTGGTCTCAGGGATCGTCAGCTGGACGCAGTTGAGGCTCGCAGGCGGCGGGGCCGCGGCTGCGGGGCGGAGGCTGAGCCGTGGGGCCGAGTGCGAGGAAGGCGGTCAGGCGAGCGCTGCGGCCGACGCGGGTCTTCCGTGGGGACAGACCCCTGGTGCCCCCACAGGGCCACGCCTGACCGCGGCCGGTGCGCCCTCGCACCGGGAGGCCTTGCCCGTGGGGTTCGGTAAGCGGAGCGCGGCCCTCCGCTCCCACCCCTCTTCTGGGGGGGCCAGGCCCCAGCGGAGGAGACGGAGCCCAGCCCGACGCGCGCCGGAGAGCAAGGTTTGTGCGTTTCTTCCGTGGGCTCATGGGCGAGAGAGCTGAGGACGGTGGCCGCAGACAGAGCCCTCCCCGGGTGGGGGGGGATTTGCGGGCTGTCCCTCTAGACCCCTCCCCCCCCCCCCCCGTCTCCTCTTTGCCCCCCACCGTGAACCCAGGAGATGCTTGGGCGCTTGCGCGTGGGAAATCGGCTTCTACAGGGGCGCTAGCTGGCTCGGTGGGTGGAGCCTCTCTGGCTGTTGATCTCAGGCTCATGAGTTCGAGCCCCACAGTGGATGTCTCCACATTACTTTAAAAAGGTGGGGGGGGGGCGCCTGACTGGCTCAGTCGGTGGAACATGTGATTCTTGACCTCAGGGTTGTGAGTTCGAGTCCCACATTGGGTGTAGAGATAAATTTAAAAAACATTTTTAAAAAACTGGTTTCTACATACAGGTCGCCTCTCTGAGTGTAGAGATGGGGCTTCTTAGGCTGCGCAATTGGTGTTTGTTGAAGGGGGAGAAGCAGAACAAATGGGCTTACATCGGAAGCCACAGGCAACAAGGGTATTACTCAGGGGAGGGCTCGGGCTGTAGGCCACGTTCAGGAGTGTGTCTTTAGAACAGGCTTCTCAGTCTTGGCGGTGTAGAGGAATCAGCTGGGCGGGCCGGGAGCAAGTGCCTCAGAAGCCCTGGGGGCGGGGCCTCGTTAGAACTCCCCCGGGCATTTCAATCTGCTCTCGCGGGACATTGGAGCTTTGGGAGAACAGGGGTCAGATTTTCAGCGATTGGCTACCTGCCTTGCAGCAACCAGCCTTCTTCTGTTTTACATTCTGCACGAGCTTGCTTTCCTTTGAAGAGTGCAGGGGACTCAACGTCCGCCTCCCACCTTCCTGAGTGCGGTATGGGATTGGGTTTGAGTTGGTTTCTGGTTTGTGTTGAACTGATTCCACCCCAGCTCCAGAGATGGGTGCTGACTGATTTAAGCCAATCAGGGTCATCCGAGCTCCCAGTGACTCACTGAGATAGCTCTGACCCAAGCCCTCCAGCCGCAGAGACTAGCTCTGGAATGGTCCAGTTGGCTCCAAGGTCAGGACTCTTGCTCAGTAGTGAGGGAAGGTGAATGGGAAGCCCCCTGTGGATGCCAGGGTGCCTGCCTAGGATGAGGGTGACCATGTGGGTGGGCAGAAGGACAGAGGACCTGAGCCCATGCCTACACCGCTGAGCATATTTGTTACCTGTGTGTCCCCTTTATCCAGCACGGTCTGAGTTGGGGTTCCTGTTCCCTGCCAGTGACAGTCCCATTCATAAAAAAAGTGTCTGAAGTTGGGAAAGGAGAGTCAGGTCATCGCCAATGGGCAAAGGCTTCCCTGGGAAGCACTCTGAGCCAGAGCCCCTTCTGGGCTCTTTGGTGCCACTCGGCGTGCATTAGGAAGCATAAGTCACCCCAAGATATGAGGTTCCCCCCGTACTTTCAGTCTTGCCTGGGCCAAGGAGGAAGTCTCATTTTGGTGTTGGTGTGTCCTGAATCCCTCTGATTTTCCTTTTTAACAATCAGAGCCAGACTCTGGCTCACAGCCCTCAGCAAGCAATAACAGGGGGTGAGGTGTTAGTCTAACGTTTTGTCTTGTATTTATTTTTACGGACGTCTTCATTAATGGCAAATTCTGCTGGCTGTCCTTTCTTGTAGAGGCAGAGTTTTCCTTTTTAAAAAGGGTAGTGGAGACATACTAAGTACATAAAGCAGTTGTTAGGCAGATGACCAAGACGGCAGTGTGAATGAGTAGCGTGGGAGACGCTGTGCCAGGGAAAGCATCATGTGTTGGTTTAGAGACGAGGCTCGTGTGTCTGCATTCACAGCAGGGAAAGCCTTTCTTACAAGGCTCATCTTTAGTCAAGATCAAGGCTGCATGGTGTAGTTGGAATGCCAATGGCTGGGAACTCAGATGTCCTGGGTCCGAGTCAGCATCTCTCTCTCTCCTCTGCCAGCTGGGATCTTGGGACGTTAGCTTCTCAAACCTGGAGCTGATACTCCCTTCACAGGATTATTATTATTATTATTATTATTATTATTATTATTATTATTATTTTGGTTGGGGGTGGGTGGGTATTGGGGCACTAGGGCAGGACTATTTTGAGGACTCAAACTATCTTGGAATTTAGTGTGCTACTAGTCCCAGGAACACTTCAGGGATGTCTGGAAGGTACTTGAGTACTTGCAGTGTGTGCTGAACTCCTAGGAAAGGTGTAGTCATGCCCCTAGCCTGAAGGAGGAGGGGTCCTTGGAGGATAGGGCTCTGTGTTTGAGCCTCTTTGGTTCCCTCTTCCCAGGGAATCCCATTTAGCTAGACTTGCCGGCAGAGGCAGCCACCAGCAAGTCCTGCAGGGCCTTGATCGCTAATCCCTAGGCTCTCACGTATGGCTGCTTCACATACAGTCAGTACAATGTAGCGTCATGTTCTGCTAAGTCCAACTCACAGCCAGTACAGCGCTCACCAACTACATTGGGAAAGCCCTTTTTTATTTCTAGACTCTTGCTGTTTCCAAAAGGTGAACAATTGACTTATGATATCCATTTTGCCTCACTTAGTAATAAAACTGTAATAAAGGTCCAGCAAGATTCACGCAAAAGCCAGATGAGGTTTAAATGGCCTTACACCTCTATGGCCTGATGGTGTGCTGGGCAGGTCGTGGTGCTTGGCCTCCATCACAGATGCCAAGAACATTGTATTCTGAAAAACACACAACTGCAACAACTCATTTATATAGTGAAGATTCTGTCCTTTATTCCATTCACTGATCATCTGCCCTGGGAAGGACTATGGACCTTCCAAACCTTCCTTCCTCTGTCCTTCTCTTACTTGCACTTTGAAATCACGACTGGAGAAATGATTTCCAGGATATGCAACTTTCACCTTACATGCTGACTTTTTGAACACATCTCCCAACTAATTTGCAATACCACTTACTAAGTTCTAGTGAATGTTAAGTTGTTTAAAGTGGAGTACCTTGATGGGAAGTAGCAGGATACAAAGAATTCCAGAATGGTGACCCTCGTTTGGTGCAAGTTTGGATGTTTTCAAGCTGACCTTCTAATAGTAGATAGGAAATGCCTTACTTCCTAACTGGATGCACCATCAAGACTTTATCTAAGCTGTTTCTAGATCACCTCATGGTGGCCAACTGATAACTGGTATGCTGGAATGCCAGCCACTTCAGAATGGCGCAAGCATGGGGCGCCTGGGTGGCTGTCGTTGAGCGTCTGCCTTTGGCTCAGAGTGATCCCAGGGTCCTGGGATTGAGCCCCGCATCGGGCTCCCTGCTCCGCTGGGAGCCTGCTTCTTCCTCCCCCACTCCCCCTGCTTGTGTTCCCTCTCTCACTGGCTGTGAAATAAATAAATAAAATCTTAAAAAAAAAAAAATGGCGCAAGCAACCTATTTCCATTCTTCTGGGGGTTCAGCACTTCGGTGAGACATGCTTGCAGTTGGTCTGCTGCACTGACCCAGTGAGCAACAGGGTAGGTTAGAGATAAGGGTCACAATGTGTAGAAAAGATCATTGCCTAAGGAAGGGGCGGAAGGCTGACCCGATGCCCTGTGAAATCCATATATTTAACCTATTCTAATTTTGTTAGTGAAGAGTATACTTTCCATCACGCAAACTAAGTGATTCTCAAGCTTTAGTAGCATAGAATCCCCTAGAGAGGGTTTTGGGGCCTCCGTGTCGTGGGTTTGATGCTGGCAGTACAGGGTCAACGTAGGGAAACCACCCCTGTATATAGCAGTACTCACTTGACAAACGCAAGTTTAATGGTTTCCAGTGGTGTTACAGTTGGGGTATCTCCTGATCACTGATAGATTGTTTTCAAATCTGGCACTTGTTTTGTTCTCTTCTGAAAAGTATCTATCTTTACAAATGGGTAGGCATTTGGATTGGATACACGACTACCCGGGAATCGGGTAAATCCTTTTCTGCTTAGATCTTAAGAGAGGGACAAAGTGCTGTTTGATGGAGACCAAAGATGGGAGAAGAAAGTGCCTCGATGTGCTGAAAAGGGAGAGAAATCACGCTGCTTGTCAGTCTGACTCTGGGAAGTCAGGGCCGTTAAGAAAATTGGAAGGACGTAAAACTCTCCTGGGAAGAAAATTTACAGAATTGTTCAGTCTACAGTTATAGACATTCTCTAATTAGAAGGTGGCAGGTTGCCACAGCTTTTATTTCCAGATTATTCCAAAAGCAAACAGTAGCAACGACATTCTTTTAAAATGGCTTTTATTGAGACACTTTTAGGGCTTCTGCAACATCACTAGTTGGGGTTCTTCATTTCCAATTCTTAGGTGGCTAAATTCTTTTCCGAATGCCAACAGTGCCCATTCCCACCACCTTAGTGAGGAAGCACGCTCGTCTGTCTCTGCTCAAATGTTCAACCAGGAACGTACGTCCCCCTCCACTAGTCAAGTCTCCTTAGAACTCCACGTAGGCCTCATAAGCCCAGGCTCCGTCCTTCCCACCTAGTAATTTATTAGGCAGACTAATTTCAAACCAAGGGCGAGAGGGCTTCAATTCAGCTGCTATTACTATCCTTAAGTAAGAGAAAAGCTTTCTCAATGCCAGTTCTTCTGATTTGATAATCCGTGGCATGTTAATTTGGGGACATCCTGTCCCAAATATTATTAGCTGGTGTCTACAGAATTTATAATCTCCTTGTAGAACAGACTTAAAATGACTCCATGCCAGCCCCAAATGCCCTAAAGGTCCTGGTCTATTCTTGCACTTTCTCCTGTAGTTTTTGAGAAGCAGGACGTTAACATTTTAGAAGGAGGTTGGTCAATTTTCTTTGGTCTTGTTAATGCTTTTGTTACAGCTGTCTTTTGGAAGGAGTCTTAGAAATTATGGAAGCCAGCCACTTAAGACCTCTTTAGACCAATGTCCCCGAGAGGTGCTTGCTGAGCTTCTGCCCTCTGCATGGATTAGAGCTTTCCATCATTGTTGTAATTACTAAAAACGGTGGCCTAATACTGCCTCCTTGTACTCTTCCATTCTTTAGTCCAAGCTGCTCTTGGGAATCTGTGTAGTAAATATACTAGCTCCTTCCATCTTAAACAGCCCTTCAAGTGTGTGATCTCCAAAGCCTTTTTAATAGCAAGATGGTCAAGAGAATTACAACAAAAGCAGAGAGTAGTTGCCTGTTTAGTACAATTGTTCCCATTATAAGGTGAAAACTAACATTCACTTCCTTTTAGAAGAAAGAACGCCAGGGCATTGATGTTCTGCTTGCAAATTAATGCCAATTTGTTGACATCCTTTCATCAGTGAGACATTGACATATATAAGCAGGCTCTGCTCCTTAACAAAAGGGGAACTGAAGAACTCAAGGCTGTTTATTTTTGCAGTTAAAAAGGAAAAAGACAAAACAAAACCAAAAGAATCTGTAACAGGTGCCTTGAGAGAAAGCATTCTTAATGCCAGCGGCACATCTTGGTCTTCTGTAAGTTTCCTCGGTGGCCGTGGCTCCCGCTTTTGATGGAAGTGAGCCATGACATCAGCTGGCACAAAACCTAATGGACACACAGGACTATAATGTGTAATAAAGCAAATATTTACATTAAGCACAATACAGCAATTTATTTAGATGCTTAAAATGAATACAAAGGGAAATAAAGATCACAAAATTATACATACTACAACAGTGTGTCATATATTGGATGGTATAAATGAATACACCGGGTGGTGCTTAACTAAAGATAAAACTAAATACCCAAAGGCAGCACTCCTTGGCTTGCTGCGTCAACACAACACACTTTCATCCAGACCTAAAAGGGGTCAAAATTAGTAGCTGCAAAGTCAATTCTTGCATGTGATTTTTAGCTTAAAAGATTTCAGAAAACAGATCTGAAATACCAGTTTTTGTTTCTGTCAGCTGTAATGTCAAGGATATTCAGAACAAGAAAAATTCTATAATACAAGAGAGTCCAGATATATATCTTATGTGGCTGGCCTCTGTTGCAAGATTGTACAAGGTTATGTGCAAAAACTAAGTCTGTCCAAAAGTCCATACTAGCGCGGTTTCAAGCTTCTGCTAGGTAAACTAGATAGAGCGTTTATTACACAGCAAGGGCAACACTAAAAAAGAAACAAATCTAGGATGGGTACACAATAACAATATCATAGGCATCACTTGAATAGGTCTAAAAGACTGTACAAATATACATTTCAACTATTCAGAATGAATACATGAAAAAAAATTGATTTTCCCCAAAGTCTACTATACACATTGGACTGGTAGCTTGTATGTTGGCCCTACACTACCGTGTGGATCAGGGTGACGCTTCCCAAGAACATCCAAACATTTTACAGAGGGAAAGAACTGTTGAGAAGGCAGATAAAATAAACCTCTGCTTTTCCGCACGTGCGTTCGTGAGCCACCAGCTTATTGGTTTTTCACATTTATTTACTGTGTCTGTCACAGCAAGTTCTGAAGCAAGATCAGCCAATCGTGTGTCATAGACTTAGAAATAACCACCGGGATTAGCAGTGGCGGCGTATCCCCACAGCCCGATGACCCAGCACTCAAAAGGCAGTACCAGTTAGAATACAGCTCTGCAGTCCTACCGAAAGGAGAGCAGAGTTCCAGGCTGCAGCACGTCCCCGATGCCAGAGAACCTGGCACTTAAGCCTGCTGGCTGCTCAGCTTCACTCCGGTTAGGCTGCCATGCATCGGCTCAGCGACCCCATCGGTCATGTTGTCAAACTGCTCCCCGTCCTCACTGTCAATTGTGCTATTCTGCCACTCAATCTGTGGGTTAGATAAGCGCTCATCATTTTCAGATGCGTTCTTCCACTGTGACTGGTCCTTGGACCAAAACCCTTCAACTTTTCCATAGGAACTATTCTTCCATTTCAACTGCTCTCTGTCACCTTGCGTGGGAGCCTTTTTTTTGGCAGCTGGCTTACTGCTTCTTGCATCTTCACTCTGGGAAGACTCATCGGACCAGGTTCCTGCTTTCATTTCACATGTGTTGTCCTCAAAGTCTGACACTTGCTGGGAACCAGGGCCACTCTCAGATGGAGAAGCACCATCTTTCCACTCAACAACATCATCTTGGTCAACCTCACTGTCAGAAGCATCATGCATTAGTTTGGTTGGTTCCTCAGTCAAATGAATAGTTTCATATTTTGAACCATCCTCCTCTTTTTGGTCTAGCTTCTCCTCAGATTCTAAAGCCTCCTCAGAAATGACCTTCGGTATGTGTTCCTCTGGGTTATCGTTAGGGATTTTAGGCTCAACTTCAAACACAGGGTCAAAAGGGCTACCACTTCCATTGGATTCTTCCTCCAAATTTTCAAAACTGTCTGAGGAGCTGTCCTCTTCCTTCCCAAGGCTGAGCTTTTTGTCAGCAGTTTTACTAGCATTGACTCTGGAATCCTTCTCATCATGATTCTCAAACAGCCACTCAGCATCAAAATCCATCTCGTGCTTCACTTTGTTTAGTTCTTTCATGTTGAAGCCCAGTAACACACCAGGCTTGTACTTTTCACAGTCTCGGACACACTTCTTCCTCTTGTTACTAAAATGGGAAGCAATGTCACTCTTCCACAACCACAAACTGGCGGCCAGCTTCTCAATTTCTCTCCTGGTGGGATAGGGCTGTTTGTTGAAATACTTCGTTAGGAAGCTTTTCCTGGCTTCATAGGAATCATCTTCATGACCCTTGGGGTCTAAAGCTAAAACAACAGGCTCCTCAGGCTTCTCTTCAAAGAAGCTGGGTGAATCACTATCATCGTCTAACTTTCGCTTTTTCAGCAAGGGAAATTCCACTTGCTCATAAGTGCGCTTGACAGGTGCCAGGCCCGGTGACTGATTAAGCCGAGAGGGTGCATTTGTCTTATCTTGGCCATTCTGGGTCTTTCCAACACCCCTGCAATGAACTAGATGCAGAGTGATAGTCGAGGCGGTCATGTTGCTGGTGTACACACCAAGGCAATGGATGCATTTGTAGGTGAGCTTTTTTTCCACGGGATGAACCGTCTGAATAACTTGGTGCCTCTCTCGTAGGTGATGTGCAAGTGCATCAGATATGGGTCCTTTCAGGATTGAAAAGCAAAGAGGGCATAGGGTTTTCCCAACATCTTTTTTATAGGGCACCGCAGCTTGAGGTGAACTTTTAACAGGGATATCTGCCTTTTCCTGAACTTTTGGCTGTGGCTTTGGAGGGACCGGAGGGTTATTTTGGGCATGGTAAGCAACAGATTCAGCTGGGGCATCCCTCAGGTTGTATGTGGTTACGAGGAGATGGATATTAGTGTGACTACCCTGCTGCAATGTCAAATCAAAACTCAAAGTAGAATCTGTTTTAGGTCCCATCTCTTCATCAATGTGAACCATCCGCATGTGTGCCGCCATCTTTTCCACATCATTGAAAGTTGAACGGCAATATGGACAAGACAGACCATGAATTAACATATGGTTGAGCAGGGTATCTGTGGGCAAATAGCGATTACAGTACAGGCATTTGCTAGTAAAATTGTGTATTTTCATAATGTAGTTGGCTACTGCTGGGACTTTCTCAGCTTTATGTTCTTTTTCGAAGTGCACACTATACACATTTTCAGGAAAAAGCTCATTACAGATTGTACATATTTTCCACTTTTGAGTTGAGGAAGTATTGGCTGGGGGAGGGCCCGTGGCAGCTGCAGTAGGTTTGGAACTGGACTGACCTAATACTCTGGATGCCTGTGACTGGGAGAGGGAGGGAGACTTTAACTGGCCTGATGAGAGAGAAGAGGCATTAGCAGGCTGCAGGGAGTATCTTGCTGGTGCCTGGGACCTCTGCTCTGACCCAAGCCCGTAAGATCTTCCATTTCCACTTGGAAGTAACTGCTTCACAGACTGAGACTGCTGAGGGATGGAAACTGGTGCATTGCCACCTAGACCCAGTCTCATTGACTGACCAACGCCATACCCCTGGCCTACAGATTTGACTCCATAGTTATTCTGCTGTAGGTGAACATTGGACATCATGTTGACGCCTGTAGAGTTTAAGTTAGGCTTTGGTATTGAGAGTCGATTTACCATCTGCTGTGATGGCAAAGACCGGACATTTCCAGAAGCAAGGGAACCAATTCTTGATTGGAGTCCCATGCCCTTCTTCTCTTGAGGTTTGGGAGCAATAAGCATCAAGGGTTTGGATCGGGGAACCACCACGTTTGTGTGCCCAATCATGGCAGTGACCTGATAGCCTATGCGTTCATGGTCTTCGATGACGTGTTGTACCAAAGCTTCATAGGACTTTGGCATGAAAAGGCATCTCTTGCAGTGAATACTACTTTCTTCCCGGGCATTTGAACCTAAAGGGACTGCACCGTTGAGTGACTTCTCACCTGCCTTTGCTATGTAAGGCGCTGCCACGTGCTGAAAATGTTCCCTGTAAATGTGCTTCCTAACGATTTCATAAAGAGGATCTCGGTAAGTGCACTTCTTACAGTAATAAACAGCTTGTTCTACACTGTCAGCCTGCTTAGGTTTAAGGCCATCATTTTTGCTTTTATCTTTGAAAGTGCTGAGGCTGCTACTTGGTGCGCTGGCGTTTGGAGCATGAAATATTTTAATGTGTGTTTCCAAAGTCTTTTTGTCTGCATTGAAGGTACAGTAGGGGCAATTAAGGAGAATCCTATTTTCAAAGTCTTCACTATGGACATTCCGGAAATGACTTTTGTAGGCAGAGAAGAATTTTGACGAAAATGGACAAGCACTGCAGCAAAAAGGTTTCGTCCGGTAGTCCTAAAGAAAAGACAAAAACTGGAATCAGAATGCCACTTCAGAACGGTAGTAACAGGTTCTAGATTTTTTTCCCCCAGATGTTCTCTTATTTTTAACAGAGATGTAATGCTATTTTTAGAACTGGAACTCTGTAATGCATTGATATTATTTTTTTCCCTTTTGCAAAATTAACTTGTAAAATATAAACCCAAATGAGAAAGCTGTTTTAAACCAAATAATTTCATTTGGGTCCCAGAGTATTAAAAAAAAACCCAAGTCTAAGTTTCCCCTCAATGTTTAGAAAAGATCAAAGTCAGATTTGCTGATTGGTTTTAGAGAAGCCAAAGACAAATGCCTTCAAAGATAAACATTTTACAGTTAGAAACGATAAGAATAAACACTGTGAAATCACTCTCACTCCATGAATCAGTAAGTTGCAAAAGGTTTTAGGTTTACCATTCAGTAAAACTCAGGGCCCAGAGTGCTGTAGTGCAATTAGGCAGTAAGATACAAAGATACACCTTTTATTCCTCCCATCATGGAAAATCTTCAAAAATCTCAAAACATTTTTTTCCATCTGATCGAAGTACAGTGTAGTATTTGGATTTCATTACTGATCAAAAAGGTACTGATTTCAAGAGCTGGCTTTCTTCCGTAAGCCATGGTCTCTCTTTTCAACCAAGAGCAGCTTCAAAAGAACTAATGAAGTGATAGCTGCTTTGATTCAAATTAAGAAGTTAAACAAAAATTTCCTATAGACTACGCGTGCATATTAAAAATTCAATAAAGTATTGCAGAATATACTGATATCAAAGAGCAACTTCCAGAATTATGCTCATTAGCACTTGTGCAGTTTGTCCTTTGAAGACAGGTGAAACACAAGCTGGGCAAGAGATTATGTTTCAGATACTGGTTTGACACAAAATAAAAATACACTGCTTCTCCTTAAAGTTCAACCCCCTTAGTGTTTGTTAGAATGTGAAGCTTTGGGATTCGTAAAACCGAATTAAGTGATATTACATTCAAAGACTTATGATGCATACCTTTTTTCCTGGGGTATGGAGAAGAAAAAACCAGGTAACTATACTCTCCAATTTCTGAGGCAGAGTTTAAAATCCCTGCCCAATACATTCCGATAAACAGATCAATAATTACAGAACTACACTCACTACTGAAACAGTTGTAATGGTAAGGTCTGCAGTGACAGTCACTTCTCCCTGTGGGGCAAGAAGCACCACCTATACCACCTTCTCTGTCACATCGTCACCTGTTGACACTTGCGGGCATCACTGGTGCCTTGGACCACCTAATGGTGTTCTTAATTCCAATTTGTAAAAATTTAAGTTACACTTTTCTGTCACTACCGTCCTACAAAGCCACCCATCCCCTTCCCCATGTACTGGCTTAGTAATCCCAGAGCCCCTACCCCACAGAGGTTAGATGATACCAACACAGAAAAAAACCCACCCTCTCCAGAAATAACACGAGCTGTGAAAGACACAAAAAAATGATGGATGGCCTAGATGAACAGAATGTTGGAGGGTACATTTCAGAAACAGAAGAGCCAAAGTACTGCTGCCATACTATTGATATACAGTAGACCTCAGAACATTTAAGTAACAAAATTTCCTATTCTTACACTTGAAGTTTCAGTCCAACAACAAAAAAGACAAATTCTTCCTAGTTTTTCCTGCCACTTACGAAAACTGAAATAATCAATTTTGACATTTTCCATACAAGGTTGCAGCCCACAAAACAATGTATCACTATGAAAGGCCTAGAGCTGAAAAGGGAGTATACCAAGAAATGTTGCCATTTGGGGAAGTCCCCTGTGCTATATACTTACCTGATTTTTTGTAAGCGAAGGGTCCCATAGTCCTACATCTTCCCATGTAGTGTTTTTCAAATAAAAGTCATTAGGTTCAAACTGTTTAAAATCCTAGAAAACAGTGAAAGAAGTTTACAAAAACACAGTGATATCAACTCTAGCCCAACCTTACTTATAAATCCCATCTCTTAGCTAGAGCTGGGGAGACACACAGAAAAACCAAACCCACCAAGAACTAAACTAGGAACGATAAGGCTCTTAGGAAATATAAAAAGGCATATGGAAGTTGCATTCAACATTTTCTAACCATCGAACATCCCCCTAATGGTCAAGCCAGGTTTCCAAGGAAACCACTGGAAGTTCTAATTAAGTAAAAAATTCAGCCACATATTAATACCAAAGCCCCTTTCATCAGAGTATTGTAACTCATCAGTTGTAGTACCAGAACAGAATGAATATAAGCTAGCAATGTTTGCTTACAGAACCATGGATGTGATATTCTGTTTCTGAGGGAAAAAGGGGGGTGGAAATGGACTGGGAAGAACACTCAGGATTTCTGAACCCACGAAAGGAAGAAAGCAAGCTACTTGAAGAAAAGTAAGCAGTATTATGTTAAATTTATACTCTTATGTAAAAATTTAATGGCCCGTTTTCCCCCCAGGCCAGGAAGATACAAAGTCTTAGGAGAAAATTCCCCTTGGTTCCTAAAAGGTTCACAGTTCAGTGTGGGAAAATCAAGTACATATAAATTCCAGAGTATGTAATAAGTGTAATAACGGGAGGAACACATCAAATGCAGGGTAGAAAAGGTACCTTAACATGTGCATTATTTATTCTTGCGCAGATTACTCCACTGAGTGCAAAGTGGAAGTAGATGGACTGTTTCATTGGGCAGATCTACCTGAATTTGAGGGGCTGGAGAGGCAGTGAACTTCCACACTGGGGATAACATAACTAGAGAAGCCCACTTTTGAGAAGCTTCAGTCTTCATGATATACCCCCCAAGTATTATTCATGGGAATCAGGAAAAGAAAACCGTTTGCATGAAGGAAATTGCTTTTTAACTTTCAATTCCATCCAAACATTTACTGAATGCCTATTATGTATCCAGCACTGTGCTAGGTGCTGGCTATACATGGATGGACAAGGTGGTTATGGTCCCTGGCCAGCTGGAACTTAAAGGCTAGTGGGGAAAACAGCTTTAAATATTTCAATCAGAGGCTCTGACCAACTAAACCGCAAGACCTGGAGCAACGAGATCTGGAAAAGGAGACCAGTACATTGGCTATCCCACAGGGCTGTTATAAAGCTCACAGAAAAAAAGGTTAGAAAAACAGTTTGCAAAGTCCAAACTGTTATACAAGGGGAAGATAATAGTGTATGATGGGTCAGAAGGGCCAACAAATGCTCAAATCCTAAGAAAAGAGACAACAAGCACCCAAATCACCATGCCTCAACAATCAGAAGGTCAACCAGAACACTCAGGCATATCAGAATGAGAACAGGCTCTGGAGTCCTGCAGACAGACCCTGCCATATGCTTAGCTATGAGGTGGACCTGTATCTTTACTGGTTCTTCATTGTAAACTGGAGATAAGAATTCCTACATCCCCCCCCCCCAGGGGTTGTTCTAAGAATCTGAATTTAGAGACAATTTTAAAGCACCTGAAGTGTCTGACATGTTACATCCTCACCAGTAGAACGGCTTTTGCTTCATGATGCAAAGATGAAAAAGCCCATTTTAGGGAGAAGGGAACAAGTTAAGTCAACTGAGAAAGCTCTGGTGAAGCTAATGCTGCAGTTACAATTCAGAATCACAACTAAGAATTAACCAATCCCGGCTGCTGACACAAAGTAATGGACCAGAAGCTGAGTCATGTTAAAATTAAAAAATGGCATGCTACTTACTTCTATGTGTTCTTTACAGTATTCCAACCCAATGTCACTAAGTATTTTTTTCACAGTTTTCCGGGCTTTTCTTAAACTGCCAAGATTGTTGACAGGAAGTTGGAACATAGTTTCTATTGGAAAAAAAAATTTAAGTCAAGTCAAAACACGTACAACTTGTAATATTTCCTAGTTCCACTGATGGTAGGACCACAAACCCTGGCCCACTGACAAAGAAGGTGAGTAGATACCCTTTATCTAGTATGTTTCGATTACTTCAGGCAGGCAAAAGTAAGTGCTCTCTGACCTTTTCTATTTTTAACAGGACGTTTTATGTTATAGATCCACTATGAGTCTAATCTGGCACAATGCTTATTAGAGTTTAAGTGCATCACCAAACTGGTTTTTTTACAGTTGAGAATTAGGTTAATAATACCAACCGATTATCTTAAAATCGAGTGTGAGTGCTTTTCTCCTTGTGATGTTGAGCCTCTGAAAATAGAAAAATGTTCACCGTTTCAGCATCATTATCACATAATTTCGAGTGCCAGGGAAAAGAAGTTTTTGTTTTCTGGGAACTGTCCTGCACATTGCTATGATAATCTTAAAGAAATATCCTTCGGTGTTTCCAAATACTATCCAAACTAGAGACACTACTGGTTGTGTACCTCGTCCCCCAGCCAGCACCACACCTGGACAAAGGCACTCAGCATCAGGGCAGATGATAACTGTGTTACAGACTTTAGGGGATCCTCTTGAAAAATGAAAAGCTTATATGTAAGTGTGAAGGAACTGAAAAATTATTTAAATGACCTAATACATTAAAGCACAAATTTAGATCCACTTCCCCAAGTTCCTTAAAAAACAAAAGTTAAAATAAAATTAGTATTTGTATGGCTTCCAAGTGACCATAAATGTTTCCTATAAAATACGGTAAAAATTTATCATCAATGTAGTAATCCAAATAAATCTTGTAGAATATAAAATAGTTCCAAAAACCAAAACCAGAGGCAAACCCAAAAACCAAAGGAACAGGAATTAAAGTTTAATACACACAAATCTGGTGTTCTAATTAATAAAGGCTGTTACTCTATAATACTACTACCATTTGTAAGTACAGCCATAATCAACCAATCCAAATGTAATACAGTATGTTACCTCATTTATTATTCTGATCCAAAAATCAATATTAACTATGAATAATGGAAAAGGTGAAGCCTACCAAAACAACTCCTACAAATTCTGAATTTGGATAGGTCATCAGAACTTAGAAGTTTCAAAATATTCTACATGAAGTACAAAGTATAACTGAGGCCAAAAAAGAAATGCATTTCACTAAAAAACACTGACCAGCCTTCCCATCCTCAGCAGCTAAGAAGCACGACTATGTGTCCTCCACACTCCCTGCATCCAACAATCTGCATATGACTTCACAGGGGACTCAGAAGTCACTCTGGTTACAAATTAATGTGCATTCAAAGCCAAATCCATTATTCCTTGTGGAAATTTTATTGCTGAATTGTTTTAAACCATCTTTTTGAAAGTTTTACATTAGTTGCTTAATAAAACTATTCCCACAACCAGGTCATTCAGAGAGGGCCACCTGACAGCAATGTTTCAGAAATACAGAAAAGGGTACAGGCTAATTCTGAAGAGTCCAGGCATCAAAACAGATGCCCACCAACGGCCAAGTCTGAGAAGAGACATCTCGTTTCTCTACTCATTTCATAAACTCTCTGTGGGCCCAAATCCAGCAGTTCTTTCGGAACTTCCCAAGTCAGTCCTGCCTCACTTCAGAGGAGAGATGAGCCCAAAAGGCAGCCACTACTGGTTTTCTCCACCTCCTGGTTATACACAGCTCAACATCTCAGCAAAAACAAATACACAATGATTTGGAAATGTCGCCACCACTGAAGCCACCAGTCTATACAGAAAACACCCTGGGAGGTAAACTGCAGCTGAGGATAAAGGAAAACTCATTCTCCTACGGACAACACATCAGGCATTCTAAGTGCCCACCACCCACAGCTAACCAAGTTGTTCTAAGACCTCCAACTGAAGCACCTCACTGCATGGTGGGTATCCAATTTATACATCTACAGTTCTGAAAATGTGAGTATGCTCATAAAGGAGCTTAGTTACAAGAAACTTGTAATTTATAAAATGTGGTATTTCAGCCATGGAGTAAATCTCAAGTTTACTTAGGCTGAATTAAACAGGCATGTAAATAGTGAACATTGCTTACCAGAAAATGTACAAAAATGGTTTTTTTTGTTTTTTTTTTTATGATTAGCAACTAGGAGGAACCTAAGTTAAAGTTTACACTGAAAGATGTACAATACTCTGAGTTAAGATTACTGGCAATGTTAAGGGATCTGGGGAATTCTATCTGCCTTTCTTCCCCAGAGCTTATGAAGGCCACTTAACAAGAGTTTGTCCACCTGGAGCCAGAATAACATACTCATTCATATGTGTTAGCGTCATCAAAAACATTTACAAAGGCTCTTGGTTTTTAAGTAAAACATTCTTTATAAAACAGGCACACAGTATAAGAACATAAGCAAAGAAGGATCCCTCCTACTCCTATCCCCCAGCCATGGAGCTCCCCTTCTGGAAGTGGCCACTGTTATGTCAGGTTTTTCGGCAACAAGCCAAAGATTCCTTGAAAGAACATCTCCAACAAACTCTGCGAATGTTAGGATTATTATGGATGACAAGATAAAGAACGCAAGGATCCTACACTGTTTGTTGTTTTCCCCAGCCTGCTGCTTGCTGTTAAGAAAGAACTTTAAGGGGTGCCTGGGTGGCTCCGTTGGTTAAGCATCTGCCTTCTGCTCAGTTCAGGATCCCAGGGTCCTAGGATCAGGTCCCGCATCAGGCTCCCTGCTCAGCAGGGGGCCTGCTTCCTTCTCCCTCTCCTGTTCCCCCTACTTGTGTTCTCTCTTTCTCTATCAAATAAAAGCTTTTCTTTACTTTTTTTTTTAAAGAAACAACTTCAAATCAAGCTGGCTTCAGGTTTCATCTATGTTAACTGTTTGATTCACACTTAAAAACTTATACAAGAATTACTCCTGGCCTCCTCTTTACCCCTCAAAAGCCCTCCGATGTAGAAACCTGGACAAGGGGCCCATACCATAAGTGACTGAGAGCAGGAAGAGAGTAAACAGGAAATCAACTGTCTGGGATTAAGGGCTGATTCCTCACTTTTGAATAGAAAGAGAGCTAGAAACAAAATATTTGGGGCGCCTGGGTGGCACAGCGGTTAAGTGTCTGCCTTCGGCTCAGGGCGTGATCCCGGCGTTATGGGATCGAGCCCCACATCAGGCTCCTCTGCTATGAGCCTGCTTCTTCCTCTCCCGCTCCCCCTGCTTGTGTTCCCTCTCTCGCTGGCTGTCTCTATCTCTGTCAAATAAATAAATAAAATCTTTAAAAAAAAAAAAAAAAAAAAAAAAAAAAAAAAAAGAAACAAAATATTTACAATAATTACTCTTAGGGAGGAAGATGCCTTATAAAAATGTCAAAAAGTGTCTAGAGATGGGCTTACTTTCTCTCCCCAGGTGGCTACTCCTTTCTCTTGAGCCTCCTTGGCTGTCAGAATGGCCATTTCCACCAGGTCAGCACCATTACCCCAATACCAACGAGAGCTCCTTCAGTCAAACCATAAACCTTTCAGCTCATGGCAAAAAAGGGGGAGATTGAATGGAACCACTGTTCACCTGTTTACCATTTCTGAAGAACCTATACTTTGTCAATGTGCTGGGAATAGACAGATGAACAGGACACGGTTCTTCCCTTCAACAGTCCATGTCTAAGGGACAGGACCTAGAGCACACAGCAAGCACGTGGGCACTGGAGTAAAGACGACGGCTGTTTTTCCTGCCCAACTGCCTCTTGGAGCCACCCCTAGTCCAATGATGTGCAGTCCCTTCCTCCATTAGAGCAGAGCATATATGACTCAGGTCCACCAATCAGAGTACTCTACCTCTACAGAAACAGACTGGTAGAGCTGGATGTGTGCCCCAAACAAGGCTGATACTGATGCTGAAAAGGACTCAGGACCCGCTACTACATGGAGAAAGCAGAGGGAGGGAAAGACTCCTGTTCAGTAACACTTAAAGTCCTCAATCCAGCTGTGCCTGACCGCCCCTTCCACAGACTTTTCCTAAACCAGAGCCAAGTATATGACCACTTTTGCTTAAGCTTCGGGTCATGTTCCTCCCGCAACCAAGTCTCAATAGACCCACTGGGCAATGGGACACAGAAGAGGAAGTGAACGAGAGAAAAGATGGAGAACTTTATGCCAAGATGCTTTGGCCCCTGATTTCATTAATCAAAAGAGAGACAACCCCCCGCCTTTTTTTCAGAGACGGGGAGGGAGACAGGGAGACTGGTGTGACTGGAGGGGCAGAGGAATAGAGAGAATCCCAAGCAGCATCATGCATAGTGCAGAGCCTGACATGGTGCTTGATCCCACAACCCCAACATCATGACCCAGAGCCGAAATCGAGTTGGATGCTTAACCGACTAAACTACCCAGATGCCCCTCCCCCAAATCTTATACAGTACTAGAAAGGGGACACCTGGGTGGCTTAGTCAGTTTAGCATCGGGCTCTTGATATTGGCTTGGGTCATGATCTCAGGGTCATGAAATGGCCCCCAGTTGGGCTCTGCACTAACTGTGGAGACTGCTCAAGATTCTCAACCTTGCCCTCTGCCCCTCCCCACTCTCTCAAAAATAAAAATAAGAACCACTAAAAGATTTGGGGGAAAGCTCAATGACCTATTAATAAGGGTTAACATTTGCAAGTATTTTATTAACAGCTGAAAAAAAGCGTTTGGGTAAGCATATGCCATATGATAAACTAGACTTAAAATATCAATTTTTTTTAAAGATTTTATTTATTTATTTGACAGAGACAGCCAGCGAGAGAGGGAACACAAGCAGGGGGAGTGGGAGAGGAAGAAGCAGGCTCCTAGCGGAGGAGCCTGATGTGGGGCTTGATCCCAGAACGCCGGGATCACGCCCTGAGGGCGTGCTTAATGACTGCGCCACCCAGGCGCCCCTAAAATATCAATTTTTGAGAATGATTTAAATTCATTGCTGAATGATTCAGCCACATTCCTTCCTATTGATCTTTGTGATTATACCCACACCTACTGACTGGGTCCAAAACATTAAAGTTTTACTAATAATCCTGGCCTAACTCCTATTCATGTGCTTTCTTAGAAAGCAAGAGTCAGATGGCAGAAATGAAAATCTGAGATCTGTAGCCCTAGGCTAGAGGTAAATTGAAAACATGTATAGACGACTGATCAAACACAGGTTTCTCTTTCCCCTCCAAATACCAGAACCAAAAATACTCCTTTACTCCACGTACCAAGAGACAAATGAGGCAGAGTGAGCCTGTCTCATGAGGAAATATCTACAGGCTGAACCTGTACAGGTGAAGGATAATAGCACCTCAATGACTGTGAACTTCACTTAAGCAAAGAAGTCATTATCTGAGAAACATAATTATAATCACTTATGAAACAGCTCTGCCAAAAGGCTTGGATCAAGTCACGTGCTGTATTCAGGCTTCTCTGGGTTAGGAAGACAGAGGGGAACCTGACAGCAGACAGTTCTAGTTTAGCTGGCTCAAGGCAAGGCTTGCAGGACCTGATGTACCAAGAGTCAACAGGGCTTGTCTATGTATATGATAAGGTCCCTTGCAAAGGGATCAAGGATGACATCATTTAGTCTCTGTTTTAGGGGTAGAAAAAAAAGAAACAACATTTATAACTGTGCCCATAGACAGTTAAATCAAAAAAACAAAAAAACAAAACAACATAAAACCCAACCTTAAACCTTTGACCAGGCACAGTTAATCAAACAAGCCAGGAGAAAAAAAAGCCTCCAGATCAAACTTTTCCAGATTATATTTTAAGCTACTGCAAGTGTGGATGTAACATGGCATTTTCCAGGATATAATTCTTCATATTTTTATGTGCATTCTTAGGTTTCCCGAGTTCTTAATAAGAACATATGGTACTACTTTAACATGCCAGAAAATACAGAAGTAAATATGATAGCATGCCCTAACTTCCATCACCTGCAAGTATAACTGCATATCTGGGAACTAAAATATCAACATATACCAGAATGACAACTAATGCCTCAGTTATATCAGTGAATACAAATTCACAATTTTGGTAAGAAAACGTTTCTAACATTGCACTGAGAGCTAGACAGGAATGGTTACTTCTTCTGGTAACACCTATACATAAGCTGCTTAGTCTAAGCCAGTGGTTTTCAACACTCCCCACCCCCTCCCCCCTTTAAAGAGGAAACCCTTGTTTCTAAACAAATCTTAGCTGAATTATAAAGAAGATAGAAAGTGGAGGGGCTCAGAGGTTGAAATGGAAAGAGGAAGAAGGAAAAGTTCTCAGTTGCTAAATATCTCCTTGAAATAGTTACTTGTCTAAACTAAGCTTCTAATGCAAATTTATGCCAAGGTGACAGTTGTCTGAAATAAAGAATCGGGACCTAGTGAACAATCAACCAAAGCAGGAAGTTTCATGGCTATAGCAGAATTCCAAAAGTTTACTGAAAGTCTCCCCTACGTAAAATTACAGTCTGATCAGTATGGTTGTCAGAAGCCCACAGTAAGCCTAAGGATTAGAATACAGTTTATACTTTGGTTTTGTCTTTTAAACATTTCTACATTAAGCTATAAAGAAAAACACACATCTGAGAAAATCTTTTACTGGGGGTGTGGGGGTGGGATCGAAGGCTGGAAATAATGCCATTTCTAGTGAAGAAAAAAGCAGTAGTATTTTCTGTGTTATTAAAAATTAGGAAGACATTCAAACTACTAAAATATAAACAGTTTCATTTTTGGTAACATCACCAATCCAAAGTAACAAGTAAGAAGTAAGAAGAAATTCAGATACTTGATACTAAATCAAAAAATAAAGTATTCTAATGTCATGCAGATGCAAGTATTTATATAAAGATCTTAAAACCTGCACTGGGGTTTAAGGGTCAGATATATTTGAAGTTTCTTTAAACCACTAACTACAAAGTACTGTTGTTTTTTAAGAGGCAAAGACATTTTAAGAAGATTCTCATAAATCTTCATGCTACCCACGACGGTACTTTTTTTTTTTTTTTTAAACAGATTTTGTGATGTCTCTGTGGAAACATTTAGGACCCATTAAAATAAAAAAACTAGGCAGAAAGAAAACATTTCCTTATTTATGTGCTCACTTTTCCTCCTACCACCCCCTCAGCAATATATTTAATACCTGTCAATATCACTGAGTAAAACTGTGGTCATTGTAAAACACTGTTTCTTTTTATAATCAGTAAGTGCTTATCTTTCCTGACTATTCTGGGATAAGAAGCAGTGAAGAGAGGTAACTTATTTGTTTTTTAAGGGTGTCACTAAGTCCTACATTTTAAACCAGTTGTAAAAAGGCTTATATGTTTGTATTTTGAAAAATAAACCCCATAGGGGCGCCTGGGTGGCACAGCGGTTAAGTGTCCGCCTTCGGCTCAGGGCGTGATCCCGGCGTTATGGGATCGAGCCCCACATCAGGCTCCTCTGCTATGAGCCTGCTTCTTCCTCTCCCACTCCCCCTGCTTGTGTTCCCTCTCTCGCTGGCTGTCTCTATCTCTGTCAAATAAATAAATAAAATCTTAAAAAAAAAAAAAAAAGAAAAAAATAAACCCCATAAAGCTTTCTAGAACTCTCCAATGAATGAGCATGTTGAGAGCCCAGAGACTACATTTGGTCTGGAAGCAACCATCTTACTCAATCTTTAAAAAACAACAACAACAACAACAACAACAACAAAAACCACAGTCCTAAAAAGCAGCAGCTAATCTTTCAATTTCCTATAAGCTTGGGTAAAAGACCTTGCAGATGCCAGAGGCTCTTCATAGAAAGGCAGCTCTAATTGTCTCCTCCGCTCTTTCTCAATCCCAAGTACCACAGAACAAGTAACTGACAATCCAGGGACAGAATACTCTTCTGGATCAGCAGATAAAACTGTGCAGCGTGAGAGTGGTAAGAAAGCTTAGACTCCTTTCTCCTTAACTAACGGAAAACGAGCAGTAGTGTTGAGGTTAAAAAGGGGGGCTTATTTGGAAAGCCGAGGAAGATTAGGAAAACTACTTTGCAAATGAAGACACACTTGTACCAAAAGCTAAATCTGAATAATGAACACCAATTATTTTGCTTAGGTTAATCATATTAGAACACTGTTAATAAAGGCAAGAAGCCGGCAAAAAATGTAACCAGCTTCTGTTTTCTTCTATACTTACCTACTAACTGCGCTATTTTTACTGTTCTCTAATAATAATAACCCCCAATGGAGTTAGTTGTGTCAAATACAAAACTGCCTCCAGAAAAACACACTGATTTTCAAGTTTTTACCAAATCAATGATTAAATTCCGCAAGTTTTTATACTATTTTTTTGATAAGTAGACTTGTTATTTACAAAAGGCAAAATGAATACGTTTACCTAAATATAGCATTGGTACAGCAATCCTTGGTCATAGGAATACTTTTGACCACTGCCTACAAATACAGTGTGAACTCCTTCCACAAGGAGCCCTGCTCTAACCTAAGACTCTCTGCCTGATCAGCTCAAGTGAGCGGAGCACAAACCCCACCAGGCAGCTTGTTCTACACTGGACAGCTCTGTTCACAAGCCCACAGGTCTCAGTTCAGCTACAGAAATCGAACTCCCTAGCTACAGAACAACAGCCTTTCACGTTTTTAAGACCCTTCCTCCTTCCCTCCCAAGTCTTCCCCCTTCTCCAAGATAACCATGCTCAGTTCATCCCACCATTACTTCTGTTATTACAGCAGCCAATCTCCAGTGGACGGGCTCCAGTCTGTCAGTCTCTCTAGTGCCCTGAATAAACTTATTCCAGATGTGACACAATCAGAAGGTCAAGTGGGACAACACTTCTCTAGTTCTAGGTATTTTAAAAAAATTTTAAATTATTTTTATTATTATTATTTTTAGAGAGAAAGAGAGCGTGGGGAGTGGGGAAAGGGAGAGACAGAATCCCAAGCAAGTGCCACGCCTGGTGGAGGGCCTAAGGTGGGGCTTGATCCCACAACATTGAGATTATGACCCGAGCCAAAATCAAGAGTCGGGTGCTTAAATGACTGAACCACCCATATGCCCCTAAATTTTTTTAATTTTTTTTTTAGAAGTAAACTCTATGACCAACATGGGGCTTGAACTCATGGCCCAGAGATCAAGAGTCACATGCTCCACCTACTGAGCCAGCCAGGTGTGCCCTGGATATTATTTTTAAATTAATGTTCCTGAAAGGTGCACTGTTTTGGTGGCAGCCACTTTACACATATGACAACAATCAACCAAGATCTTTTTTTTTTTTTTTTAAATAAATATGTGTTGTGTTTTTCAGTATTAGGTGGTTCAGTTTGTGGGAACAAAAATTTTCTGTACTAAATCCATGTCTGGTTAAAAGGGAAGTTAACTATCAAGTGTTTAAGTATCTTTTCAAATAAAGGGGCATGAACATTTTAATTCCAAAATGTAGCACTGTGCATCACTGAAAGAACCTAAGGGTTGCCTCACCTAAACTCTTCTCATTTTACAGATTAGCAAGTGAGGTGAAGCAACTGGCCTAAAGGTGATCAGCTTGTCCATGACAGACCTGGGTGTCAAGGTCATCTCCAGATCTAGGATGCAGGGTTCCTCCCATTGCCCTTGTAGATGAAGTTCTGATCTCAGACATTAAAGGTAAACAAGAGCATGTTAAATACATACATCTGAAAGTGCCAGAACTTCATGCTCAAGGTTGAAAGGACCTTAAACAAGTTCAACCAAACTAGCTCAAGTGATGAAACAGATTAAGAATACATACACATCTCAGGTCAGATGGTCCCATCAGATCCAGAGAAGAACTGAACCTGAAACAAGAACCTAGCTCTGAGATCACTTGCCAAAAGTGCTCTTAACCATCACCATGGATGCCAACAGTCACTAGTTAGGTCGGAAAGATACCCAAATTGTAATAATACCTTGCAAAATGCAAACCACAACATTGGTATCCCTAAATAAAACAACTGCTTTCAAAAACAGATGTATCCTATGTCCCTTTTTTATCACCTTCCCATTATCAGTACTCAAAACATGCTATTCCAAAAATTGCTTGGGAAAGCAGAGGCTTTGATGATCCTTCTTTTTTTGGAGAGTAGGGTTAGGGAGGAGGCTAGTCTGCTTTCTACTACCTTTTAGGCTCCTTTTTGCAAATAAAGTTCCATTTGTTTTTATTACAAAAGCAACTGGGAAATAAAAGCATACATCCACACAAAAACCTGTACATGAGGGGTGCCTGGGTGGCTCACAGTCAGTCAAGCGTCTGACTCTTGATTTTGGCTCGGGTTGTCATCTCACGGGTGGTGAGATCGAACCCAGCGTTGGACTCCATCCTCAGCTTGGGAGTTGGCTTGAGGTTCTCTGCCTCTGCCTCTGCCCCTTCCCCTGGGCTCGCTCTCTCTCAAATAAATAAATAAAATTCTAAAAAAACAAAAACACCATAAGAACCTGTACACGAATGGTCTCACAGTAGTCATTAATACCCAAGAAGGAGAAACAACCCAAATCTCCATGAACTATTAAATGACAAAATGTATACTCATAGAGTGAAATATGATTCAGCTATAAAAAAAAAATCAAGTACTGATATATGCTCCAACATGGATGAACCCTGAAAAACTATACTCCATCAAAGAAGTCAGTCACAAAAGGCCACTTATTGTATGATTCCATTTACAGGCAAATCTACAGACAGAAAAAGTAAAGCTAAAAAAATATAAGGAAGGAAGGAAGGATGGAAGGAAAAGTAAAGCTGCCAAAGGCTAGAGGAGTTTGGGGACAGTAGAGGGCAACTGCTCATGGGAACCGGGTTCTTTATGGGATGATGAAAATACTCTAAAATTGATTGTGGTGATTGTTGCACAACTCTATGAATATACTAAAAAACATTAAATTGTACACTTTAAAGGTGTGAACTGTATGGTGTATGAATTACCTCAGTAAAGCTGTTACAAAAGAAAAAGACAATGGGCCGAATAGAACAAATATAGATAAGACAAGGAACATAAGTAATTATACGTAAAGAGTTAACACTGGGTATCTTTATCCTTCCAGATTTTTATGCACATGTAATTTTTCTTTTAAAAGGAAATGAATCTTATATATCTCAGCATTTAGTCATGCGGCAAGAAAACCAATGCTGCCAGAGAAGTTTTTAATTTTTAAGAACTGTGCTTTCCTTCCAACAGGTAGATGCTAGCCACAAACGGCTATTCATCACATAAAATGTGGCTAGTCTGAACTGAATGGATATATGCTTTTAAATTATTTTTATTTGTGGTAAAATACACATAACATAAAATTACCATCTTAAGAATTTCTAAGTGTACAGTTCAGTGGTAGTCATAATATCATGCTGTCATCGCCACTACCACCACCCATCTCCAGAACTCTTTTCATGTTGCAAAACTGAAACTCTGTGCATTAAACAATAACTCCCTTCCCTCCTGCACTGGGCAACCACAATTCTACCGTCTCCATGATTCTGGCTACTCTAAGTACTTCATTTAAGTGGAATCACAAAGTACTTGTCTTTTTGTGACTGGCTTATTTTACTTAGCACCATGTCCTCAAGGTTTATCCATGTTGGAGCCTGTGTCAGAATTCCCTTTCTTTTAAAGGCTGAATTATATTCTCTACTATATGTGCACCATATTTTGCATATATATTATTCTAAGGCTGAATAATATTCCACGCTATATGTATACACATTTTGCAGGTGATGGGACACTTGGATTCCTTCCACCTTTTAGCTATTGTGAATACTGCTGTGAACATGGGTGTACACATATCTCTTCACTTGGTAATTCTAAGTTTCCATAGCGATTCTACCATTTACATTCCCATCAACAGCGTACAATGCTTCCTATTTCTCCATATCCTCACCAACACTTGCTAATGTTTTTTGTAACAGCCATCTTAATGTGTATGAGGTAGTATTTCATTGCAGGTGTGATTTGCATTTCCCTAATGATTAGTGATACTGAGCATCTTTTCATTTGCTTATTGGCCACTTATATGTCTTCTATAGAGAAAGCTCTATTCAAGTCCTTTGCCCATTTGAGATATGCTCTCACAAGTAAAATATACTTGGGATTTCCAAGGCTTAGTATTAAAAAATGCAAAATATCTCATAAATACTTTTTCAAAAATACTGACATGTTGAAATAATACTTTGGATGTACCAGGTTAAAAATGTATTAAAATTTCATCTTTAAACTAAATGTTAACATCAAATGAAATTAAATGTTAAAATGTGGCTAGGGGAAACACAGATGACCCTTGAAGGCATATGCTAACTGAAATACGCTGGCCACGAAAGGGCAAACACTGTGCTTCTACATCATGAGATGCTGAAAGTGAAATTCAGACCGAAGGTGGCTGCCAAAGGCTGGGTGGAGAGGAGAATGGGGACATGGTATTTAATGGGTATAGCGTTCAGTTTCTGTAAGACGAAAAAAGTTTTGGAGATAAACAGTGGTAATGGTTGCATGACAATGTGAGTGTACTTAATGACAAAGAACTTTACATTTGAAAGTCATTTAAATGATAAATTTTATGGTACACTTTACCACAATTAAACATAATTTTTTTTTTCAATGTGGCTACTGAAAAATTTGATGCAATAGTACTGAATATGGAACTAAATATGGTTTGCTCATAACTTTATTAGCAGGATAGTGTGGGTACAAAATTAGAGGCATCTATCATTGATGATTCTCTGCCAGAACTATGAATATTAAGCATCTGTTAAGAATTTTTTTTGAAGAGGACAGATCCTCTAGATCAAGTCCTGGATGTAACATAGGAACTCTGAAAGACTATAAATTTCCAGACTATTTTGGACAATATTAAATGACTGACTCTATGGTAACATTATTAATGGCCCCCAAACTGTTGGGTATTTAAAAAAAATCTTAGAATTCACTTTCCTGGCACTTTCCTGCTCTACTCCTACAGGCCAGGAACAGAGGAATATATCACTTCTGTCAATGTCAAAGGCTCCACTTCACTCTGCCTTAACTAATAGATTTAATCCAGCTGGGGTTACTTTAGTTAAGTTCAACTATTTTTTAGTTTTGCAGAAGTGAAATGATTCTAGAGCATGAAGCAGTACAGAAAAGATTTTCAAAGAATTTCCATGTATCAAATTTTTAAATAACCAGTTTCTTTCAAACTGTTATAACGACAGAACTGCAAAAGGGGAGAGGTCCTAGGAAAAATAAATTAGGAAAGCTTTTCAAAGTTAACACAATGATGAAAATTTAATTTTAGCAAGTTTTGTTTTCTTTCATGTGGTGTGGCTCATTAATATCAAACCAAGAATCTAATGGGAAATAAGCAGCCCCATTCACCACACTATCAATCTCCAAAATTATAATTACACTGTGACTTAAAATGTTTTATTTTAAATGCTCATCACAGATGATTTAGGAAAGTACGACCTGAAATTATTATTGATACAGTGTGGAAGAGGTATTTATGTCTGTAAATTAAAACCACTATGAATCATTTTTCAGTAGAGATTGATTTTCCTGATTTCAAATGATGGAATTACGAACCCTTAAAATATGCAGGAAGACAAGGGTGCCATCGCACTACCCAAAGCAAAGAAGGTCTATTAAAAAGATTCTGCTTGGTTTTTTTTTCCCTTGCTAGATACCTAGCATCTACAGCAGTGGCTGACACATAGCAGGCACTCAATCAATGTAGACTAAGGAACAGCCCCTGCCTAGAAAGGACTTACAGAGATGACACCCCATAAATATCTACAGGAAAAGAAGCAAAGTGTCAGATGTGTCACAAACTAAATGCTCTGAGGTTTCATAAGAGGGAGAACTCATTCTCAGTAGGGGAGCTCAGGAGAAGGTGGAAGTAGATGCTAAACTGGGGCCATAGGTTAGTTGAGAATCTGCATTCACTGCAAAACCCCCCCCCAAAAACAAAAAAACTTGCTGGCACAGTTCCAGAGGTGGGACCGCAAGGAGTTCTAGGAGCTATGTATAGAGTCCAGAGTGGCTGCTATGCCAAGCTTCTGAGTAATAATGAATGACAGGAGTGGAAAGCAGGTTGGGGATAGGACAGAAGCCTTGAGTGTGAAGCCAGAGTCCGCGGCTGTGTCTGGGAGGCACTGATGAGGTGCTGCGGACACTGAAGGAGGAAAGGATACAAATCTAACGGCACTTGAAGAGAATTAATCCGGCCCGAGTGGCAGGTCCCATTACAAAAGGCCTAGAGGAAGTCCATGCAGAGTGGAGTACCAGACCGACGCACCTGTCAGAATCACCAGAGGGAGTTTACACCCATCTCAGACCTACACAATCTGAAAGGTCTGCAAGATCACCGGAGCCTTAGGTCTAAGATAATAAGATACTGAAGTGATGGCAAAAGGAAGATGAAGTTCAAGGGTGAAGCCTATAGCCTGCATCAACATTTGTGTTTTCCAGTAAAGCTATATTGTTTTCATGAATAAAAATTTAGCTGACCTATCAGGCACATGTAAAATTTTTACCTTACAACTTCAAATTTCTGTTAACAAGTAGGGTGACACAACACAGTAAAAGCTTTCCTCTGCTCAAAAGAAAGTACGATGTAGTGATTAAGAACACAGCTCCAGAGCTGGGCAGATCTGTGTCCTTACTTAATCCTTACTCTGCCACTTACTAGCTCTGTGAACCTAAAAATGTTACTCAACCTCTGGATGTCTCTTTCCTTATGGTATATGCAGAAGGACACTATTCCATTGTTCAAATGCCAGAAAGATTAAATGAGATGCTGCCAGTTAACACTTAAAGCAATTTCATCATTATTATCTTAAACCAGATCAGATACTAGAATATTAAGTCACTTTGAAAATTATGAGCTCACACTATGGTATAATTTTTTAAAAAATATGGACTATTAATCCTGAGAATCAGATGTGGTTGCCATGTATCTGTTCCTAGACACATTATAATGTGCATTCACACACACAATAGTGTTTTCACATAATACAACTGTGAGTTGGCATATTAACTTTATAAACTCTGTGGAACTTAAAATGCTTACGCAACAGAGTATCTCCAAGTACCCACAATAGACCTAGGTGACTTACAGTCACATAGAAACATAAAGGTATGATCTAGATTTTGCATATTCGTTAAAAAAAATATGTGGGTCACTTCTCTTTTAAGAAGACTTTCAGACTAAAAGACTAGTGCTTACAACCGGAAACTATTATTTTGCTGTTTATCCTGTTACTTGGGAGTATTTAGATTTTAGATGAGAATCCTAGCTGTGACCACCAGAATTTATAGAACACTAATGGAACCAATGGCTTTCAGGGTGTTTTGAGAATGTGCTGGGACTATGACAGAATACATGCATGGAGGGGAAGACGACACTGGAGGGACAAAGTGAAAGCTGAGCAACTAAAGGTGTGCTCCCTAACCCTTTATTGATTTTACATACTGAAGTTCTCAAAGAATTTTATTTGAAAGAAAGTTGACTCGCAGCTTGCAAAAAAAAAAAAAAAAAAAAGGAAAAAAAAGGATTGAAAATATCTCTAACACCTTAATCTAGCTTTAGAGAGTATGAGATGGGGAGCATTTTCCAATTTACTCCATTTTAAACAGGCATTCCAGCAAGGCAGGGACACACCAGGGGAATGACCGCAACACTTCACTGCCTATGTAAGAACTCCATAGCTGAGCACTGTTGCTATCAATACAGGTGGACAACCAGTCTTAAGAGAAATGTGAAAAAGGGAAATCAATTCACAAGTGGGCCTAAGAAGACGTCCAGACATGTCCATTTATAATCATTCCAGTAGCACGTCACTGGTCTGGTCATCTAAATGGTGTAAGACACGAAGTAGGTTATTTTTAATTCCTTAATGAGAACATTTCCATGCTCTATCAAAACTACTCAGAAATAATTTTCTCAGAGTAAGGGGGTACTTACTCCTCATTCATGAATAACAGAATAATTTATCTGAATCACCTCAAGTTTTTCTGAGAGATCTCCTAGGAGTCAAGGCCTAATAGGCAAAGCTTTCTTTGTAGCAGAAGCATTATTCGCGTAGCAGGCTTTGCCACTTGGTGGCTTGAGTCTTACAATTTCTGCAGAGAAGTTTTTCTGGGTGTTGTTTTTAAGCCTACCTGATTCTGGACCAGGACTTTGTGAGCCGACTGCATAGGACACTGCCAGTTCCAGTTCACCCCTTTCACAAGAGCAAGAATTCTGTTGACTTAGGTCTACAACCCCCAATTTAAAATTTTAATGAATTCTTCCGTATTTCCGCTAGATAGAAGTTTCTTCAGATATTCCAGATTTCAAAACCACTCATACAGGTTCTCAATTGTTGCCAGTTCCCACCAGAAAAATGTACATGTTTCAATGGAAGCACAGGCTTCCACAAACTCTTGAACGGAGCCCAGAGGGTTCAGAAAAAGGAAAGGCAGAAGGGCAAAAGCCAGCAATTATCTGTCTAAGCAAAAGTAACTGTTCAGAGGAAAGAAAGAACAAGACTGCCCTAAACCCAAACACTGGGAAAAGCAAGAGGACCATAAACTTTCTTTTTAGATCCTTGTACAGGCAACTTCAAACCAGACACATGCTGCTTCAACTAACTACCCCTAGCACAATTTTTGCCGGTACTCTCTTGCTGGGGGTGTGGCCAGCCTCTCTGTCAAGCCCATTTAGGATCCTTGGGTATTCAGGGACACACAAGCACGAAAGAGCACTACCCAGTTATGAAGAATTCATGTGAGCCCTCATGAGCCAAAGAGCACATGGGAACCCTACAAAAGCCTGTGTTCAAGCGCAGGCCTGACGCAGTGCCTTGATTTCCCCATTTGTGAAACAAGGACAATCTTAGGAGAATTGAGAACAGTTTATAAAATGCTTGGCAAATAAAATGGGCATGCCATTAATATTACTCTAAAGGCCAGCAAAGAGGTTTTTACATTCACAACTCACCCTTCCTAAAGGCATCAACCAAGTCATATGAGATGTGACACATAAACAGAAACAACCACAGCTGAGTGACTCAATTATAAATCTATACCCTTACTGGAGAGGCAGTTAGGATGTGCAGGGATTTATTTTTAATTCTAAGGGATGGTCAAACAATGCATGAACCTCCTACAGATTATGTGCATGTTTCTGAGTTAAACCTTAAATCTTCAACTATTGTGCATGTTCAGGGCAGTCTTCCTTAGTAAAACTACCAAAAGCATTTACGCTTTCCTGCTAATTTCCACACCTTTATTTCTGGAACACTGCTGCAATTCTGGAGATTTCATTATTTCTCAAGCTTAGTCTTAGAACTAAGCTAAGGATCAATAAAAGCAAGGAAGCTTAAGAGTGCATTTCAAAGAACTACAGGCAGAGGACAAGTGAATGCATACATGGAGATGAGAGAAGCCAGAACTGAAATAGTGAAAAGAAGTTTGCGTTTTACACTGATTAGAAAATGTGTGCCCTCAATCAAAACGGCTCCTGTATATAGTTGGCTCACATTTTATCTGTGACTTCCTAATATAGACAACCATATCACATTATAATCAAGTTGATATATATATCCCAATCTGAGAAGCCTGATAATGTGTGAGGAGAGCCTTCTTCCGCTGAACAGAATATGGATCCTCATTTAAGATGACTCCTTAACTGCCAGATATCAAAGATAGGTCACAACCAAAACACAGGTTTAAGGAGTACTAAGACACAGAAAGACAGCACGATCATCCTTCCCCTTACTTTGTAATTAATAGATCAGGCAAACAATATAAAAATCATGAAGTCATGATGGAACCATGGCCACTCATGCTGGGCGAAACAAGGATGGCTTCTTTTATCAAGTATCTCGACGATAAAGGCAGAAAGTGCCAATAAGGAAACAAGAAACAGCTTCTACGTTCAAAGTATCAATTCAGTTAGTGTGGGGCTTTGGTTCTCACCAGTTTAAAATGCCAAGTTTCCAAACTAACAACAAAAAATGTATAACTGACAGTGATGCACATCAGCAAAATATGGCATTTGTTCCAGATTTAACGCCACAAGCTCTTACAAAACTAGGGGAAGTTTGCATGATGCTAATAACAGGTCAAGCTCTATGAATCTGACTATAATTAAATTATTTACTTAGGGGAGCAACATTTTACTTAATGTTCATGCCTTTTAGGCAAATAAATGAAAGTTAAACTCCCATGGAAAATATTTTATCTTCTGGAAGACATAATAGATGTTAAAGTGAAAGCCCTTTTGGAAGTTCAGGATGAACATGTAAATTATTACACAATAGCACTGGGCATCTTGGTGTAATGACAAATCAGCTTCTAATCTTACAAAAATTTCCATTTTTTGGCTATTTTCACATCATTTTGTAAGTTATCTAAGATTTTAACAGGTTATTTTAAAAAACTACAATGTCTAATTCCGACATTTTTTTCTGTAAACGTAGTGTTTCCCAACCACATCTCTGATGCTCAGACTTTGTATTTAATGACAGTTATTTCCAACTCTAAAAAAGTGAGTTGTATTTTATATGTATATATGTACACACCAATTGACAGAGTCAACCTGCCAAGGTCTATTACAACTTATTCAATTTTGTTATTTATATATAGTTCCCAAAAGACAAAAATACTACTGAAATTCTTCTTTTCTCTCTCTCTACCCAAGTATTGATCCCTACTTGCTCCTTTGTAACTGATCAGCTCTATCTTCTTCATTACATAATTTCCACAATTAAACATGTAGCCAGCATGTGTACATCACCTTAAATGCATCAACCAACAGATTTCGGAATACTTAAATTTTCAAAATACTAGAGAAATTATGTTTAGTAGGTATTTTTCAAATTTTGTGAACAGTTACAAGAAAAGCAACAATTTAACATATACTGTACCTTATTTAATTATGCTTTTAGTAATCAAATCAAAATAATAAACTTGTTCATATATGTTATAACAAAAAACAAAAGTCATTTTTACTTGGTAAAAGCCTATTTAAGCTGATTATCTGGTAGCAACTACATGCTCATGAAAAGGCCTATTCTGATCAGAGAATCTTTAAGGTTTTTAAAAGCAACTCTTGAGATTGGGTCATCAAAATAACAATAATTGAGAACTTACTTGACACTTAATCTGTTCAACATGGTGACGTTTTATTTTTAATATAAATAGTATTAGAACTTTTCCTGCACTCTGGTTTAAGGAAAAAAAAGAGAAATTTAAGCAAAACAAATTCACAGTGGGTATGTTTACAACCAATGACTTCCAGGACAGGCAGGGCCAGAGGTCTTTAGAGATTCAAAGCCCAATCTCCTGTATTTTCTATCCAGAGATAATAAGAACCAAAATCTAAGATTTAGTTAGCTCAATGTATAGCAGCCTCTGATAAGGTAATTTTAGGAAATTTTCAACAATGGCCAAGATAAAGAAGGAATTTCTACTTAAAGTTCAATTAAACAGAATACCCAGCCCCACCCTCTGGTTAGTTGAGGCTTTTTACGTACTTTTAACGAACCCTCACAGTTTACCTAAATTTCAGCTTTCAAGCCCAATTGCTTCACCTTTTATTTATTTATTTTGATGCCAAAACCAGGAAACCTTGGAACTGCAGAATACATGCTTTCTAAGAGCTCATAGCAAGTTTTCCTGTAGGGGGAAAATGGCTATTAACCACTAAGGGTATCAGTTAACACTGTATCTTATGTATAATTTGCCAAATCAAACAAAAGCACCTTCACAAACTTCACCTCAAACATACCCTCAATAGAAGTTGCTTTCAAATTACTCATTTAAAAACTCATATAACTATATATCAAAGACCAAGTACAGGTCAAAATTGTACCTGTTTAACATATACTAAGCAGTATTTAAAAATTATAAATATTACCAATTAGATTTAAAATCTGATTCTTATGGTTACTAAAAAATTGCAAAACCAATATAGTTAAGTCTCCAGCAGAATACCTGAACCAAGCTGCCTCCTTTTCACTCACCAAAATGTTACTTGGTAGCAAATGTTCCATGAAAATTCTCCCTTAAGCACCAACTGGTTAACTATGTATCAAAGAATACACCCATTCATTTCCCCATAAATTTACCTTGGTGTATCTATATAAAATACTTGCAACAAAGTCTTAAAAGTACCCTATCAACAACCACTGTCAATAACTGGTAGCAAGTACATGTTCATGGAAAGGCCTGTTCTGATCAGAGAATCTGTAAGGTTTTTATAGAAGCTTAGCAACTCTTGAGATTGGGTCATCAAGATAACAATAATTGAGAACTTAACATACTTTATACACAAGAGTGCAGAATGCAAATGATTTAAAACAGTATTAGCAACTTAAAAATTTTCTCTTAAACAAGACATAAGTCATTTCTCTGTTCAGAACCCACGACTGCAATCAGCTCTAACCGGTTCCTTGAGGAATGTGGCTAGGCTGAAATTTTGGAAGTGTTGGCTTTGGTGGTGACCAAGGAGGAAGAAGTCTCTGGCTTCCCTGTTGCTGCAGTTCCCACCCTCCAAAATGAATATACCCACCGGTGTGAATTGACAATGTGGTCCAAAGAGCAAGGCAGGAACGGAGTCCAGATCCTCAAAATGGTAGTACAGGGCATAACCACTAGGCCACCTATCAGTTCAGTACAAAAAGTACAACCCTGTGCATCATGGTGCAAAAGCTGGGGCCTAGGTTTCGCATTGTGCATCTCACACCTATGGAAATAACAAGAGGAGTAAAATCTATAGAAATCAACACACCCTAAGAAGGTGGGTGCTCACAGAAGACCGGTGTCAACACTTTTGCAAAGGTGGTTGGCTACTGAGATAATGAATGGCAATTACAAGTCCAAAGTTGGAAGGCAACAAAATTTTACAATAAACTCTGTTGAGCTTGACAATGAAGAACTCAACATGGATTTGATGTTTACCAACAAGGCTTTGCAAATCATGACACCCATCTACATGCTTATGAAAATTACTAACCCACTAAAACCTAACATCCTTCAAGAATGATTTTTAACTCTAAGAGTTGGAAAGATTTGGGTCATGAAGAAAGGAGGTAAGCAGCAATACCCCCAAACCCATTACTCTCAGGTTTTAAACTTTCCCCTTTACCATCTGACCTTGGAAAGACATGGTGACACATTAAAAGCTTAAGGTGGAAGAATTCCAGAATTCCAGAGAATAGGAAATCTGTGTACCAATGATGTGCCAAGAACAAATGTGGATTGTCTGAGGGTCAACAGTTTTGAAAAAGTAAAGAGAGAGAACTTCTAAAATGCAGGGTGGATTCTTTAAAAGAAATAAAATCACCGCTCTTGACTCACTTAATCCTTCGCCATGTTGCTGTCAGCTCACCAACTAAGAGTGCGAGAGTGTGTCTTGCTGGGTCCATTTTCCCATGGTCTGTAGAAGGCGCTGTGAAGCACATCCTGTTCTAGCTCTGGGGCCCTTCCCCCCTCTGCAGCCTTACCCAGTGCAGGGAATGCGCCCCCTACTGACTCCAACACTCATCGCCTTTAGCCGACTTGGCTGCGGTGCATTTTGGGTGGGGGCTGGTATTTTCTTGATGGCCATAAACCAGAAGCAACAATGCAGATTTATAAAGAAACTGTATCAAGCTCCCCAGGAGTTTCCCCCCCTCCCCCATTTTGAAGGTTCAAGACACTGGCACGAGAAGCATCAGGGATAGGAATTAGGTGTGTGTGGGGATGGACAGCATTAAAATGGCAAACACAGGAAACAGTTTGGTTCTTTTTCCCTCCCAAGCCTTTGTCTGAGAAATGGGGTTATAGCAAGAACTGCCCAGAGGAACTGGTGAATGCAAGAACATCAAGAAGACTTAGTGTGGGTACATGTGTGGCTAAAAAGGATATTAGACCTCAGCGCCTGATCTTGGGCAGAAGAGGAAGAGAAGCAATCGCGCCTTTTCCAGCAGACAGGCATCCAGGTTGGGGGGGAGGGGAGGGCAGGCAGGCAGCCCAGAGGAAAGAGAGGTGAATAAAAGGGTGCTCAAAGAACTCCTCCCCATTCATTGCATTAAAAAAAAAATCTTTTCGCAGCTTTCTGGATTTCCATTTTTTACCATCTTAGTGCAAAGTTGGGGCTCAAAATGTTCGAAAGAGGTCGTGCTGACCAGGAAGCTGCGACTGAGAAAAGGGGTGGTGGTGGACTCCGTGGTTAGGATAGGAGGGGAGCTGGCATGTTGGGGAGGAAGGCTTGCACAGCGAAGGCAAAGACTTTCCACTCCGTGCCATGCATGCTCCCCGCCCCCCAATCTGTCCCCCCCCTCCCCCAGCTAAGGGTGGGCAGACCTGGCAGAAGGCTCGTCCCAGGCACTGGGGGTGTGCGTGGGGGGCTCGTTTCGGGGGGGGGGGAGCGGGAGGAAGGGATTAGTTCCAGAGATGGGAGCAGCTCGGTTCTTGCTGGGGGCGGGGTGGAGGGAGATGCCATCAGCGGCACAAGCTCCGGGGGCCAGGCTGGCTGCTGGCCTCGGCGGGCTCACGGGGCGGGGAAGGGGGGTCGGGCTGCAGGAGGAGGCGCCTGGACCCCGGAGCAAGAGCCCGGGTAGCGGTCCGCGCCGGGGCGGGCGCTCCGTCAGCACCGGAGTATGCAAAGGAGCGTGTGTGGCTGGAGGGTTGGCAGTCGGAACAACAATGCGCCCGCGGGGTAGGCTCGGCGGGAGCCGGGCCGCGCCGCGGGGTGGGCGCGCGGCGGCCGCCGAGGCTTACCTTGACTCGGCCTCGAGGCGCGCGCGGGGCCGGCGTGCTCGGGGGCCGGGCGGCGGCGGCGGCGGCGGCGGGCGGATGGCGGCGGCACGGCGGTGGCGGCGGCGAGGGCGCGCCCGAGGCCTCGTCGCGCTCTGGCTCGGCGGGCTCCGGCTCGCGCCGCGGCCGCGGCTGCTGCCGGGGGGCGCGGCGGGCGCAGCAGAGCGGCGGGCGGCGGCGGCGGCGCGAGCGGCTCCCTCCAGTCCCCGCGCGGGCGGCGGCGGCAGCGTCGTCGAGCGGTGCAGACAAAGGAGGGGCGGAGGGAGGAGACGGAGGGTGTGGGAGAGGCGGCTTCACCGGCGCGGGCAGGCGGGCGGCGGCGGCCGCGCTCCTCTCGCTCCTCAGCAGCGGGGACCGAGAGAGGGAGCTGTGTCTGAGGAGACGCCAAAATCCCCCTTAGCGCTGCCCGCGGGAGGGGGAGGGGGCACAAGATGGCGGCGGCCGGGGGGGCGGGAGTTCAGCTCATGGATCCCGGCGGGCGACGGAGGGGAGACCGGGCCGGCGGAGGCGGCGGCGGCAACGGGCGGGGGAGGGGGCTGATCCCGCGTCTCCCCTCAGCAGACAATACAAGCGCCTCGGAGCGAGTCCCCGAACCTGCCCTAGCCAAAATGGCGGCCGAGAAAGAGCGGAAGTGACGTAAATACCTCATTAGCATAAGAGGACTCATTGTCCAGCTAAGTAGGGGGGGTAGTGGGGGACAGTACCCCTTCCCCCCATGTCCCCCAGGGACAACTCTCTCACTCCCACCTGTGCTTGCACCTAACTTTTTTGGAGGGAGGGTGGCACTAGCACCCCCACCTAAGGGAAATTATATAATCCCCACTGAGGGGGAGCTCTCGCGAGAACCAAGAGGATTTGCCATTGACCCACTAGGAGGCGCCGCGGATAATGGCCGCAGTGCGCTTCCAGGGCTCGTGTGCACGGCGGGCGCCTTCCTCTGGCCGCAGCGCCGGCGGCGGAGGCACCAGCAGCGGGCCGCAGCACGCCCTGCACTCAGTCAGGTGGCCGTGCTGGGGATCCCTGCGCGGACCCAGCTGGGCCTGGACTACATCTGGCGGGAGGGGGCGTGCGGGCAGCCCAGCGGCTCCACGTGCTGGGAGGCCTGGGCTCTTACGGACTGGGCAGCTGCGGGAAGGGCAGGGACACCTGGCTGGTCCTGCGCGATGCCTCCTGCCTTATATGAGGTGTGAGGGCCTCGTGCTTCACACACCAACTGGAGCCACAAGCCCGTGGAGCCCTGGTTCCTTCCTGGTGGGGTGGGTTACTTAGTGGACAGGGGCTGACATTCTTCCAAGTCGGTGATGGGCTCTTCTCTTTGGCCTGAAGAAAACAAATGGGAACCCTAGCGTTTGGGGGGCCACCGGACTGGTGAAGCTCAAAGATGAGAAATGAAGTTGCTGATGGGCCTCCACAAGATGCTCAAAAACTACACTTCAACTGTAGGGGACACTCTTGGTGTCACCACAATCTGGATAGCACAAGATAGCACATGGACAGTTTGTGCAAATTTAGGTCAATCCCAACCAACACATTATCTCAACTTTTAACCCACCTTTTGGAGAACAGTGCATCTGAGATTATATCACTGGCTAAACATACTTAAGAGTAATTAAAATTAACATCATCATGAAGGATTAACCAAGCCTGTTTTCTTAAGGTGTGCTCTGTAAACAGACTGATCTTTGGCTATTTCTCCAAATTTCAAGTTAAAACAGTTTCAAACCATACATAACACCCTAAAAGATTCTGACTTAATTGAAAATAGTACTAATTGTGCTTACATACAGCTCAGTGTCTAAGACTTTGGTTAGCAGGTTTAAACAAGCCATTTCATCCAACACAGAATTTCATTAATTTCTGAAATCATGACAAAATATATCTTTAAAAGCCAAATCAGTATTTTAAGGGGAAACCAGAGCTGGAAAAGATAAAAAAAAGGGGGGGGGTGGTGCCAAAAGATTTGATTTAGAGAAACAAAAATGAAGAATCTAATTACATGTTACAGAAGACTGGCAAAAGCTACTATGAAATAAGCAAAATAATTTTATCACAAGTTTAGTTTTCCTTAGATATACTTAGATTTCATACAGTGATAATACAAATAAATACAATGGGAAAACATCTGGATTTCATCCTTGGCCTAATTTACAAAGTAAAAAGATGCTAGGTTCACATGTAGATGTTTAAAAAGATTTTAGTGCTTAAGATAATCAGATTTACCACAAAAATGCATCTAAATGGTCCAGTTTCTTTTCTAAATAACTTCTACATGATCAAAGTCTTCACTGCTCAAACACCTTCTTTACTATCAATTCCAGTAGTGACAGTGTTGTGACTATGGGATTAAGAACCAAAAAGATTAAAACGGTGAAAGATAGCTATCTACTCTAGTGAGGTCTGAAAGGCAATACTTTATAGTGAGTTCTCTGAGGTGTAGGTAATCTCTGCTCCACATACTTGACAATAAAAACTTTGGGTTTAGATGAAGAAGAAAATCTAAACAACAACAACAAAAGAGTATTATATTTCTATTACATTAGGTAATTCTACATCAAACAGTGATGAATTTTCTAATTATTAATGATAAAAGAAGTCATTTCCCCCAGGAAGGTGGGTCCCTTGTGTGCTGGCTGGCTACACAGCTTTGTGTAAAAGGGAAATAGAAGAGTAGAGGCCCTTATCGGAATGTGTCCTATGGATTCAACTATGGCAACAGGTAATGTTCAAAATGGCACCAAAGGTTTTATAGTCTGGTATTATTAATTTCTGGTACGATTTGTTAGAAATGCAATGGAAAAATCAGATTTTAAATTTCTTTAGCAGCCAAATTAAGCCAGGAAAATGTAATTAGGAATACTGTTGAATAAATATGCTTACTAAATAACTTAGAATGTCTCTTACTTGCTAAGGACGGTCAACTTGATCTTAAGCTTATTTGCTCAAAGTATGCCTTCCCCCAAATTTAAAAGATACTGGTTCCATAAGCTATGCCATAGTTAGAAATTTATCTTTTTTTTTTTTTTTTAAACACTTAGGTTAGAAAAGTAAACAGAACATTTGTGGTGGCTTTAATGAACAACTTAATGTGCATTTTAACTGGCAGAACACTTACAGCTTAGTAAGATGTTTAAAAATTACTATAGCAGCTAAAGTCTTTAAGTCATCAAAATACTGATGACTTAATGTCATCAGTATTTTTTCTTACTCATAGAAGTTACTGCTTGAGATAGAAAAAAAAAGTAGCTGTGCAATCAACGGATGTCAAGTTTCCAATTCACAGTATGTCTTTTAAATAGACTTGCTTTGACAGATGATATGCTTCATCAATTCAAGAGCTACAAACAGCCCAACTCTAAATTTGTGACCCAAACATATTATTTTATCTAGTCTAAGAAATTTGAGATACATTTTTAAAGAAGGGGCAAAAGTGTCTACTTATTCATTCATACAGAAACAGCCATATACATTTCATGAATATAATTAACATTTTTCTTACTTCTGACATCTACTACAAAGAGCTATGAATCCAGTTTTTTATATACTTCAAAATCTTCCCCGTGTAAGAAATTCTGCACTCACATACTCTAATGAAAGCAGCAATATTTTCTGAAAAAAACCCACATACATTTATTTACAAGTCTTAATACAGCAAAATCAAATGAAAATTGAGAACACTTAATTTTTCTAATTTAATTTGACATATGAAATGGAGTTTCCTCAGAAAAAATTTGTATGAAATTTACCTTACCTTATGATTTATGCTCTAAGAGTACATTTTATAAAAATCAGCAACCAGGCTTCTTTTATGTTTAAATGAAATCAACATGGTAAGTGTAATGAATAACTTTCTTTTATGTAGTAGCAAAGAGAGTCAATAATCCTTTCAAGAAAGAGACTATTTCATTTCCTCCCAACTTGGATTCACCATAAACACGATCCACAAATGATATTGGAACCTGGTTAAAAAAAATATACGTTAAGTCAGTCTTCAAAAATATTAGAAAGGAAGCATAGCAGGCATACAACAATACAGTACAAACAAGATTTGTCTTATATAGCCTTCAAGTAAGTTCAGAAGTTATGTGATTCTTATAGCAACTGTACCTCCAAATCTTTAAAATTAAACACTTCATTACCTAAAAACAGGTCACATGAACCAAATCTACAACCATTTGAAAAGCAATGATCCTGAATATTAAGCTGTTGACCAAAGTTTCAACCTGTATTTCAAGAAAAAAATTATACTCCAAAGTAAAATGGCCTTTCACTGAATTTTTTCAGTAGTCCATTAAATGTATCTGTTACTATGTTTTAGTGTTAACAATCTTGACACTTCCACAGGAGACATGACATTCTAGTTATTTTCTTGCTAGGAGGAAGAACATTAGTGTTAAAGCAGGAGAGCCTTTCGGAAGAGCTCAATAGCTAGCTGTAAATATTAGTGAGCACCTCCCACCCCCATAATTCCTGTCCTCTTCATTTTCGCATAGAAAATGGCAAACTAATTCATCATTACAGTGGCTCTTGCCTATGGCAAGAGGAAAGGGAGCAAACACATTCATCCCACAGTGCTCAGTGGTCAGAAGAAAGGGCAAGATGCACAAGGTACCAGTAACTTTTAATTCTTTAAAAGGTAAAGCTGCTTTCTATTAATGTTTTATTTTTTTCTTTTAAAGATTTTATTTATTTATTTGACAGAGAGAGGGACAGCCAGCGAGAGAGGGAACACAAGCAGGGGGAGTGGGAGAGGAAGAAGCAGGCTCCCAGTGGAGGAGCCCGATGTGGGGCTCGATCCCAGAACGCTGGGATCACGCCCTGAGCCAAAGGCACACGCTTAACAACTGAGCCACCCAGGCGCCCCTCTATTAATGTTTTAAATCCTGGTAGGTCAAATGTAGTTAATTTCAAAGTGATTTTTCACACTTTAGTGTGTGGACATTCTAAACAACTAGAAGACTCCCACATTTATTTAGTAGTTGTGCAAGTTAAACTTTTTATTATAAAAAGTGTCAATCTTCTGTTTCTTTATGAGGAATATAACATTCCACTTACTATCAGTTTGCCTACCTCGCCAATAGTATAATTCAACTGTCTTGCCCGAACAATCATCTCCATCTGGAAGACATAGCCTTTAGAAACACATTTTTCTATCAATTTCTGTAGAACTTCTTTTCGGTATAACCTGTGAGAAATTAAAATACATATGAACACCTAGGTAAATATACTTGCCTACATGTATCCTGACTTTTTCAAAGTTCACTGGTATTTATAAAACCTAAAATTTTCATTAGCCATTTGCATGCAGAAAAACTGTCACAGCTTATGATTATGGTACATTTGTCCTGAACCAGAATGGTCATGAAATACTTGGTAAATAATTTAGAATAATTTTGAAAATGAATTCTTAGTATCTTTTAGGCAATTATTTTCCTACCATACTACAAGAAATTATAAAAATAGAGTAAAGTGAATCATTTAAAGTAAAACCACCCACTGTTTTAAGTTTTTAAATTTTCTTAAAATTTATTTTTAAAGTTGAATTGAAGAGAAACCGTTCTAAATATTGCAACAATAGATTTGATAGATGATGATTAATCAACAATATAAAGTAGATGGCAAGGGCAAACCCAGTAATTAACAGGTGTTTCCTCATAAATGTCTAAGCAGTTTCTATTTCCCAAGATGTACTAAATAAATTCCCTGAGATAAACGAAGTCCCTTTAGGGGACTTAACAGAGAGCTCCCGAAGAAAGTGACTGGGGTCACCCGCAAGACTTCCCAGCTCCTCTCTCTTACTTTGTAAATCTGATGTGTTCTGTGTTTGGCCTGCAGCCCATCTATGTAGTTGGGCTGCACATGTGCCCATTACAGGTGTCTGTGATCTCAACTGGTGATAGGATTGCCTCAATCCTGCAATGGCTAGATTCCTGTCTTAACCTTGTGTGTCAATTCTAACAAAGGACCAAAGAATTAACATTATGTAGTGTAAAAAAAACAAATACCAAGTAATATAAATTATCAACTAATGCATGAGGTTTGGACCTTAAAGTAGATGAACAGGCATCTTATAGTTTCAGAGATTAAAAAAAAAAAAAATTGTGGCAGTCTTTAGTCATTTGGCATGGTCATACAAAACAGTTCATCTTCTATAGCAAGTCTAAAATTAAAAACACCCCCACCAAAATAAACAAAAATTACCCTTCCCCCAACCTGGAAGGAGGCTTTGTTTCAATTAAACAAGAATTTTTTTTTTTTAATTAAAAACATACAGAGAGCAAGGTAAATGAAAACACCCTAAACTATTTTAAGCTTTTCTGTGCTATAAATATTCATATGAATTGCAGAAAATTGCTGGAAAAGGTGCTGTTTCTTAGAGCCTATCACCAGTGATAGCAACGTTCTGAATAAGAAGTGAGTAGCCACCTTGGCCCTGAGCCCCCACTAGGGGCTGAGCACCAGTGTGAATGTTAACAAGCACGCTAACCTAAGTCCTACCTTTGATGCTCTTTAGAAAGTACATTTTTCCTTAAGACACTCAAGCCTCATTAACAACTTCTAAGGAACTTCAGTCTGCCTTTGTGTGTTCCAGAACAAAAATGAGGTAGAAATGAAAAGCATTTCTTAAAAATAAGCCACTGTACACCAAGAAATTTAGGCAAGAAGTTGTAAATAATAGAAAATAGACAGTTTTTACTGTACCTGAAACTTCCTGTTAAATCAGATGCTCCTGGTCTGAGCAAAATCTGAGTTATAAAATTGGCCCCGCGGCTGTTAAATAAAACAATCAGATTTTCTTTATATAATACATTTTCTAAACAAGAGAAACAATCCAATATCAGAGTGCTAAAACTGTTACACTAATTTCATAAATGCAACACTATTTCACAAAAATGTCAATTCTACAGAAATTTTAGTCAGTAAAAGATCTGATATTCTTAATCTTGGGGAAATGGGGACTTTTATTCTTGGAATGGGACATTTAGAGGGGACCTATAAAACAATCACTCTTCTAAGCTTTAGGTAAGAAAGATAACGGATTTTTAATTCAACTTGCATATTTGTCAACAGCCCTCACTGAGAATTATGAACATCTCTCAGACAGCAAAAGGCATCAGGCATTTGGAGTTTCCTTTTCAGATTCTAATAAGCACAAGGGATCATGGGTTTCAACTGGGCAACAGGTCAGTCTGCATAAAAATGGCACTTTTTTAAAAAGAAGGTATGCAAGTGAGCAAGGGTTTTGGTTTTGGTAATCTCTGGAAATTGAACAAAGATTCATTCTGAAACTGTTTCAGTCTACTTGGGCCGCTACAATGAAATACCACAGACCATGTGGCTTCAATGACAGATATTTATTTCTCCCAGTTCTGAAGGCTGGGAAGTCCAAGATCAAGGTGCAACAGAATTGGTTCCTGGTGAGAACCCTCTTCTTGGCTTACAGAGGGCTGCCTTCCTGCTGTGTGCTCTCACAGGGGAGGAGGGCAACAGAAGTCAAGCTCTCCGGTCTCTTCTGGAAAGGGCAATAATCCTACCATGAGTGCCCCATGGTCACTAAACTTAATTACCTCCCAAAAGGCCCCACCTCCAAATACCAACACTTTGAGGGTAAGGTATTTTAACACATACATTTTAGCAGAGACATCCAGTCCATAACAATGACAGGGTATGTGCTTCAAACACAACTAAGTATCAATTTCAAGCTATTACTAATAGCTATTATTAACATTTCAAAAAGATCTGAAGTGCCCTTGGAAAAAATGACTTTTGTATTGCAGCTATTTTAGTGAGCTCCTATTCAGAAAAAAAGTTTTCTGGGGCAGACTGGAAGGAACAGTTTCTCTCCAAAGCCAAGGTAACTACCAAGGCCCTCCCTAGGAAAGATTATTTTTATACAAATAATATGGTTAGGGATATAGCTGGGATAATGGCTAACAAAAATATTTTCCCTTTCAAATTGCTTCCAATAACAAAATAATTCTAGGACATAGTTTATCCCTCAAAATGGGTTTAATCAAAGGAAAATGAGCATATATGTATATATGTGCAGTATACGTATATATTTGTACCTCTAGCCAAGTGAATATTTCTAAATTGGGGATTTTTAAATTAAAATGCAGCAAGGGTCATATGGGCTTGGATTAAAATTCTAGTTCATTCAAATGAGTCCATGGGCAAATGATTACATAATTTTTCTCAGGAGTATATACTCTTAAGTCAGTGCAGTCATTAACAACTAATGACAAACACAACTAACACAACTTAATGATCCAACTAAAAGTTGTAAAAGGTCTCTGACTGGGACTTCCTAATTTTAAATAAGAGCCCTGATGACAAATTCAGAGGGCCTGAGAGATCACTCACTTGTTCTCAACACTGGCTGCACAAATGAATCATCTGGAGAGCCTGTGAAAAATACTGATGGTTTTGCCCCATCCCTGGAGATCTGTTCACATGGTCTACGGTGCGTGTGTGCGCACACAAAAAAGGGAAAACGATAGGGAACAGTAGTGTATGATTTTCTCTCTATATGATTCCAATATTCAGCAGGATTAAAAACCATGGTTTTATCCAACCCCTTCATTTCACTGAAGACTGAGGCTCTTACAGGTCTTAAATGACTTGCCCAAGTTTCCACATTTAAGAGGCAGAACTGAGATTAACTTAACAGAATCTTCAATAGGAATGAAAAGGGTAATAAAAAACACTAATATTAGTAAGAATACGTATAAAGGTATGCTGTTTTATACTAAGTAGGAAGCTACATAGATCCTTTATAGATCTCATCTTCTCAACCACCACAAATAGGTGATAGATTAAATATGGTCAGAAATTAAATATGGTCAGAATTCTTTGTGGGTCTTCCCATCAGGAAGTGAATTCTTCTTCCCCAACCCTTGATTATGGGCTTGCTTTGTGTGTGTCTGTGTGTGTGTGTATACAAGACTACTTAGTCCAAAAATACAGATGAATAGTTCACTTAAAGCTGAAGGTACAGAATAAATTTTGCTGAATTAGACCATTTCTAACAAAGGTTCAAAGGTTTATGCAGATTTTTCCTTAGTGAAAAATATCCAAAATAAAATGCTTTAATCATAGGAAAAATTGTAGATAAGGAGCTATCTGGGAGTATATATTGGAAGTTAACAATCTGATCCCAAAAATCCCAAGGCAGCATGGTAATGTAATCCAAATACCTGTCATAAACATATTCCCAGTAGTTATAATAAAAGCCAGAGAAATCGCAGCACATGTATATACCTGATTATTTTTCTTTTCAAATCCCAGCCGTATACACCTCCATTTCCTTTGTACCGAGTTCCAGAGACAATGTCAAAATTACCCTCCTTCTGCTTCCTGCAGAAAAAATAAACTGTCAATTGGAAAAAGCTATTGAGCTTTCAATAGTTATTTTGATGAGCTACACAAAAAGAACTTTTAAGATTTGCATAGGAAAAACCATGCCAAGAAAACAGATGAACTACACCACTGAGAAATCTTTCAATGTAAGATTTTCAAACCTAATTATTTTCCCCTTATTAATTTCTAAAACTAAAAAAACAGTAGTATTTGCTGATTGCACCATGTGAAACCATCCTAAAATGTAATCCCCCTCCATTCTGTTCTTGGCCCTATTAATAAATAAACAATGTTAAAACAGCCTGGTAACCCTCCAGACCTTTCTCTTTATAGAAAAATAAAGACACACATAACCTGTAGGATTCTGGTTGCTTTAAAAAAATTGGAACCCAAAAGAGTATATTCTGCAACTTGCCTTCTGTCAGTTAACAATATACATAATGGAATCACGGACATCCCTGTAGGTCAACAGAGAATTTCCCCATTCTTTCTAATAGCTACAAAAATATCCCATGGAACACTGGACCCGTATACTTGCATGGTTGTTATCATGGTGGGCCTCCCCGCCCCCAACAACACAACCACAATGAGTAGTGTGGCAACGTTCTGATAAACTTACATACTGGTGCTTAGACAACCCAACATGGAACATCAGAGAATTGCTAAAACAAAGCTTACAAGTATTTTGAACAGGTATCACCAGAAATTACTTTTCAAAAAGGCCGTAGCAACTCACATTTCCTCCAGCAATATCTGTGTGTGTCCACTTTCTGCCATCTTATCGGTGCTAGATGTGTTGCTCTTTAAGTTTGTAATTATGACAAACTAATGGGTAATAAAATACTGTCAGTTATTTCACTTCGTGTTTCCCTGACAACATCCCAGCGTGTCTTCCCTCAGGCTTATCAGCCATTGGTCTTTCTTCTACATAAGGCCTGTTTTTATCTTTCACCCATTTTCTACTCCCCTGGTTCCATTTCCTTCTCGGGTCAAAGGGGCTCTTGGGAATTAAGCAGAGAAGATAGCTCTGAGGTGACTTTATGCAGAGATCAAAGTATGAGAAGTAGCTGGCTATTAAGGAGCAGGGAAAGAGCATTTTAGGCAAAGAACGCAGTGCTCCATGTGACACAGAAATGGAAGGAGTATGCCTGCAGCAGAGGGATGGGAGGGGCACAAGATGAGCTCAGAAAGGGAGGCAGGGGGGCGCCTGGGTGGCACAGCAGTTAAGCATCTGCCTTCGGCTCAGGGCGTGATCCCGGCGTTATGGGATCAAGCCCCGCATCAGGCTCCTCCGCTATGAGCCTGCTTCTTCCTCTCCCACTCCCCCTACTTGTGTTCCCTCTCTCGCTGGCTGTCTCTCTCTGTCGAATAAATAAATAAAATCTTAAAAAAAAAAAAAAAAAAAGAAGAAGAAGAAGAAGGGGAGGCAGGGGCCAGATCACATAGTGGTTTGAGGGGCAAGGAAGAGAGTTTCTTCCCATCTGTTAACGAGAACTCGCTGAAGTGATCGAAACAGGAGAGTAACATTACCTAATTTTGTTTTAGTACATTTAGCTTATATTGAAGACAGTTTCCAAATTTTTTTTTTTTTTTAAAGATTTTATTTATTTATTTGACAGAGAGAGAGACAGCCAGCGAGAGAAGGAACACAAGCAGGGGGAGTGGGAGAGGAAGAAGCAGGCTCATAGCGGAGGAGCCTGATGTGGGGCTCGATCCCATAACGGCAGGATCACGCCCTGAGCCGAAGGCAGACGCTTAACCGCTGTGCCACCCAGGCGCCCCACAGTTTCCAAATTCTTATTCTGAGGTTTCATGTTGTCTTAGATTTTCTAAGAATACAACTATATTGCCTACAAATAAATACTATTTTATATCCTTTCTCAATATTCATACTAAATTCTTGTTCTTACATCACTTAAAATGTCCACATATGATGACAGCTGATATGCCTACCTTTATGTATTTATTAATGATTCCACATTTCACCATTCAGTAAGATGTCTATTAGGACTGGGTTGTCTTTATCAAGTTTAAGTGGTTTCCTTTTATTTCTACTTTCAAGTTTTTATTAGAAGTGGCTAGTACAGTTTATCAGATACCTTTTAGCATCTATAGACTTAATCATGCTGCTTTCTTTGCTAATGTGATAAATTATGTGGATGAATTCCTCATGATGAACCATTTTGGCATTCTTGGAATAAACCCTATTTGTTCATGGTGTTTTACCCTTATGATGTAGGGCTTAATTCCATTTAACAGGGACGTCACCTCCCATCTTTTCCTGTAGTCTGGGAGAATTTAGATAATAAAGAAATAATTATCTGTTGATTAGTCCCTAAAATATACTATTTAGCCACATATCTATAGTCACGAGCCTCAGATCTATATGTTGGTTTCACTTCCGACACCAAACTTAAAATAGCATGTGCATTTTTAATTAATAAAAAGTAAAGTCCAAAATTAACATAAGATAAATAATTTGAATCATAATTCTTCCAGATATTAAAAATACCTACCTAATGAATTCAGGAATAAATTTTGGCTGAAATTTAGAAAAAAAATAAACATTAAGTCAGTAAAAGAGGCTTAGAATATCATGAATAGCTAATAAAGAAAGACAGCACTTACATGGTGTGAGAGATCAGCATCCATAATTATTACGTAGTTTCCTGTGGCATGTTTCATTCCGTGAATATATGCAGTTCCTAAAAATGAAAATATATCCATTTAAGAAAACCATCAGAAATGCTTAAATGTACACATGAACAGGGAAGAAATTAGGCATCTGTAAAGCATACATCAGTTCCTTAAAAGTGATACTAAACTATAATTAAATCCTATTTATTCTCAATCAAGAACATCTCTCCATTCTTCCATCTGCAACTTCACCTTAGTCCCAGGCACCACCTTCTCTACCTAAAAGTGTTTCCCTGCTTCTGCTCTTCCCATCACTCTTGGCCCATTTCCACAAAAGTTACCCCCTGAGTGTCGTCTACAAGGTAAGCCTAGTACACTAGAGCCTGGATCTGGTATTTGGGGTCAAAGGCGCAGCCAGCAATTATTTAGCCATCTTCATGCCTAAAAGTTCCCCAGCGATTTGGGGATTCCTGCATTCCCTAGTTCCAAACCACCACACTATCTTATTAGCAAGGCTGAACCCTTCTAATTCTTTTGCTAAAAAGTGAGAATCACAGCTTTTTGGAATTCCACTGATCGGTCAGGAATTCCTGGTTGCTTTCACGGCAGTTTCCAGATTATTTCAATCCCAAAGAACCTCTGGGTTCAGATATTCAGAATACTTCATGCCAGAGAACTGATGGTCTTTAAGGCAGCAAATACTCAATTTTTAAGAATTGTGCTTCCTCCATGCTCCCCTTATTTTTAAGTAAAATTATACGACTTCTCAACATAAGCAACTGTAACCAAAAACAGAAATAAAGGCACTGAGATACTCATCTCAGAATGACTAAGTTCATCTGAGATTTTCTATAACCCCCCGTTTAAAAAGCTAGACAAACTTTTTTTTTTTTAAATAAAGAATACCTTTTTACAACTTACAAAGAAATGTTCAAAGATTTACAGCTAATGCAGCATGCTGGTCCAAAACATTTGCCCTCAGATCCCTTCTCTGGCACTGCCCTATTCTGTTCTACATTGCATGGAACTACAGTGCCCAGGTGCTCTCCTCAACTGGCTGTCAGATAGCTTTGGGAGGCAGGAGGGATAGTTTCCAGGAGAGAGAAAAGGAAAAGTGCAAGGGTGTCCCCCCTCTTACTCTGCCTCCTAGCATTGACTGGATATCCTCCATGGCTCTAGCTCCTGCCAGGTATCTCCCACGCCATCATTCTAACCCCTTCTAAATAGCCTGGGTTCCTGGGCTCCCAAAACACCATCTCCTATTGTTGCTCCAGTCTAGGGGTGGTAGCAACCTCTAGCTATTACTAGCTTGAGTAGCCTCACTGTTCCATTGCATTTGGTTTCTCAGCATTCCTTCACCTGTGTAACCAGATTCTTTGTACTAAATTCCCTATATTGAAAGACTGACAGTGGTTTCTGTTTTCCCAAGTGGACCTTGACTGATATAGGCAACTAAAGGTAAACCATATACACATCATTAAGATCATTAAAAACCATCACAAGAGGTCACTGTATTTTGGCCTTGTTCCAAATTAAGAAAATACCACTGGATAATCTTACCAAGGCAAGAAGCAGGTATGAAGGGTGAGAGCTTCTACTTACCTAGGCCTAACTTTTTCTCCCGTGGTCTTAGAAGCTGCAAGAATAAGAAACGGCATTTTAACAGAAATACTAAAAATAATCTAATAAAAAATTTTTTTAACAGAAATACAGCTGCATTTATTAGACCTTAAAGCAGAGTATGTTTAACATTTTTTGCCAAAGTAAAAAAGTGTTTAGTAACAAATCAAATAGTTTAACAGTTTGGAAAAACAACATTCTTTTTCCCCAACCCTACAGGTCAAATTTTAAACATTTTTTACTGGTGCTATCCACCAGAAAACAGTATGTAAACAATATGTTATGTCTATTACTTGATTTATCGTTTTGAACATCTGTTGATTCCTTCTCCTATGAAAACCAAGGATTTAACTCACTTATCCTATACCTTCAAGTATTTGATAGCCATATCTGTTTTCTCAATTCCTTTTTTGATTTTATTATTTATGTTCTTGATCTTTTTCCCTTTATTTTTTTCAGTTACAAAAATAATACAGGCTTATGGCTACAAGTCAGACAATATATGGTCATTCATTAGTTAAGGCATTCAGGTTGGTTCCAGGTATTTGCCATTACAAATATTGCTACAGTAAAGATACTTGTAAATATTTCCTTTTGTAGAGGCCCTGTCATTTCTGTAATTAGCATCCCAAAAGTGGAATCACTGGCTGAAAGGGTATGCACACTTCTTTCTCTGAATTCCTTGTATGATTTTAAATGCTGACATCACTCCATCAACTTATCCTGACTTTATGCTTGGAAGACCTCATTACATTCTCTACTGGCCCAATGGCATGACTTTAGGGTTATATGCCTAACAAGAAACTTAAAAATTTTTTTCTTTTCTTACTTTTGTCGCTTTGTCACTTTTTTTTTTTTTGCTTCATATATAAACCTTGACTTTTTGTTTAGCTTTTTCCTTTCATCTAGAAATTTCTGAAAAAGTAGAATGCCAAGATTTTGACTCTAAAGTTTCTGAGGCACGGGGCTCAAATAGACTCACTACCGAGCCTATCTTGTCTCCTTCTGCATTTGCCAGTGTGTAACCAGGCTACCTGAGACTACAAATCTCTAAACAAAGTATTTTCAGTTCAATTCAACCAGGATAGACTTTTTTTTTTTAACTTCACGCAAACTGCTGTAGGTCTTGGGGAGGAACAAAGATAAAATACATTCCTGCTCAATGAGCTCTTATATAGAAGAGAACTAGACAGTCAATCAATCATGTATAGTAATTATAACTCACTGAACAAAATCAAACAAGATATATCAGGTTTTATTTTTACAACTGATGATTACTGAAAAAATACTGACCTGGTATCTGCCCTGAAAAAGCAAATTCTTTGAAGTTCACCTTAAATTTTCTATAAATCCTATGTTTCAGTTGGAAAAATCTTTTTTTTTCTCAAGTTTTTATAAAATATAAACCATGCTCCATATGATAAAGTACTATGGAACAGTTAAAAGAATGAGATAATTTACTGATAAAAGATATCTCAGCTACAATTAAAAATCAACAGAATGATACAGGAAGATTGCATTTATGTTTAAAAACAAAAAAACACCACATTGCCTAGTTCTACAAATGTAGACACATACACATACATGCACAAAGGTCTGAGGCAATCCACACCAAGCTGCTGACTGGGGTGTCCCCTGGAGAAAGGACTAGGAGGTGGACCACGAAATGCTCATTAAAGGCAACTTCAGTTTTATCTGTAACTTTTTCATTTTATAACAAGAATGTAGTTTTTCATTTCTTATGCAATAAAAAGTTCCCATTGTTACACTGCTTTACTTTCAAATCCTTAGTTCCTTCCACCCCCTCCCTTTATCGCCACCTCACCATCAATGAGGACAGCATAAAGCAGGGAAGGGCATGACAGAGCTCAACTCACAGCCATCAGGCGAACCAACATGAACTCACAGACAGTGTGTGCAAACATACTCTGAAGAATGCTTACCACACTGCTTATGAGATACTTCACGTGATGCTATAATGTTTTGATAAAAAACTTAATTTGTAAAAAAAATTTTGTCATAGAAAATCTTGATGACATTTTAGAAAACCTATGATCCATAATATTTAAGTGGACCTGTTTTTACCATATTCTCAAATTCAACAAGTTGAAAGAAGAATGAAGATAAAAATAAATCTTTAGCTAAGAAAGGCTAATTGTACTCTCCTCCTATATTGCAATTCCTTACTTAGCAGTGTGGCTTACATTTTTTCATTTTATTTATTTTTTTCATTTTTGGCCATTTCAGTTCTTATGAATTACATTTTTTTTTTTTTTAAGATTTTTATTTATTTGAGAGAGAGAGAGACAAGCCGGGGGTTGGGGAAGGGGCAGAGGGAGAAGCAGACTCCCCTCTGAGTGGGGAGCCTAATGAGGGGCTCTATCCCAGGACCCTAAGTCTACCCAAGCTGAAGGCAGACACTCAATTGACTTGAGGAGCCCCAAGAATTATGTTTTTGTACATTTGATTAGGGTGCTAATTTTTTTTTTTAAGATTTTATTTCTTTGACAGAGAGAGAGAGAGAGAGCACGCGGACGCGGGCAGCATACAAGAGAGGGAGAAGCAGGCTCCCCGCTGAGCAGGGAGCCTGACTCAGAGCTCAATCCCAGATCCCCGGATCATGACTAGGGCCGAAGGCAGACGCTTAACTGACTGAGCCACCCAGGCGCCCCAGGGTACTAATCTTTTTGTTAGAGATAATATTTGGTACTTATGGATAAACGATATTTTTTAAGTAGTCAAACCTTTCAATCCTACAGTTAAATTAGGTGTTTTAAAAGTAATGAACATGCATTATATGCTTTATTAAAAGAACAGTTTGTAAAAATACTAACCTATGAAATAACATAGGTGACTTAAACTAATCTCAAGTTGGAGGCTGAAAACAGATGACATACATGAAATATAACAGAAGCACTCAACATGGAAAGGCTGAAGCCAAATCTCAGATCCTTTTGCCCTATCAGTTCAGGATATGTGCCTCCAATTTTTTTTCCAGTCCCACCTCCACTATTTGTTAGCTGTGTAACCTTGGAAAGTGACTTAAACTCTCATCTCAGTTTCCTCACAGAGTTTAAAGAAAAAAAAACCTCCTTCGTTTTCTGAAACATTTATTTCAGCCAGTTTGAAAGACCAGCGAACAAAGCATCTGAGCTGAATATTTTGAGATACTGTAAAATAGCTTCAACAATAATTCGTCTCCATCTTCTCTCCCAGTTAACCACACACAACACTTAAAAGCAAGTGAGCGCCATCCACGGCATCGCCTGATTATTGTTTGGGGTGGGGGAGAAGGGCAATTTTCTACTTAAAATGATTTAAAGATCATAAAATAATGAAGGAACAGGGGACTTCCCAGGTAATACAGGAAAATTGTAATGGTGAATGTAATTTTTTTTCTCATTATTTTGAATTTATTGGGTTGATGGGAAAAATGGAACTTTTTGAGGGCCACGTTGTTTTAGAATTTGAAAAGGTCAATTTAGTAGACATATCCTAAGATCGATCAATCAATTACACCTCAAGGCTGAATGAAGTTCTATGACAAGTGTTCAAAATATTGTCAGGCTGATGTTCCCAGATTATATAAGAACACATAACTCAGAGTATCCAATGTAATAACAAATGTGATTCAGTGCCTTGGCTCACAACCTCTAAAAGAAAAACTGGGGAACTACTGGCCCCAAAAAATGAACCTGACATCATCAGAAGTCACTGCTAGAAGGTTGAAAATCTGTCAATTTTTAATCTCCTTCTGTACATCAGAAGTTATTCAGAGGATTGGAGGTGTGATAGATATTTGAGTTGCTCATGTGTGATATGGAAAGAACAGCTAGCATAGAAAGGATTTACCATGGGTGTAAGAGTTAACATGTTTCCCTTAAACTCTTCCTATCAACCACCACCTCCTCCAACTGAATAGAAATTATTTCATTACCAGGATTAATCAAGAATATGTGTACCCAGTGACAGTTTTTTATAATGCTTCATTAGCTTTTCTTAAAATGCAAGTATCAGTAAAGGTTCTCCAAAAGACTTTTTTTTTATGTCTATACAGGTGGTTCTCTTTTGGGAGGAGGGGACAATTTTGCCCATAAGGGGTCATCTGATGATACTCAGAGACATTTTTGGTTGCCACCCTGGGGAGAGGGGCTGCAAATGGCATCTAGTGGGTAAGAGTCCAGGGATGATGCTAAATGTTCTCTAACATACAGGACGCTGCTGCCGCCCCTGCGCCCCCACCCCTGCCAAGAATTATTAGGTCCCAAATGTCAAACAGTGCCAAGATTGGGACACTCTAGTCTATACATACTATAAAATACCCAATGCCTAGAATGTGTTTTCTAATTAAATCTGGACTTAACCGCATGCTTTTGGCCCAAGAATTATCTAAAGTTGGGGCACCTGGGTGGCTCAGTCGTTAAGCGTCTGCCTTCGGCTCAGGGCATGATCCCAGAGTCCTGGGATCAAGCCCCACATCAGGCTCCTCCGCTGGGAGCCTGCTTCTTCCTCTCCCACTCCCCCTGCCTGTGTTCCCTCTCTCGCTGGCTGTCTCTCTCTCTCTCTCTGTCAAATAAATAAAATCTTAAAAAAAAAAAAAAAAGAATTATCTAAAGTTGAGCTCACAAGTATATTCAAACATTTATAAATACAAACCATTATAAAAATAAACCACTGATCAAAAATAAAAATTATAAAGCAATTACAGAATGAATTCCACATCTACATTACTCCAGTAGAAAAACAACACCCTTCAAAGTACAGTGGGAAAATCTAAAATTTAAGACTCGGAAAGTCAATCTACTCCCATAAGACTGCTTTACAGATAAAAAGAAAGATGCTAAGTGCTGTGAAAAATAAAAAGATGCCAAATTTCACATGAAAACAGTCACCCTCCCCAGCTACAAGCTTTTATAGTTGCAAAAAAGGGAGCCAGAAAAATCAAGACACGTGTCACATTACTAATTGCAATCTAGTTCCATAATATTCCTTCTCAATTCAGTATCATCCTTTAATTTTGCCCTTCAAGAGAAATTATCTGCAGAGTAAGTTGTAAAAACAAGAGTTTATCCAAAGGTTAATTATTTTGCTATACAATTACTACTGACCCAACATATTAAAGGCATGTATAACCCCAAGCACAATGAAAATGCATCTGAATCCCAAGTGTATAAGATGCTTTTTATCATTTCAGTTTCTAGAAAAATAGATTGAATTTAGGCATTGTCATTTCTCATCTTTTCCCTAAACAAACACAAGTGATATGATAGAAAAATGTTCACATGACTTACAATTTTGTCTGACCCATAGATCTTCTCCAACTGTTCAGCAACGTCTCTTGTTCCATCTGGGCTTCCATCATCTATGATTATAATTTCATAATTGATTCCACTAAAATAAAAAACAAAATGAAAGTTTGTATTGTTTGGAGACAGTATTCTCAAAATAAAAAATAATTTTAAAATTACTAATTCCTCATCAGTGTAAGTGGGAATTTATTGTCATATTAATCACTAAGGAAAACTTTAATTACCAAATGAAATAAAGGTCATTCAGTACTTCACCTCCAAACTCAGCATGTTGCTGAAAAATGCTGTAATGAAGTCCTGAGATGTTAAAAAATTCTCACACAGAAAACATACGCTTTAGTTTTAAAAATCACAGCAATTATATATATGATAGGATATCATAAAGTTTTACTTACCTATTAGGAAATGGAATGTAGAACCTCAATACCAAATCTAGATTATAAAAAACATTTCACAAGTACATTTAAAAGATATCTCAAGTTGACTTGAAATGCTGAGTGAATACTCTTAATTCCAAATAGATTTAAATAACATAAGGAACAAATACGATTTCATCTGTTAAAATACCCTCTTTAAAACGGCGACATAATCTCTTACATCACTATTTCAAATAGTTGTACTCATTACCTCACACTATTAAATACAAAAAGCACAGAGAATTACATAAGACGTCAATATGCTTCAAAATGAACATCTCTCTATTGGCTCTCCATTAACTTTATGGTACCGTTTCTATTCTAAAAACAAGCCAACACAATACTTGGTTGTACATGTTATCACTATGTTTTCCCCCACCCCGTTTTTAAATTTTTTTTTTTAAACTTTATTGGGAAATTTAAGTGGAAAGTAAAGGAAGCACAGCAAAACCCCCACAACACTATTTCCTTTCTGTCTATACTAAAAACAAATATAAGGAAATCAACCAGAAAACACATTTCACTGTCAAAGGCTTAAAAAAGTCCCAACAAACTAGGAAGAAAGCTAAAGTCAGCCTGTTAAGAGGAAATACTGGGACCTCAGCTCCCCTCAGTGCTTTAATTTGGGCAATTGCTTTACAAGCCAAAATATGTAAGATGTTGAGTCTAGCTGATATGCTGAAAGAGATATACTTCATGAACAAATGAAGTCATTCATTAGCAAATTATACTTTCTCTCACTTCAACGTGCCTAGAACACCTGAGGGTAAGGTAGTTTATAGGAATCCAGCTAAGCTGTCTTTAAGTAATTTGACCACATCTGAAAAGAAAATCGTTGTTTCCTTCTTCAAACTTTACTCTGATTAAAGCAAAAAATATTTGAGACTCAAAAGACAAACTGAACAAGATCAACTATATCACAATTTCTCTCATTTGGAAAGTGGTTATAGAAACCAAAATAAGATAACTAAATAAAAGAGGAAAAAGATATGAATTTAAAAAAACTGTGAGGAACCATGCACATTAAGATAGTTACATCATTCAAAGAATTATAGTCCAAACAGCAATGTTTTTCACCAATTAGCATTTCCAAAAATTTAAGTTTACTAAAGCCCGGGTTGGCTGGTTGGTGGGGAAACAGGCACTTTCCAAATAATGCCAGTCCTAAGGCAGTACATTTTTTTTTTTTTTGCGAGCAATTTGGTAATACCTGTCAATTATAAGCACATCTGTTGACTCAGCAATTCAATCCTGAAAAGACTTTATCCCCAATACACTAGTAAAAGTAGGAGCGTGTTTATTGCAACATTCTTCTAAAGAATTCACGATGTGTCGAGCACTTTTCTAAATAGCGGAATATAAGGGGTGAACAAAGTCTGTTTTCATTTGTAAAGCAAAAGTCAAAAAAGAAAAACAAAAAAGCTCTAGAAATAATTTGTGTTCACTGGGATGACCCGGTTAAATTTTAAGTCACATGGAATATTAACGAATTTTCAAAAATAATTTTCTAGGTTGGTATATGTTGATATGGAAAGATCTTCAGAGATCTATACATGATCCCACTGGTATAACCCTAAAACAAGTTACTTCGTACTAACACCAGGATATTTCGAAATTAAAAAAAAAATTGTATAAATAACTTTCAAATTCAAACTCTAAAAGCCCTAGTTTCTAACAACCACACCAAACATCCACTAGTGACCAACGAAGTTGCCAAGCAGTAGAAGCTCCCTAACCCACAGAGATCAAACCTCATGCTTACATAAGCACTCAGCACGGGGGCGGGAGTGAGCGTGCTCATTTAGACTGCCGGCTCCTACCGCATCCTGACCATCTAGGAGTGAGGTCAAGCTTTCAACCTCTCTCCAATTGAAAGGGTGCCTAACCGTACTTAAAAAAAAAAAAAAAAAAAAGAAAAAGAAAAGAAAGAAAGAAAGAAAAAAAAGCAGCCGCGGGGGGGGAGGGGGAATGAGGTGGTGGGAGTGTACAATAAGGGATGTCTCACAAAACCCAAGGGCAGGAATGAGAACCCGAGACACGGAGAGAACCCCAGAAGTATCAGCCTCTGCTTTCTCCAAGGGTGGCCTTCTCCCCAAGGCTTCCCTCAAGAGTCGAAGGGAGGCCGCGTAGGCCGCCTCGCGCAGCCAACTGCCGCCGACACCCAGGCCGGCGAAGCCAGCTCATCTCATTCCTCAGGAAGGGCGGCCGGGCACGCTACCTCTCGGAGAAGCTTTTCACCAGCAGCCATACGATGAGCGGTAGGTTCTCGCGCTCGTTGTAGGTGGGCAAAAGCACTGAATACTTGTCCTGTCGCGGGGCGCGCCCCTCCGGCTCCCGCCGAGACCTACGAGGACTACGGCTCGCTTCCTCAGAAGCCATGGCGGAACTGCGCGGGACGCCGGAAACGGAATGACGTCAACGCGGCGCGGGAAGGGGACGGGTCGGACCGTACCAAACTCGGGAAGAGGGGGGACAGGCTATGTGGTTGGGTTCTAGCTCTCCTAAGGTTCTCTTCGTGGTTCCACTGGAAATATCCAGGAACTATGAATCTTTAAGGTTGAATCTGAGGGTTCTCCAGGAAGTACACGTCTACTTATCACATTTTCCTATGTTCCGTAAAAATTTTTTAGTTTATTCCAGTCGCTAGCAGACGCTAAGCCGGAAAAGGAAATGCCTTTCAAGACAACTTCCGGGAAGGGCGCCATGGCTTCCAGGGAGGAGGTGCTTGCCTTGCAGGCTGAAGTTGTCCGGCGTGAGGAAGAGCTAAGTTCTCTGAAACAGAGGCTGGCGGCGGCTGTTTTGGCGGAGCAGGAGCCAGAGCGGTTGGTTCCGGTGTCGCCCCTGCCGCCGAAGGCCGCCCTGTCGCGAGATGAGATTTTGCGTTATAGCCGGCAGCTAGTGCTGCCTGAGCTGGGCGTGCACGGACAGCTGCGCCTGGCCACCGCGTCCGTGCTAGTCGTGGGCTGCGGTGGGCTCGGCTGTCCTCTGGCGCAGTACCTGGCAGCGGCCGGCGTAGGCCGCCTCGGCCTCGTGGACTACGACGTCGTAGAAATGAGCAATTTGGCCCGCCAGGTGCTGCATGGCGAGGCGCTTGCCGGCCAAGCCAAGGTCTTTTCGGCCGCCGCCTCGCTGCGCCGCCTCAATTCTGCGGTGGAGTGCGTGCCCTATGCTCAGGTGCTTACGCCAGCCACGGCGCTAGACTTAGTCCGCCGCTATGACGTGGTGGCTGACTGCTCTGACAACGTGCCCACTCGCTACCTGGTTAACGACGCATGTGTGCTTGCCGGCCGGCCTCTCGTGTCGGCCAGCGCCTTGCGCTTTGAGGGCCAGATCACAGTGTACCACTATGACGGCGGGCCTTGCTATCGCTGCATATTCCCCCAACCACCTCCAGCGGAGACAGTGACCAACTGCGCGGATGGCGGGGTGCTCGGTGTCGTCACTGGGGTCCTGGGCTGCTTGCAGGCACTGGAAGTGTTGAAGATCGCAGCTGGTCTGGGTCCGTCTTACAGTCGCAGCCTGTTGATCTTTGATGCCCTCAGAGGACAGTTTCGCTGTATTCAGCTTCGGAGCCGCAGGCCTGACTGTGCGGCTTGCGGCGAGCGGCCCACTGTGACTGACCTGCAGGATTACGAGGCCTTCTGTGGCTCCTCAGCCACGGACAAGTGCCGCTCTCTGCAGTTGCTGAGCCCAGAGGAGCGAGTTTCGGTCACCGACTATAAGCGACTTCTCGATTCAGGCTCACCCCACCTGTTGCTGGACGTCAGGCCTCAAGTGGAGGTGGACATCTGTCGTTTGCCTCATGCCCTGCATATCCCTTTGAAACATTTGGAACGGAGGGATGTGCAGAGCCTGGAGCTCCTAGGAGAAGCAATCCGGGAAGGGAGGCAGGGCACACAGGAAGGGGCAGCTTTCCCAGTTTATGTGATTTGCAAACTGGGCAATGACTCCCAGAAAGCAGTGAAGATCCTGCAGTCCTTGACAGCAGTCCAGGACTTAGAATCTTTAACGGTTCAGGATGTTGTGGGGGGCCTCATGGCCTGGGCTGCCAAAGTTGATGGAACATTTCCGCAGTACTAAGGTGGATGGGAGAGTCTGACCGGAGGCAGATGTGGATTGCCATGTTACCCAAAAGATACATTTATTTGCATTTTTTCCAGGAATGCATGGAAAAGACTGGGATTGTTCAATAACTGAATACATGGTCTCCTTTTTATAAGGGGCTTTTTTGTTCTGATGTATTGGATGCTGTTGTTATTAATGGGTTATAATACTGTTTTTGAGAACTGTCTTGTGTTTTCAGCACTTAGAAGATGTCTTGAACATGTGAGTTATAACATTAAGTGACAGGATTTTGTGTTTTGACAGATCATTTTTCTCTTCTGCTTTTTTTCCTACCTTCCCCAATCAAAAAATACTTTGAATCGTCTATCTTAATGCTTGGAAAGGTGTAGTAAACTTAGTCTTCTGAATTAATCACAGATGATATACTTAAGGTCAGTTTATTGTTTGCTAAGACATTGTTTGGGTCTTCTTTCTGTTTCAAATGATGGAATATATTCTACAAAAAATGTTTAAAATGTAAATTATTTTTAATTATATGGGAAATGGTCATTCTATTAAATATTTGAATTAATATCAAAGTGAGCTATTTAGTAAGATAAAGGAAACCACCTTTGTAGTCTGTCAGTTTCTCTTACAAATTGCTGATTTACAAAAAATTTTCTTACAGTATTATACACACTGTATACTGTGGTTTGGCTTGCTTTGGAATCTTCAAACCTAAGTCCCAACCTTCTGCCCTCCCCTGCCCCTTATTCCTTATCCAGTCTGGTTTTCTTTTCTTTTTTTTTTTCTTGCTTTACTGGCCAAGTACACCAAATACAGTATTGAATTAAAGTGGAATAGTGAGCATTCTTTTTTTTTTTCCACGATCCTAGGTGAAAAACTTTGACTATTTGACCAATATTACTTGTTATTGCTTTACTGTAGCTACTGTCCTTTATCAGATTAAAGAAATTTCCTTCCTTTTATGGTTTGCTAAGTTTTCATTGAATTCATCAAGTGCTTTTTCTGCATTATTATGTGCTGCTTTTTTCTCTTTGGTTAATGCAATGGATTACATTGATTCTGTTTATGGTGGCGAAACACACACACAACACACACACACCCAATTTCCCCTCTCAGTAATTTCCAAGTGTACGGTACAGTATTGTCAACCACACACACACGGTGTACAACGGATCCCAGAACCCACCATCCTGCGTGGCTGAACCTTGACACCCACCGAACAACTTCCCATTTCTCCCCTTCAATTTGCCTTTTCTATTTTGATTTAATCTATTTTATTCCCGTATTTCATAGTAGTACAAAACATAGGTGTTTTTATGTTTACTTATTAAACAACATTTTCATGAAATGGCAGGTAGCCTAACTTCTAATCTATACAAAATTAAAAGTAAAGATCTGGTCAGTATCCATGGCAAGTTGAAGAATACCTGCCCGTGTTGAAAGGGCCTCCGCTCTCCGACTGATTGTTGCGTGCAGGTCTGTAATCCTCAGAAATCACAGATGTAAATGTGAAATTTTTGTATCTCTGGCTACACTTTTTAAAGTTTAACAGCTTGTGGACCAGACAAAACCCTTGAGGGTCAGATTTACTCAGTTTGCAACCTCTGATATAGACTCTTATTTTATCATAAAAGGATGGTATTTAACAATCAAATTCAAAATTAGGGTAGTCCTTACCTTTTAACTGTGAAACATCGTAACCCATGTTTTGAATGGGTATGCCTCAACCTTTGCTGTAAAGACGGAGCAGGTTTCTTGGACTGTTTTTCCCAAGGAGTTGTGGAAATAAATGCCTGAGACCAGAAAAGGAGAGTAAAGATGGCTGGCCTGTGTCTCAGCTTCTTACTTCCTGGACAAAAGCTGCTTTTGATACATACCAAGAAACAAAGTGGACAGACATGGGAACTATATCTTCTTCTAAAGACTGATTGAAACAGTTTTGGTAGTTCCTGCAAGCTTGGATCTCAACAGAAGATCGCTCGGGCTGCTTAAGTGGGAAAGGGGCTTGTTAAAGTGAGATGAGGTGCTTCTGAGAATTTGGGGGACAGCCTTAAAGCTGTAATTCCAGGAGTGATGCCCCAAATCACGCGCAGAACTGACCTGAGAACACTTTCTATGCTCTGCTGCCCCATCTAGGGAAGCCCAGCACTTCAGCCATGGCTCGGGACAGAAAGCAGAATCGCTTTACATTGATTGCTCTTCTGAGTCAGTCTTCCGAGGTGTGTCTGGTAGGGAGAGCCTAGTCACGCCTCCATCCTACCTGCAAGAGAGGCTGAGAATTTGAGTCCTGATGTCTACAATGGGGAGACAGAACCCAATCTGGCATTTTCTCAAACTAGTGAAAGATTTTTTTCAAAAATTGGGCTGTTAATATGACCGGTATCTGTTACAGGATCCAGATATTTTTTTATTCTTTGAAATTTTGTTTTCTCTGGGGATTGTGGCCAGTTTTTTTTTACATTCAGATGGGATTTTTAACTTGATATATATATTTTTTTCCTTTTAACAAACATCAAGTGTACCAGTTACGATTCTAAACTCTGGGATAAAGATGAATAAGACATTTCCTATTTCAGAATTTACATGCAAATGGGAGACAAATCAACAAATAAATTACTGTTAAGTGTCATGAAAGAAATGAAACTGATGTATTGGGGTGGGGATGTGTTTTGGATAGATTAATTAGAGAAAAGCTCTTTGCAGAAGGGTTAACATGAAACCCAGAACCTAAATGGTGATAAGGAGCCAGTTAGATTTGGGAGAACCTCCCTAACTGGGAGAAAAACAAGTGGAAAGACCCTGAGGCAAATAAACTTATAATGTTCAAGAAACTGAAGAGGCAAGTGGGTTGTGAACAGTTGAGGAAAGTAGAGTAAGGTGAGGTTTATGGAGATTGGGAACGCATCAAGTAGGTTGTAGACCAGAAGTTTGATTTTTATTCCAAGTGAAATAACAGCTCACATTTATTGGGCAATTACTATGTGATTTGGAACTTGAACCCAGATGGTCTAGCTAAGAGAGCCCGTGCTCGAAGCACGGTGTTACACTGACTCTCAGTAAGAACGTTGTACTTGTTTTATATGGTTTCGCTTTTGAAAAACAATCCATGCCCTAAGCATCAGGATGGAAAGAGCTCGGATTTCAGATGCAGAAGAAATGCACTCGGAGGACGTGCTTGGCTTGCAGACTTCTCTCTAGGGAAGGAAACCCAGAGCAAATCCCTGGGAGCCCTCTGACACCAATGTGTTACCTAGGTAATGTCCAGTTAATAACAAGCCACTCTGGTCAAGGAAATTGAGAAATAAGGTCTCAACGTGAGTCACAGCTGGTAAATAGAAGGGTTGCCAAGGAAGGGGGTCAAAAAAGGGCAGGGAGTCTCCCGAGACTGTTCCCATGGGAGAGGAGCGATTATTTTTTTTTCAAGGTGGTTTATTTTTAATTAGCTGCTCCCTCCCACGGCAGCAGAGGGGCCCCTCAGAGCCTGAAGTCAGGTATGTACCCCATTTTGCTCTACCCAGGAGAAAATCTCTTTGCTTTTATAGGTTGTATCTTAGGATTCCATACATAACACGAGGTAGCCCTGTCCAGGTAAGAATAAAATCTCATCATTTGAAATCATACACCTGCCTTCACATTCAGGATAATTCTGCAGTCAGTTTGGAATATCAGGAAAACAGTGGTGCAGGGGCGGTAAAGTATTTTGCAAACAAAACGGTAAAAAGGGTTAATTCATGCCTTTGATGACCTGTAATCTCTGAAGCACTCAGGATGTGAGAGAAAAGCTAATTAAACCAGCCCAGAATTGGGGTGATAAACAGGATATCGCTTACTATGAAGTGCTATGTAGTGATACCGATTCTGGCTTTTAATCTTCAGCCCAATTACTCAGAACGTGAAAAACAACAACTACAATGAATCATGAATTTAGGTGTTTTGTTCCTTACTCTTTTTTTTTTTTTAGAAGATTTTATTTATTTATTCGACAGAGAGAGACACAGCCAGTGAGAGAGGG